>NC_079194.1:104767451-105367451 GCF_029499605.1 Hyla sarda | reverse complement strand
GGAAACAGGGTAGATGTTTCACTGGCAAACATGTCAAGTCAACATAGACATGTTGAATAGTGGAGCAGTTGTTAGGGTGACTATGTGTTATTTAGATGCTGGGTCGCACCAGTGTATGTAGCTATTGGAAACAGAGAATTGAAGAGCACCGGGTGGACTACAGGCAATAGCTAAAAAAAAAAAAAAAGTGCACAATTAAAAAAAATTTCCTGTCCTCCACAAACTGAGTGCAGGTAATAAGTAAAGTAAAAGTGAGGTTAAAGAACAAAGTAAATATTCGGGAGCACAGTCAACTTTTCATGTTTTGCTTGATGTTCACTTTAGGTAAACTTAATGAAATCCCTGCTAAGTGTAGGACAGTGCAAGTAGTGGTATGGAGCAGCCTAGGCACTTAAGTGCATAGCTATCATGTTCAGCATGTCACAAAGATATGTGAAAAGTTGACTATCGGTTCCGGGGTCCGATCGCACCCTATTCCCATTTCCGCACCCAATTCCCATTCCCGCCAACGATATCTGCCATTAGTGTTGAGTGCGAATATCCGAATTTCAAATTTTCACATGAAAAAAAAAGAACAACCATAGTGAATATGCAAATTTCAAGAACATAGGACAAATATTTGTCCATATATTCGCAAAATATTGCAAATTCGAATATGGCCCCTGCCGCTCATCACTATCTGCCATATCCTGGGTCATTCCCAATATTAACGGCTATCTCAAAGTCTGGGGGACCAGATGGATTGCTTTGTTAACCGGAGCGGGAACAGCATCTCTGCCACAAGGCGAGATGAGCATGGGGAAGATGGTAGCGGTTCACGCCACTGCTGATGAGACGGTGTTGTCTCAATCTCCTGTGCTAGTGGGAGCTGTACCTCATATGTCTCCCCAATCAGAAGACCCCCTAATTCCAGGGCTCCCTTTCTCACTAGCAATCCTACTATCAGCAGAAGTGGCAAAACTACTGCTGCCAGACATAAAGCTGCAGCTTGATGACACCATAACCACAGCATTAGCCAGCATTCAGGGATCCACTCAGGCCAGTTTGCCGACTGGGAAGAACGAGTGAGAGTGGCTGAAGAAGAAATAATATCCACTAAAGAACAACTACAGCACTCCTTACGACTCATAAAAGCTCTGAAGGAAAAGACAGACGACTTAGAAAATCGCTCCCAGCAGAGCAACCTAAGGTTAGTCGGGCTGCCAGAATCCATTCCGGTGCAACGGTTGCATACCATTTGTGTGGAGGATCTGCCACAAGCACTGGGGTTAAATGCCCGTTATACTGTTGAAAGAGACTGGTATCTCAGAGATCGCAGAATGCCACTAATCCAAACTCGGCTGACACACGTCCGAGACAGGTGATCGCCAAGTACCTCAATTATGCAGATAAGGTACTTATTCTGAACACATACAAGACCCAACTTGGTTCGGGTCTGGGTATTCAAAGCATTCAGAACCCTACCGATCGATAGAGAAAGCTTAGAGAAGTGCATGGGGGAATGCTTCACTCCCTGGCTTGATGCTCTAGAGGGGGTCCTAAGATAAGTCTATGGAGCCATGCGCTTCTCACAACTCTATTTCGCTAGCGCCTCAACACTTATTTAATCTTTTGGCATATTTAAACTTATCGAGCATGCCCCCCCCCCCCCACCTTCTCTTCTTTCTTCCAGACTATACAGTTTTAGTTTCTTAGGTCCTTCTAGAACTCTATACAGTGGGATCACAATCTCCCTCTTCTTGCTTGTTACACCTCTAGTTAACAGCCAAGTATTCCATTAGCTTTCCCTATTGCTTGGTTGCTCTGTTGACTTATTTTGAGGCCGTCAGAAATCAGTAGATCAGTAGAAAACTACTAGTAGATGAAACATTTTTTAAAGTGTCAGTAGCACTTTAAATGTTCAGTAAAAAAAAAATTTTTACATTTAAATCCTCAAGTCCTAGTGTCTTAGCCTTATCCAAACCTCACAACGTCAAGAGCACCCAACTGCATTAAGCCTGAATACTGTATCAGGGTGTGACCTGGGGGAACCCAACTGCCTTAAGCCTGAATACTGCACCAGGGTGTGACCTGGGGGAACCCAACTGCCTTAAGCCTGAATACTGTATCAGGGTGTGACCTGGGGGAACCCAACTGCCTTAAGCCTGAATATTGTACCAGGGTGTGACCTGGGGGAACCCAACTGCCTTAAGCCTGAATACTGTACCAGGGTGTGACCTGGGTGAACCTTTTCACCAACACAAGAGCACTCGTCCTTGCCTGGGCACCTGCCCATTAGAGCATGGGATCGCTCGACAAGGCCCATAAAGGGGTTATCCAGGAAAAAAAAATTATATATCAACTGGCTCCAGAAAGTTAAACAGATTTGTAAATTACTTCCATAAAAAATCTTAATCCTTTCAGTACTTATGAGCTGCTGAAGTTGAGTTGTTCTTTTCTGTCTAAGTGCTCTCTGATGACACGTGTCTCGGGAACCACCCAGTTTAGAAGCAAATCTCCATAGCAAACCTCTTCTACTCTGTGCGGTTCCCGAGACAAGCAGAGTTGTCAGCAGAGAGCACTGTTGCCAGACAGAAAACGACAACTCAAATTCAGCAGCTGATAAATATTGAAAGGATTAAGATTTTTTAATAGAAGTAATTTACAAATCTGTTTAACTTTCTGGAGCCAGTTGATTTAAAAATTTTTTCTTTTTTTCCTGGAATACCCCTTTAAACCTCACTGTGGCGCACCACAAGGCCCTGCCTATTGAGGGTGTGATATCCACAGCTACTACAACAGCTTCTTCTCTAGTCTGGGTTGGTGCATTCAGCTCACTCCACACAAATATATGGGGAATATTAGAATAGCCAATTGCATGGGACCCTTCTGGTGTATGTCCAAGCTCCTGGACCCTTCCGATCATACATTCATTACTGCTTCTTGCATAGATCAAAAAAGTTGCAAACAGGAAAAACAATATTTCTTTTCCGTATCAGACCAGGTATCCATAGTTTTCTGCTTCTGTGTTCTGCTCCAGTCTTCTTTCAGTCTCCTTTTGCAGGACAAATACATGTAATAAAAGTAAACGTCAATGCCTTTGAGGAATGACAATGTCTTTTCAGGCCAATAATTGGAAAGTGTTTAGTGAAAGATAACAACCATTCAGCGGCTAACAACAGCCCCGGTGGAAATTGTGATCGCAAGGAGAAAAGTGCGGTCACAAGACCTTATCCACTAATCCCCAATAGCAATAATTGTAAGAACAAAAAAGCATGGATCCAATACCTGCTAGACTTTTAAAAGCCAAATAGATATCTATAGATATGTTCAGCTCTACACAAGTTATACATATGGAGCACAAGTAGATTTATTATCCTGCTGTACCAACTGTAGTTTTCCCCATTAATCTTGATTTACAAACAGCCTAAAGTCATAAGCAAAAGAAGGGAAAAAACGTAGAGCAGAAATTGTCCCCGGCTCATTGCACAAGACATAATTCATTTTTATGAAGAGCTAACATCCTCATCTCCTGCTCCAACAGGACAGTGTCGTGAAGCAACAGGAACATTTACAGATAAGGAAGCTATTTCAGTATTATTCACTTTAAGTTTTTACTTTTTTTCTCTCTTATTCAGGGCTACAGGAAAAATTTTAAGGGGAAGGGAGGGCCTAATAAAAGAAGACAAAATGCTTGGGGTCAGGGTTGACTATGTGCTCTGGGCTCCCTGTATTACTGACCTCTCTATATTTAAGGAGAAGTTATCACTTGCATTTCATTTTTTCAATAGGCCCTTTAACCCCTTAAGGACTCAGCCCATTTTGGCCTTAAGGACTCAGACAATTAAATTTTTACGTTTTCATTTTTTCCTCCTCGCCTTCTAAAAATCATAACTCTTTTATATTTTCATCCACAGACTAGTATGAGGGCTTGTTTTTTGCGCGACCAGTTGTCCTTTGTAATGACATCACTCATTATATCATAAAATGTATGCCGCAACCAAAAAACACTATTTTTGTGGGGAAATTAAAACGAAAAACGCAATTTTGCTAATTTTGGAAGGTTTTGTTTTCACGCCATACAATTTATGGTAAAAATGACATATGTTCTTTATTCTGAGGGTCAATACGATTAAAATGATACCCATTATTATATATATTTATATTATTGTTGCGCTTAAAAAAAAATCACAAACTTTTTAACCAAATTAGTACGTTTATAATCCCTTTATTTTGATGACCTCTAACTTTTTTATTTTTCCGTATAAGTGGCGGTATGGGGACTCATTTTTTGCGCCATGATCTGTACTTTTTTTTGATACCACATTTGCATATAAAAAACTTTTAATACATTTTTTATAATTTTTTTTTAATAAAATGTATTAAAAAAGTAGGAATTTTGGACTTTTTTTTTTTCGTTCACGCCGTTCACCGTACAGGATCATTAACATTTTATTTTAATAGTTCGGACATTTACACACGCGGCGATAACAAATATGTCTATAAAAAATGTTTTTTACGCTTTTTGGGGGTAAAATAGGAAAAAACGGACGTTTTACTTTTTTATTGGGGGAGGGGATTTTTCACTTTTTTTTACTTTTACTTTTACATTTTTTTTATTTTTTTTTTTACACTTGAATAGTCCCCATAGGGGACTATTCATAGCAATACCATGATTGCTAATACTGATCTGTTCTATGTATAGGACATAGAACAGATCAGTATTATCGGTCATTTCCTGCTCTGGTCTGCTCGATCACAGACCAGAGCAGGAGACGCCGGGAGCCGCACGGAGGAAGGAGAGGGGACCTCCGTGCGGCGTTATGCATGATCGGATCCCCGCAGCAGCGCTGCGGGCGATCCGATCGTTCATTTAAATCGCGAACGGCCGCAGATGCCGGGATCTGTATTGATCCCGGCACCTGAGGGGTTAATGGCGGACGCCCGCGAGATCGCGGGCGTCGGCCATTGCCGGCAGGTCCCTGGCTGCGATCAGCAGCTGGGATCAGCCGCGCATGACACGGGCATCGCTCCGATGCCCGCGGTTATGCTTAGGGCGTAAATGTACGTCCTGGTGCGTTAAGTACCACCTCACCAGGACGTACATTTACGTCCTGCGTCCTTAAGGGGTTAAAGCATGCTATAAGTGAGCCAGGAGTGAACAGCCAACACTGGCCTTGGGCCCTTGGGCACAACCACAATGTTGACATGGTCGATCTGCTTTTGATCGGGTTTGGGTATTAAAGCTTGTGTTGAAAGTGGAGTGGAAGAAAATATGTTGTCTAGTGTCCAGGACAGGGAAGTAGAGTTCCATGAGCAGTGGCAGTTAAAGTGATTGATAATTATTATTATTATTATTATTTTTTTTATATTATTACCGTATTAGGGAGTATTTAGTTAAAAAAAGGTATCTACCTGGTTCTGGATCTTTGAGCCATATTTTTGATAAAGAGTTACCTATCACCAAACTGAACGTTTAATACAGTATATTGTTCCTTATGTAATTATTAGACACTTTGCTATTTACTTGCTGTTAAAATTCTCAACCTTTATATGTTTTTAATATGATTGAAAAAACGGCCACTAGGTGGCTCTGTTTTTTTCTTTGCGCAAGTCAAACAGTTAGGTTTCACCTATTGAAATCAATGAAAGCAAAAATCACACGTTTTTAAAGGGGTTATGCAGGAAAAAACTTTTCTTATATATATCAACTGGCTCCAGAAAGTTAAACAGATTTGTAAATTGCTTCTATTAAAAAATCTTAATCATTTCAGTACTTATGAGCTGCTGAAGTTGAGTTGTTCTTTTCTGTCTAAGTGCTCTCTGATGACACCTGTCTCGGGAACTGTCCAGAGTAGAAGCAAATCCCCATAGCAAACCTATTCTACTCTGTGCAGTTCCCGAGACAGACAGAGATGTCAGCAGAGAGCACTGTTGCCAGACAGAAAAGAACAACTCAACTTCAGCAGCTGATAATTATTGGAAGGATTAAGATTTTTAAATGGAAGTAATTTACAAATCTGTTTAATTTTCTGGCACCAGTTAATAAAAAAAAATAAAAATTTCCACCTTAGTACCCCTTTAAAAAATGGACGCATATTTAATTCACTTAGTAATTTTCTGCTATTATTTCCTTCCCTGATAGAATGCGAGATGTCTTTACATTTCCAGACCTGACAGAGCTTGTCCATGTTCTCTTAGTAAATTATTAATGCAATCTCCTCTTGAATTAAGCAGAAAACTATAAAAAGTTGATCTGCATGAGTGCTTGGAGTCTGAGTGTTACATTCACATAGGATTGTGTCACTGTCCTTTAAAATGGAATTGTCTAGGTTGCATAGCCATGGGATGTTTCCCAAGACTATCTAGTTGCAGAAAACCTAATATTGGAAGACCCCAAAAAATAACGCTGAATCAGAGAACACTGTAGTCAAAGATGTAAAAGAAAATGCTTGTTTTATGTAGGGACACCCAAATATGTTGGCACTATCTTCCATAGATTAAACAGCCTCCTTCATACATCCATTTATTTCTAAAGATCCCTATCTTTAGATAGATCCTTTTTGTTTGAAGCTTCCCCAGATGATCTGTTGGAATCTGTGATCAGCAGCAAGAGTTGATTATTTTTTTCTAAAGCCCCAACACAGGTACCATATGAGGGCCGTAAGAGCTAATCTGGCTAAAGGCCTTCTATGGGGGCCTCCTGGGAGAGAAGGATCAGGCATGTAGAATTTTAACTGTCTGATTTTTATGTTCATGGGGACATAAGCCACCCCTTATCTGCCAGTGCTAATCCCCCCCCCCACACACACACACACAGACATACTCCGAACACATGAATATGTGGGGCTCAGGAGAAACAGCTGTCGACCGTCACCCATCTTATGTGTATGGTTACCTTAAAAGGGTTTATCTCTTTAAGTTACCCTTATCTACAGGATAAGGTATAACAAGCAGATTGGTGGAGGTGCGACCCCTAGGACTGATCCAAGAACAGGGACATAATTATCCCTGCAATGAATGATGGGTACTGCACTTACCCAGCAACCACTTCATTCATTCTCTATGGGGCCACCAAAAATGTCCAGGTTCAGCCCTTTGAAATGTTTGGCAGTCCCATGCACAGTGAATGGAGCAGTGGCCGTGCAAGCAAGGCCCGCACCATTAATTTTAGGGACTGTTGTGTCTTCATTCTTTGGATCGGCAGGGGTCCCAGCAGTCATTAATAGAGGTAATCTTCTTCGGATTACATGTCCAACAAATCAGACTGCTGGATTGGATTGAATGAGCACTGTGTAATGCTGACTTTCCCCAGCGGTGGCGTTGCAGGTAAACTGAACAGTTACTGCCAGGCTTCCCCACATCCTAAAGCTGATCGCTGAGATGCCCAGCAAGGGTAAACACTGCAATCAGCTTATTGTTAAGGCATCCTTCCAACAAGTAGAGATTGTCCAAAGAGGAGAACCCCTTTAATAGACAAAAGTCCAGAACACACTACAGCTTCATACATGAAAAGACTATCTGTGAACAAAAATACCCTGACATAGAAAGTTTTATAACATGTGACATGTTTCCATTATTGTCATCTCCGATGTGCTGATAAGGGCATTTTGATGTCAACATTTGCCCATATCAAAGTTCTGAACATCAGTCACTGTTGACACTTACCACATAAGCCTCAGTCTTTTTGATGTCCTGTGACCTCAGCTCAATCATTTCTTTAATTCATGTTGGTGTAAAATTAACCTCCACCCTCCACATGCCCCCCTATGTTCTAAATGAATCATGAGATAACAAAAAAAAAAAAAAAAGGCAATTGCAGTACACAGATGTAGCAGAGCTGAGTATGTCAATGCAGCACAGTACAGTTTCTAGGATAACTAAATAGTTAGGTCTTCTTCCAGCCTGGCAGGAGACCAAACTCAGGAAGGGGCATTGCGAAGCCCTTTTCCCCTATGGCAGTTCTGCAGGAGAACTTAACTCCTCAACGACGCAGGACATATATTTGCGTCCTGCGCCTGCTTACGCAATATAACGCGGGGTCAAGCGGAGACTCCAGCGGCCATCAACGGCCGGGACCTGCGGCTGATACCAGATATCACTGATCGCGGTGATGCCCGGTATTAACCGTTCAGACGCGGCAATCAAAGTTGACCGCTGCCTCTGAAGTGAAACTGAAAGCTCAGTCAGGCTGTTTGGGACCGCCGCGGAAAAATCGCGGCATCCCAAACAGCTTGCAGGACACCAGGAGGATCCCTACCTGCCTTCTGCGTGTCCGATCACCGAATGACTGCTCCGTGCTTGAGATCCAGGAAAGAGCAGCCAAGCGCCGATAACACTGATCAATGCCACGCAAGTGTAAGAGATCAGTGCATACTATGTTATAGCCCCCTATGGGGGCTATAACATTGCAAAAGAAAAGTAAAATAAAAAAGTGTTAATAAATGTGATTTAACCTTTTCTAATAAAAGTTAAGTTTTCCCATAAAAAAAAAAACTATGTAAATAAATATAAACATATATGGTATCGCCGCGTGCGTAAATGTCAAAACTATAAAAATGTATAATTAATTAAACCGCACGGTAATGGTGTACACGTAAAAAAATTCAAAAATAGCATATTTTTGGTCACTTTTTATACCATTAAAAAATGAATAAAAAGCAATCAAAAAGTCTAATTAAAACAAAAATGGTACCCATAAAAACTTCAGATCACGGCACAAAGAATAAGCCCTCACACCGCCCTGTACGCGGAAAAATAAAAAAGTTATAGGGGTCAGAAGATGACAATTTTAAACATATACATTTTTCTGCATGTAGTTATAATTTTTTCCAGAAGTGCGACAAAATCAAACCTATATAAGTAGGGGATCATTTTAACCGTATGGACCTACAGAATAAAGATAAGGTGTCATTTTTACCGAAATATGCACTGCGTAGAAACGGAAGCCCCCAAAATTTACTAAATTGTGTTTTTTCTTCAATTTTGTCGCACCATGATTTTTCTTTCTATTTTGTCGTGGATTTTTGGGTAAAATGACTGATGTCTCTGCAAAGTAGAATTGGTGTTGCAAAAAAAGAGCCATAATATGGATTTTCTAGGTGGAAAATTGAAAGGGTTATGATTTTTAAAAGCAAAGGAGGAAAAAAACGAAAATGCAAAAACTGAAAAACGCTGCATCCTTAAAGGGGTACTCCGATGGAAAACATTTTTTTTAAATCAACTGGTGCCAGAAAGTTAAACAGATTTGTAAATTACTTCTATTAAAAAAATATTTACCCTTCCAGCACTTTTAAGCAGCTGTATTCTACAGAGGAAGTTCTTTTCTTTTTTAATTTCTTTTTTGTCTTGTCCACAGTGCTCTCTACTGACACCTCTGTCCGTGTCAGGGACTGTCCGGAGCAGCATAGGTTTGCAATGGGGATTTTCTCCTGCTTTGGACAGTTCCTGATACGGCAGCAGAGAGCACTGTGGACAGGAAAAAAAAGAAATTCAAATGGAAAAGAATTTCCTCTGTAGTATACAGCCACTAAAAAGTACTGGAAGGGTAAAGATTTTTTTTAATAGAAGTAATTTACAAATCTGTTTAACTTTCTGGCACCAGTTCATAAAAAAAAAATACTAATGTTTTCCACCGGAGTACCCCTTTAAGGGGTCAAAGGGGTTTTCCCATCATCCAAAGTTGTCCCCTATCTACAGTATAGAAGGGTAACTATATGATCGCAGGGGGCCTGACTGCTTGGGTCTGAGTCTCCCACTAGAACGCCACTTTATTTATGCTCTATGGGAACACAGCGTTCAGCTGAGATCACACTGGAAAGAACTGGGTGGGGTTCCCTTGTTGAGGGGGCTCACCCTGTTTTGTGCTTTGGCTGCTTTAGGCCTGATTTAAATGTTTTTAACAATCTTGTCTGTCCTTTTTGATCCATGTATTAATAAAGAGAACATTTTGATATTTACGGGTGTGCGCTGTTTTGCGTGTTTCTTTTTCTTTTTGGATATTGGAAAGAACTACACAACTTTCTCTGTAGCATACAACAGCTGATAAGTACTGGAAGAATTAAGATGTTTAAATTAACCCCTTAAGGACCGGGGGTTTTTCCGTTTTTGCATTTTCGTTTTTTGCTCCTTGCCTTTAAAAATCATAACTTTTTCAAATTTGCACCTAAAAATCCATATGATGGCTTATTTTTTGCGCCACCAATTCTACTTTGTAATGACGTCAGTCATTTTGGCCAAAAATCTACGGTGAACCGGGAAAAAAATCATTGTGCGACAAAATTGAAAAAAAAACGCTGTTTTGTAACTTTTGGGGGCTTCAGTTTCTACGTAGTACATTTTTTGGTAAAAATGACACCTTATCTTTATTCTGTAGGTCCATACGATTAAAATGCTATCCTACTTATATAGGTTTGATTTTGTCGGACTTCTGGAAAAAATCATAACTACATGCAGGAAAATTAATACATTTAAAATTGTCATCTTCTGACTCCTATAACTTTTTTATTTTTCCGTGTATGGGGCGGTATGAGGGCTCATTTTTTGCGCCGTGATCTGAAGTTTTTAATGGTACCATTTTTGCATTGATGGGACTTATTTTATTAAATGATATAAAAAGTGACCAAAAATTAACTATTTTGGACTTTGGAATTTTTTGCGCGCACGCCATTGACCGAGCAGTTTAATTAATGATATATTTTTATAATTCGGACATTTCCGCACGCGGTGATACCATATATGTTTATTTTTATTTTTATTTACACTGTGTTTTTTTTTTTATTGGAAAAGGGGGGTGATTCAAACTTTTAATAGGGGAGGAGTTAAATGATCTTTATTCACTTTTTTTTTTTCACTTTTTTTTTGCAGTGTTATAGGTCCCATAGGGTCCTATAACACTGCACACACTGATCTTCATCATTAATCACTGGTTTCTCATAAGAAACCAGTGATCAACGATTCTGCCGCATGACTGCTCAGGCCTGGATCTCAGGCACTGAGCAGTCATTCGGCGATCGGACAGTGAGGAAGCAGGAAGGGGCCCTCCCGCTGTCCTTTCAGCTGTTCGGGATGCTGCAATTAGCCGCGGCTATCCCGTACAGCCCGACTGAGCTAGCCGGGAACTTTCACTTTCACTTTTAGCCGTGCAGCTCAGCTCTGAGCGCGCGGCTAAAGGGTTAATAGCGCGCAGCGCCGCGACCGGCGCTGCGCGCTATTAGAGGCGGGTCCTGGCTTCACTATGATGCCGGGCCCGCCGTGATATGACGCGGGGTTACTGTGTAACCCCGCGTTATATCAGAAGAGCAGGACCAAGGACGTACCGGTACGTCCTTGGTCCTTAAGGGGTTAAAGTGATTTACAAATCTGTATAACTTTTTGGCACCAGTTGATTTAAAAACATTTTTTTTCCCTCCAGAGTACCCCTTTAAACTGGATTTATTGCAAATTTTGTACTTCCCATTTGAAGTTAATGGAGAAGAATGCCAACAAAACTGCGGCGGATCCTCAAAAGAAGCTGAGATGCTGAGGATTTGAAATTCAAGCTGCAGGCAAACCTTCATGCGGATTCTATACAGAATTCTTTCACAACACAAGATGTCTTAAAATGTAATTCACAACACCAGTACTAGGGTCGTAGCTATAGGGGGTGCAGAGGTAACAGTCACACTGGGGCACTGGTGCCTAAAGGTGCTCCAAAGTGCATCTTCCCCATAAGAGACCAGTATTATAATTGGCACATGGGAACCATTGCAGATTTAGCATCCGGGCCCAGAAACTAGATGTTTCGCCTCTGACCAGTACTGTAATATGTTATAGTTTTTAGATCCACTGAGCACCCTCCCTGTGTGAAAGCAAAATAACGGGTTATAAGTTGCAAACATTTTTGGAGAATGCCGGATGACAACCAATGTGCCCGCCAATATAACTCCTGGGCCAGTGTTTTTCAAACATTGTGTCTCCAGCTGTTGCAAAACTACAACTCCCAGCATGCCTGGGTATGCTGTCCGGGCATGCTGGGAGTTGTAGTTTTGCAAAAGCCTGGGACATAGGGGGAGATTTATCAAATCCTGTCCAGAAGAAAAGTTACTGAGTTGCCCATAGCAACCAATCAGATCACTTCTTTCATTTTTCACAGGCCTTTTCAAAAAAGAAAGAAGCGATCTGATTGGTTGCTATGGGCAACTCAGCAACTTTTCCTCTGTAGAAGTTTGATACATCTCCCCCATACTGTTTGGAAGACACTGTCCTTGACTTTTTTTACACAGCTGTGCCAGGATCCTAATCCCCAAATCCCATTATTGGCTACACAGTGATACCGCAATGTCACCCAGCTTTCCTTGAAGCAGATGAAACTTTGAGAAGTCACTTTTGCCATTTGGAAATGCAAATAATCCTGCCTAGCGGTTGACCGAATGGTAATTGGTTGTGAAAATGTGACTGCGCGCACTCTAACGGAAAAATCTATGGAACATTTGGGAATCTCGCTGGAGAGGATATTGGCCACTAAAAAGAGCATATGATATACGACGAAAATTATTTGCCGTTCCTCCAACCATCTGTGTAATACACAACTTTTGTCAACATTAAGACTCCTCCGAGTTGAATAATTTTGATTTAATTTACCATATCCAAGCATTATAATCTACCGTGCCGTGGATAATTCATATAGATCGTTTTTCCATGTGATCGCCTTTTAAAAAGAAGAACTTGCAATTGAGATGTTTTCCAAAACGCTGTTCATAGCAAGACAATATAATTACAGCCGGGTCTCCAAGGGATCGGCAAGTTGTTTGGTTTCGCACAAATAAAATACGCCGCAGGAAAATTGCATCTCGAAATTTCCCTGCATCTTATATTATATTAAAAGCAACATGCATACGTTCCTCTCATAGAGAGAATTAGATTATTGTACATTGAAATTAATGCAGAAAGTATCAATTGTGGTGTTAGACTCTAACCACCAATTCCCTGTGGGGAGAAAATGTGCTAGAGTCTGTAAAACAAAAAAAAAAGTTTTTAATTAACATGACAAGAGCCAAGAGCCAACACGCAACTTATGAATGTGCTTTTCCTTTAAGTGGTCCTTAAAGCGTACGTGTCCTGCAAATGAAGAAAACACCAGTACTTATAAATACTTGTGTCCTTCTCTCGGCTTGTTATAAATTCTGTTCACAATATGATAGAAATAAAGATTGTCGGCACTCACCACGTCTTCATCATGGCTCTTCTTTATTACAAATACTCACGAATACATCTATGGGGGAGGGGGGGGGATGAACAAGGGGGGTACAGCAAGGCTAAAGCAGCCGTTTTGGCCTTGGAGTACTTTCAAGAGCACCACTTTACACTTTGGCAGTTATAAGCAACATCCATACATCGACATGACTTTAGTGAACTTGTATAGCAGTGCCGAACTATATCATATTGTTTCTGCTTTTGATCATACATTCTGTTCAGCTGTCTCTCACTGGGGATGTGTGGTGTCTGGGGTGTTGCAATGGTGCGGCAGGGTCCTGTGGTATTAACCATGTGGGGTAAGGTGTTATTAACCCCTGATTAGTCGTGGCGCCAGGATGTGGTTGTTTTCTGTATAAGGCCCGGCCGACAACCAACCCAGAAATGGCAGGCAATAAAGGAATGTCCACAGCAGGAATTGTGCAAATAACTGGAACGTTTACTTAAACTTCTTATGGAACAGTCTTTACAATGATGCAGTTTCTGTAGAGGCAACCGGGATGCAGGATACCTCACAGGCTTGCTGGGACTTGTAGTATTAAGATGATTTATGCAGGCCACTGTGCTACTAATTGTATACTTGAGTTGAGTAGTAGTCACTAGAAGTGGCTGCAGGTTCCTTAGGCTTTGGCCTAGATGAGATGAATTTAGTATATGCTGAGATTGTGCTTCTTTAGTGTACAGCAGGAAGAGAAGAGCAAATTTAGAGACTACAGCCCCTTATATACTAGGGAGGCTGGACTAAAGCCCATTGGTTGCAAAGCCTGTAGGTCCTCTACCCAGGGAACTCTGGGTACATCACATGACAGTAGATCACATGACCCAGGAAGGTCCTATACATTTGTACAACTTTATATACACTGAACAATATAAATAATACATTTACAATGCATTTATATGAAGCAGTAACTGATGAGCAAGGGGGAAGCCCTGCAGAAGAGCCCTATGGAGTGCAGGGACTCTTCCTGAGGGGACTTAGGAAGGGTACAGGACCATGTCCTGTATTGGGACACCACAGATGTAAAACACACCAAATTCCTCTGCTATCAAGTCCAAACAGAGCCTTTCACTGCACCCTCTAGTGACCATTTAGTGATCACAAGAGGCTGAAACTGAAAAGAAAAACCCTGTAGGCTCTAGTAATCACTAAATGGTCATTAGAGGGTGCACAGTTATGCACCGTCCAAAGCTGACAGGAGTAGGGATCAGTGAGCATTACGTCACCTAGCAACTGAGAGTGTTATTTTTTGACAGGAGCCCCCATTCCTATAATTAAATTTCTGAAGCAAATCACAAACTGGTTCCGAAACAATTTGCTCGTCACTAGTCATAGGCCTATTGTCAGCCAATTTAACCGTGATACAAGTGACAGTATGTTAAGGAGAACTTAATACTTGTATTTATGTCTTTAGAAGCCTAGAGGATTTTAAGGCGTTCTCTAACCAACAAAAGTTTTGAGATCTTTTTGAATGCGTCCTGGGCAGGGCTATATCTGCCATGGGGCGAATGAGTATTTTATCTCAGGTGGAAGATTGCAGACTAGCTTTGGGGGCCTGGGCATGTTCCATTGAGAGGCAGAAAATCATACTATCTGGGATCTTCTGCTCCCCACATTCCCTTTGTCTCCGTCTCTCTGGTTCTGTACTGGTAACTCTATTGACCCAATGACCTGCAAATAATGGATGGCCATAGATGTGGAAAGTATGGCAGTCAGGACTGTATGCTAAAGGTAGGAATATTATGTAGAGGTGTACAGTACACTTTTGTTTACACTTCAAGGTTTTCTCCTTGCTTCCTTCCTTTTCCTTTTCCTATATCTAAACGGTTATTATTGGTTAAATAGATATAGTAGGTCTCTGACTACAACTGTATATGTTTTTTTTTAACATGGACGTCAATGGGAAACGCACATGTATACGGTTCCATACGGGAAACCGTATACAGTTTTTACTTTGCACATGCGCATTTGCATCCTAAAGTCCCCACCCAAGACCCCTCCCATTAAAAATGGACAAAATTTTCAAAAAGTATGTTTTAAAAAATAAATAAAATAAAACGGACGGGACTGTATGCACTTTTAAAAACAATATATGGTTTAAAAACGCATCCGGTTTACTTTTTCCCATACTGTTCCATCCGTTTTTTTGCCATACGGTTTTCTTTAGAAAAACGGATTGAAAACAGTATGGCAAAAACGTGATGTGAACCCAGCCTCATGCTGTCCCATGTCCAGTGTGAGACCCACCTCTGTAGAATCACCCAACCCTGGGTCTCGCACTGGATAGGGGTGCTGAAGGGATTTCGGCTCCTTATCAGAATGCACAGTGATATGCGGTGAGGAGCATGGAGAACGGATGCTGGGGAGGTTATTCAGCCACCAAATTCAAAATCAAAGAAAATGCAAAAAAATTATTATTGTGCACCGAAAAGAGCTCCATGTCTTTTTTGGTGAATTGACATTAGCTTATTTGTTGTAGCAGATATTTGAATCGAATATGCTAATACCATTGTGTGCATATAATTAATTTCCCACTTTTTCAAACACATTTATTCATACATATATTTTCAATATTGAACAAGGAAAAAAATAGATTATCTTCAGTTTCTCCAGAAATCCCAATAGAAAAAAGCAAATAAATAAATAAAAAGTGGAGGATTAGCAGTGTATTGGGATATCCTGGGATTTGGAAATCTCATAAACTCTGTTTTGTGCTTTATAATAAGGCTTAGCAAACACAGCACAAAATCTAAGGCATCAAATCTCATTTTGTAATAAAAAAAAAAAATCGTTTGCTTATTCATAACACCTCTATCATATTGAGGCTTACATTGGTGAATACATAATAGTGGAATATGCTGACACTATATAAACAATAATAACAAAGTAATGCAAAATAATAGTAATTAATGAGGGTGTCTTATGAAGACCTCCGTATGACCCACTGGGGCATAAAGAGCATTATATGGGGAAGTACCAAAGCTCAAGGCCCCCCCTATGAACAGAGCAAAGAGCTGTTTTACCAATCACTGTGGCCTCATTTACAAGGCAGGAAGACACGGGTGGACAGTTCACAAATCTGCATGTTTTACTGCTGCTAGGACCAGCATGCATCACTTTCTGACCCTTAGCTATCTTTGTCTGGCTGGTCCAATATGAGTCTATGGGGCAGTGTGACAATGATTGTGGTGTGCCAGGGAGTAATGCACGCTGCCACAAGCTTATTCCTGCCCATTCTCCTGATTGGTCTTTGTGACATGTTTTTATAAATGACAGGTCCACTTTAATATCTGCAGTATCCTAGACCCCAGGGATATTATTATAAACTTTTTTTAATGTGTAACTATCATATCACAGCAATTATGCTTATATGTGTAACTTACTAGATCATACAGATTGTTTAAGATCATACAGATTTTTTTATGTGTCAAGCTCCTGTATTTAGCTCACAAATCCCCGTTTTGCTGCACACTCATTCTGACATCCACTGTCCAAGGCAACCACTGAGCCCACCCTCACTCACCATACATTTACTTCCTCCCTGAGTCTGCTGTGCTGGGTCTCTTCACCCAATCACTGCAGGCTGCTCTGTAACCCCCTCCTCTCTGCATTCATGCTGCAGATGGATAGACAGGACAGGAGTAAGCACAGAGGAGTGCTAATCCCACCCCCACTTACTGGACTTTGTCCTAGCCTGTGCTTCAGCTGGGACAAAGATGATGCTGCCGCCAGACAGGATTATGTTCTGAATTGTATAGGGACCCCTAGTGGACTTTTTAATAAGCCATGATTTCTATGAAAGGGATATGAAGTATATTAGAGAGGTTAATGTTTTGCCAAGATGTACATATAAAAGGTGTTAGATTTTGACAGTGTCCATTTAACCATCCTAACGTATTATGGATCATTATTTGGCACTATACTGCAATACTTATTACAGGTTTAGCGGGAACAGTAACCAAGTCCCTAACTGTCAGAAGATAACTGCTGTAAATGCTCAAACTCCTAGTTCCTGGGTTCCTCTTTAGTTTCAGGTGCTGCTAGACTGGGGGATGGCATGAGGATGGCCTCCTCTTTACACATTAGAATATTCTTAATGCAATACAATGTAGTGGTAATGTATGGGTACCACTCTCATAACCAATTTATGAAGGTTCACTAGTAGATGACAGCATAATCCAATCTTATACAGTTTTGTGACACATGAATAGAGCAATGCAATGTAATATCAGTAACAGACAGTAAAAATATTCTTCAACCAACTGTTCCAGTTTTACTGGACCCCGTAGTGTGACACTGCATATGAACTAGTTTAGGGTTTGAAATTAGGATTAGGTCTTGGCTATAGACATGGTGTGGTAGGGTGATGGTGCAGAAGGGAGGCCCAAATCTAGGGAGCAGTCCAAATAATATGATCTACTTAAAGATAATCTGACAGCTATTTCACTCGCACTAAACGCAATATACCGGGTTATAGTGTGGGTGAATAGCTGTAAAAAGAAGAGTAGGTTAGATATCTCCAGAGTTATGCCTGTTAAAATCTCTTTGCCATTGCCTGTTACAATCTCTTTCAATGGAGGTGTGGGGCCGGCTCGCCCAGCTTTCTTACCCCATCATTATTAACTCCTCGGCCTGCCCCCTTCCGTTACATGAGAGTTGGGTGTAGCAAGGAGCAGAGCCCTCCCCAATTGCAGGCTTTCCCGTCATGGAAAGGGCGCACCAGGGAGTGAATATTCATTGCGCACTGGAGCGCAATGGCACAGAGATTGTAACAGGCATAACTGTGGAGATATCTAACCTAAAAATGTAAGTTACTCTTTATTTACAAGCTATCCACCTGCACTATTTCCTAGTATATTGGGTTTAGTAAGAGTGCAAAAGCTGTTAGATTCTGTTGGATTTTCTTTAGATTCTCTTTAAACAGCTATTGTGCATGTCCTTGCATTACATGGTTGAGAGTATGGCAGTAGTGGATTATCTTGGCCTCCTATATGGAAGCAACCCCTTATGGGTGAATGGGTCAATGAAACATAATAATCATCAGGGAGCAGTAATGTGCCTATATCTACAATCCATTGGGGCCTCCAGGCAGGGCTGCCATCACAAATGATGGGGCCCCTTACACATCTAAAGGCCTTGGTCCCCCCCCTCCCGCCCCCAAATGTATTACACCAGTATATAAGGAGGGAATATTACTATCATACTATTACTGACCAAATCCTGTATACTGAGACCAATATTACCAATAATACCAGTATAGAAGGAGGGATATTTTCAGTGATAATATCCCTCCTTATATACTGATATTATTGGTAATATTGGTCTCAGTATACAGGATTTGGTCAGTAATAGTATGATGGTTAACCCCTTAAGGACTCAGGGTTTTTCCGTTTTTGCACTTTCGTTTTTTCCTCCTTACCTTTTAAAAATCATAACCCTTTCAATTTTCCACCTAAAAATCCATATTATGGCTTATTTTTTGCGTCGCCAATTCTACTTTGCAGTGACATTAGTCATTTTACCCAAAAATGCACGGCGAAACGGAAAAAAAAATTATTGTGCGACAAAATCGAAAAAAAAACGCCATTTTGTAACTTTTGGGGGCTTTCGTTTCTACGCAGTGCATATTTCGGTAAAAATTACACCTTATCATTATTCTGTAGGTCCATACGGTTAAAATGATACCCTACTTATATAGGTTTGATTTTGTCGCACTTCTGGAAAAAATCATAACTACATGCAGGAAAATTTATACTGTCACGATGCCGGCTGGCAGGTAGTGGATCCTCTGTGCCAGAGAGGGATTGGCGTGGACCGTGCTAGAGGATCGGTTCTAAGTCACTACTGGTTTTCACCAGAGCCCGCCGCAAAGCGGGATGGTCTTGCTGCGGCGGTAGTGACCAGGTCGTATCCCCTAGCAACGGCTCAACCTCTCTGGCTGCTGAAGATAGGCGCGGTACAAGGGAGTAGACAGAAGCAAGGTCGGACGTAGCAGAAGGTCGGGGCAGGCAGCAAGGATCGTAGTCAGGGGCAACGGCAGAAGGTCTGGAATCACAGGCAAGGAACACACAAGGAACGCTTTCACTGGCACTAGGGCAACAAGATCCGGCAAGGGAGTGCAAGGGAGGAGACTAGATATAGCCAGGGAACAGGTGGGAGCCAATTAAGCTAATTGGGCCAGGCACCAATCATTGGTGCACTGGCCCTTTAAGTCTCAGAGAGCTGGCGCGCGCGCGCCCTAGAGAGCGGAGCCGCGCGCGCCAGCACATGACAGCAGGGGACCGGGACGGGTAAGTGACCTGGGATGCGATTCGCGAGCGGGCGCGTCCCGCTGTGCGAATCGCATCCCCAACGGCCATGACAGTGCGGCGCTCCCGGTCAGCGGGACCGACCGGAGCGCTGCAGGGAGAAAGACGCCGTGAGCGCTCCGGGGAGGAGCGGGGACCCGGAGCGCTAGGCGTAACAGTACCCCCCCCCTTAGGTCTCCCCTTCTCTTTGTCCAGTAACTGCCTCCCCTGGGATGAGGACACCGGGAAAGAATGGAGGGTTTCCTCAACGGCAGGCAGTACAGCAGGAGTGGGAATGGGGAGGGAGGGCAGAGGGCGAGGCCTGGCACGGGGCAGTGTGACACCAGGACGGGGGCCATGGGGTGGCACAGAGGCTTGCCTGACGGGACTGGGAGGGGGGGAGAGGCACTTCCTGTGGCAGGCAGAGCCCCAGTTCCTGATCTCCCCGGTGGTCCAATCAATGGTGGGGGAATGAAGCCGGAGCCAAGGCAGACCGAGGAGAACCTCAGAGGTACAGTTGGGGAGAATGAAGAATTCAATCCTCTCAAGGTGGGGTCCAATAGACATGAGGAGGGGCTCTGTGCGGTAACGCACGGTGCAGTCCAATCTGGCTCCGTTGACCGCGGAAATGTAGAGCGGCTTGACGAGACGGGTCACCGGGATGCTGAATTTATTAACAAACGACTCCAAAATAAAATTTCCTGAGGCACCGGAGTCCAAGCAGGCCACGGCTGAGAGGGAGGAGCTGGCTGAAGAAGAAATCCGCACGGGTACCGTGAGACGTGGAGAAGCAGACTTGGAACCAAGAGACGCCACACCCACGTGAGCTGGGTGCGTGCGTGCGTTTCCCAGGCGTGGAGGACGGATAGGGCAATCCACCAAGAAATGCTCGGTACTGGCACAGTAAAGACAGAGATTTTCTTCCCTGCGGCGATTCCTCTCTTCCTGGGTCAGGCGAGACTTATCCACTTGCATGGCCTCCTCGGCGGGAGGCCCAGGCGTAGATTGCAACGGATACTGTGGGAGAGGTGCCCAGAGATCTAAGTCTTTTTCCTGGCGGAGCTCTTGGTGTCGCTCAGAAAAACGCATGTCAATGCGGGTAGCTAGATGGATGAGTTCTTGCAGATTGGCAGGAATCTCTCGTGCGGCCAGCACATCCTTGATGCGACTGGATAGGCCTTTTTTAAAGGTCGCGCAGAGAGCCTCGTTATTCCAGGATAATTCTGAAGCAAGAGTACGGAATTGTACGGCATACTCGCCAATGGAAGAATTACCCTGGACCAGGTTCAACAGGGCAGTCTCGGCAGAAGAAGCTCGGGCTGGCTCCTCGAAGACACTCCGGAGTTCAGTGAAGAAGGCCTGGACTGTGGCTGTGGCAGGATCATTGCGGTCCCAGAGCGGTGTGGCCCAAGACAAGGCCTTTCCTGAAAGAAGGCTTACTACGAACGCCACCTTAGACCGTTCTGAAGGAAACAAGTCCGACATCATCTCCATATGCAGGGAACACTGAGACAAAAATCCACGGCAGAGTCTGGAGTCCCCATCAAATTTGTCCGGCAGGGACAAGCGGAGGCTAGGAGCGGCCACTCGCTGCGGAGGAGGTGCAGGAGCTGGCGGAGGAGATGGTTGCTGCTGTAGCAGAGGCAGAAGTTGCTGTAACGTGGCGGTCAACTGCGACAGCTGCTGTCCTTGTTGGGCAATTTGCTGCGATTGCTGAGCGACCACCGTGGTAAGGTCAGCGAGACTTGGCAGCGGCACCTCAGCGGGATCCATGGCCGGATCTACTGTCACGATGCCGGCTGGCAGGTAGTGGATCCTCTGTGCCAGAGAGGGATTGGCGTGGACCGTGCTAGAGGATCGGTTCTAAGTCACTACTGGTTTTCACCAGAGCCCGCCGCAAAGCGGGATGGTCTTGCTGCGGCGGTAGTGACCAGGTCGTATCCCCTAGCAACGGCTCAACCTCTCTGGCTGCTGAAGATAGGCGCGGTACAAGGGAGTAGACAGAAGCAAGGTCGGACGTAGCAGAAGGTCGGGGCAGGCAGCAAGGATCGTAGTCAGGGGCAACGGCAGAAGGTCTGGAATCACAGGCAAGGAACACACAAGGAACGCTTTCACTGGCACTAGGGCAACAAGATCCGGCAAGGGAGTGCAAGGGAGGAGACTAGATATAGCCAGGGAACAGGTGGGAGCCAATTAAGCTAATTGGGCCAGGCACCAATCATTGGTGCACTGGCCCTTTAAGTCTCAGAGAGCTGGCGCGCGCGCGCCCTAGAGAGCGGAGCCGCGCGCGCCAGCACATGACAGCAGGGGACCGGGACGGGTAAGTGACCTGGGATGCGATTCGCGAGCGGGCGCGTCCCGCTGTGCGAATCGCATCCCCAACGGCCATGACAGTGCGGCGCTCCCGGTCAGCGGGACCGACCGGAGCGCTGCAGGGAGAAAGACGCCGTGAGCGCTCCGGGGAGGAGCGGGGACCCGGAGCGCTAGGCGTAACATATACGTTTAAAAATGTCATCTTCTGACCCCTATAACTTTTTTATTTTTCCACGTATGGGGCGGTATGAGGACTCATTTTTTGCGACGTGATTTGAAGTTTTTATCGGTATGATTTTTGTTTTGATCGGACTTTTTGATCACTTTTTATTCATTTTTTAATAATATAAAAAGTGACCAAAATACGCTTTTTTGGACTTTGGAATTTTTTTGCGCGTACGCCATTGTCCGTACGGCTTAATTAATGATATATTTTTATAGTTCGGACATTTACGCACGCGGCGATACCACATATGTTTATTTTTTATTTTTTTTACACTGTTTTATTTTTTTTATGGGAAAAGGGGGGTGATTCAAACTTTTATTAGGGAAGGGGTTAAATGACCTTTATTAACACTTTTTTTTTACATTTTTTTTGCAGTGTTATAGGTCCCATAGGGACCTATAACACTGCACACACTGATCTCTAATGCTGATCACTGGCGTGCATTAACACGCCTGTGATCAGCATTATCGGCGCTTGACTGCTCCTGCCTGGATCTCAGGCACGGAGCAGTCATTCGCCGATCGGACACCGGGGAGGCAGGTAAGAGCCCTCCCGGTGTCCGATCAGCTGTTCGGGACGCCGCGATTTCACCGCGGCGGTCCCGAACAGCCCGACTGAGCAGCCGGGTCACTTTCACTTTCACTTTAGAAGCGGCGGTCAGCTTTGACCGCCGCTTCTAAAGGGTTAATACCGCACATCGCCGCGATCGGCGATGTGTGGTATTAGCCGCGGGTCCCGGCCGTTGATTAGCGCCGGGACCGACGCGATATGATGCGGGATCGCGGCGCGATCCCGCTTCATATCGCGGGAGCCGGCGCAGGACGTAAATATACGTCCTGCGTCGTTAAGGGGTTAAATGTATGGTGATAATTTATCACCATACATTTAACCGTCATACTATTACTGACCAAATCCTGTATACTGAGACCAATATTACCAATAATACCAGTATACAAGGAGGGATATTATCACAACACATATGACCACCAATCCTGTATTCTGAGACCAGTATACAAGGAGGAAATATTCCCCCCATACAGTGACAATATAGTGGTAGATATCAACTCTACACAGGCTTTGCAGACTTCCATGTTACTTAAACCCAAAGGGGTCAGAAGGAGGGCCAGGCTTCCGCCACTCGGCCTGGTGATAATCCTTGCAGCAGAGGTGCCTGCGTGCGGGCAGCGCGACATGCTGCTATACTGCCTTCCACAGACCACTGCTTTCTTAAAGTGGCAGTGGCCTCAGCAAAGGTAGCTATCTGTTCAGCCCCATTAGCGGAGTAACAGGCTATGGCATGCAATGGTGGTCGCTGGGCCCAGGCTCCCCTAGAAGCCCAGGCCTCTTACTGGGGTATTGCCCGCACCTCCCTGATGACGGCACTGCCTCCAGGAATGCTAAAAGTGTTGTAAAAATCTAAAACAAGGGACTTTCTGAGATGTTTTTTGGTTTAATTTGGGTGATTTGGGATATAGTGCAGATTTGGGATGCATTGTGGATAATGAAATAATAACATTGCATTGATTGCAATCACGAGCCAATAACATTGGGAATCAGGATAATGGTGCTGACTTGTTACATTATCATAGAACTATATTAGATGCTTCCAAGTTTTCTATCTCTGAGTCATTTTCTAGAACCATCCTTGGAAATGTCTCTTCTTTTCTCAGTAACAGTAAAATTGCTTTTAAATTGGCAGCATATAAGAAGTGATTACTAACCTGGTGTATGCTATTTCAATAGGCAATTTTTAATGCGCTTCACAATACATTATCTGCCGATGGTTTGAAGAAATATGTTTTGTTAAATAGCAGATATACCATGGAAAGAAATATAGTTTTATAAACAGTTTTGCCTGAATATCAAAGTCATCTTTGTAGCTCTGTAATTGTAAGGTTTCATGAATCAGGAAGAACAGGATGGGCAACACATACCGCAAGCCCAAATTTACTAAAAGTGCAAACTTAGACTAGACATTCTAAAATAGCACCAGGTTTATCGCAGTGGCACATGCAATTTGAAGAATCTGTTGTATCTTTAGACTGTCTAGTCTAGTGTTCTCCAAGCAGGGTGCCTCCAGATGTTGCAAAACTACAAGTCCCACCACCCTACCACATGGTATTAAAATTGAAGGACTATTACTCCTACCTAGTCTCAGCACTATGCTCATCATCTCTGTGGCATCCACAACCCTTTATACCTTTCAGCCTTGCCTGATACATATATTCACTGTTTTAATTGCACAAAACAGGTTCAAAACACTATAAAGCAGTATAAACATTTAAAGGCACATGTACACCAAACCGCAGTTGTATGTCTCATGTGTTATATAAGGTGGATCTCTAGTGGGACACTGTATGACTGATTCTTTATTGACTGATATACTGGTGTTTTGGGCCAGAACCAAGTAAAACACATAGACAAGGTCTTTCATCAAGGTGAATAAGAAAATATTCTTCAGTATGTTTAGGGACTTCTGCTGCTTTCTTAGCATCACACTGTGTAAGACTATAGTAAATGTTATTTGGAACCCTACTTACATATTTAATCTAATTAAAGAAAATCTGTGTTCTCCTAATTAACTGTAAATGGTAATAAAATACCCCATGGTTCCTCCTCTGCAGCTCTTAAATATTAGCAGCTTGGCTTGACATTAACTCTTTCCACTACTGTTCCAGTTTTATTGTAAATCTTGTCATTGGTTTACCTACAATTGGGGTCACAGATGGGAACCAGTTCTCTTCCAAGTACCTATTCCAGATGCTCGTGTGATCAAAGGGTACCCCTCATGACTACCCCTGGAACAGCAGAGCTGTGTGGGAGATTTAGTTTGGCAAATAAGGACAGTGCACTTGATGGAGTGAATATTAGTTTATCCATGATGAACATGTAAAGCACAAGGGAAGGACAGGTTTAGGATGGTATGGAAGTAATGGTAGATGGGCATGGGGTTAAAAAAGCAGCAATTAAAATTCTTCACTATACATCCAAAAATGTGTACACATTTGCAGAGTTCCTCCAATGGATGGCACGTATTACTTTAAAAGAGTAGTCTAGTGCAGACTATAATAACTCTGTTGTGCCTGGCTGAAAAAAAAATTGAAACAAACTTTCACTCACCTTCCTGCAGTGATGTCCCGCATCGGCCGGTGATAGGCTGAGCGCCGTGTGACGATCCGTGCACAGAAAGAAGGAAGACGACGGGAGTCCGGGCACAACGGAGTTGGAATAGTCTTTACTAGACTACTCCTTTAATATTACAGCTAACCAGGGGTCAAGTTCAGGGAAAAAAAAGTGTGGGAACCACCCAAGATTTCCACTCAAGGATTGGTCCTGTAGGACACTTGCTAATAGGAACAGTGTTCCTGCTGTGGACAAAAGTGCAGGAACTTAGTTCCCACACGTCCCTGCAGGACTCGAGCCCTGCAGCTAACAGTACCAACATGCCTTACAACCACATGGGCTATACCGGAACAGACTATCCAAAATGGTGCCCTCCTTTCACTATTTACAGTCTATAAAGCCCAAGGTGAACCTCCCCTCTACAGGAACCATTGGTTCAATATTACTCAAGTCTTCTCCGCTTCAGACCTCAGCCTTCTAGTGGGCAGCCTCCCTCTCTCCTTGTAGAATGGAAGAGGCAGTGGCTGAGTGACAGAAAACAGAGGGTTCAGAGCAAAGTCTTGTTACCTGTGGGGGACCTCAAGCATCTATTCTGGGACCCAACACCGAAACGGAGGAAGGATATTTAAAAGAAGAAAAAACTACCACAAGAGAACAAAGGTTCAAAAGTCATATAATAAAGTGTTACTTTAACCCCTTAAGGAACGGGGGTTTTTCCGTTTTTGCATTTTCGTTTTTTGCTCCTTGCCTTTAAAAAATCATAACTCTTTCAATTTTGCACCTATAAATCCATATGATGGCTTATTTTTTGCGCCACCAATTCTACTTTGTAATGACATCAGTCATTTTGCCCAAAAATCTATGGTGAAACGGGAAAAAAAAATCATTGTGCGACAAAATTGAAAAAAAAAAAACGCTGTTTTGTAACTTTTTGGGGCTTCCGTTTCTACATAGTACATTTTTCGGTAAAAATGACACCTGATATTTATTCTGTAGGTCCATACGATTAAAATGATACCCTACTTATATAGGTTTAATTTTGTCAGACTTCTGGAAAAAATCATAACTACATGCAGGAAAATTAATGTGTTTAAAATTGTCATCTTCTGACCCCTATATTTTTTTTATTTTTCCGTGTATGGGGCGGTATGAGCACTCATTTTTTGCGCCGTGATCTGAAATTTTTAACGGTGCCATTTTTGCTTTTAAAGGACTTATTGATCGCTTTTTATTCATTTTTAAATGATATAAAAAGTGACCAAAAATGCACTATTTTGGACTTTGGAATTTTTTTGCGCGCACGCCATTGACCGAGCGGTTTAATTAATGATATATTTTTATAATTCGGACATTTCTGCACGCGGTGATACCATATATGTTTATTTTTATTTTTATTTACACTGTGTTTTTTTTTTATTGGAAAAGGGGGGTGATTCAAACTTTTAATAGGGGAGGAGTTAAATGATCTTTATTCACTTTTTCCCTTTTTTTTGCAGTGTTATAGCTCCCATAGGGACCTATAACACTGCACACACTGATCTTCTATGTTGATCACTGGTTTCTTATAAGAAACCAGTGATCAACGATTCTGCCGCATGACTGCTCATGCCTGGATCTCAGGCACTGAGCAGTCATTCGGCGATCGGACAGCGAGGAGGCAGGTAGGGGCCCTCCCGCTGTCCTGTCAGCTGTTCGGGATGCCGTGATTAGCCGCGGCTATCCCGAACAGCCCGACTGAGCTAGCCGGGAACTTTCACTTTCACTTTTAGCCACGCGGCTCAGCTCTGAGCGCGCGGCTAAAGGGTTAATAGCGCGCGGCGCCACGATCGGCGCTGCACGCTATTAGAGGCGGGTCCCGGCTTCACTATGACTGTGTAACCCTGCGTTATATCAGGAGAGCAGGACCAAGGACGTACCGGTACGTCCTTGGTCCTTCAGGGGTTAAGGAGAGAGTAGTGGAAGAATGGAATAGCCTTCCTGCAGAAGTGGTCGCTGCAAATACAGTGAAGAAATGTAAGTATGCATGGGATAGGTATAAGGCTATCCTTCTTATAAGATAGAGGTAGGTATAAGACTATCCTTCTTATAAGATGGGGCCAGGGACTATTGATAGGATTCAGCTTCTTGGGCAGACTAGATGGGCCACGTGTTCTTTTTATGTTTCTATGGAAGGCTGGAACACTCTTTTCTTTCACACACACCCAGCTGCATTGCCAGACTTTGCCAGACCATGACATGACCATTTCTATTCATTGGTACTTTTATCAATGGGTCATCTGTGAAGTGAAATTCTCATACCACTCTTTCCCAGCAGACCTTTGCTCCTCTCTGGTCATACACAGGGAGAAGACTCATTCTCCACCTGTAGATGGTCTGGTCTAGAGATGAGCGAATTTACAGTAAATTCGATTCGTCACGAACTTCTCGGCTCGGCAGTTGCTGACTTTTCCTGCATCAATTAGTTCAGCTTTCAGGTGCTCCCGTGGGCTGGAAAAGGTGGATACAGTCCTAGGAGACTCTTTCCTAGGACTGTATCCACCTTTTCCAGCCCACCGGAGCACCTGAAAGCTGAACTAATTTATGCAGGATAAGTCATCAACTGCCGAGCCGAGAAGTTTGTGACGAATCGAATTTACTGTAAATTCGCTCATCTCTAGTCTGGTCCTATCCAATGGCTGCGTGGAGTGCAAACCTTCTGTACTTTGTACCTCCTTTTTACAGGCTGCCTGGCACAATCTGCAAAGACCCTGCTTTACTACTGCTGGAGGGTTCTGTGATCTGTCATGCCTTAGCAATCACTGGAATAGGTCTAGTGGCTGGCACCCCCTATTAATGTGGCTGGTACTACTAATATCACTTTTGAAATGATGCCTTCTAAATCTGAACAGGTAATGTGTCAGCTGCGTCACTACTGGTATCATCAAAGGATCCGGCCCTGCTCCAACCAGTCCCTGAGTGGTAATGTACAAGCCCCATTACTGCTCCTTTCAACCATGGGCCTGGATTTCTGGACTTCTTCTGTAAAGGTGTCAGCATTGCTCATCTCATCTTATAGAGATTCCAGTGACAAATATGTTTAGAGGAGAATAGTGCAGTGTCCTGGTACATGCTGCTGCTGAAGTATGTAGGTGGTAGTGCAGTTGTAGATTGTCTCCAGTCAGTTTAATACTGGTTGTGAATCATGAGTTAAACCTGACTATTACATTGTATGGATTCCACACTGCTAAACATTTGTATATATTGAGGTATTAAGTCATGCAATGTTTAAAATATTACTGTCATCGCACACACATGTCAAAACGTAAGATTGGTCGCAGTCTCTATATATTGTAATAGAGTGCATACGTCAAATTAGGCTACCGGCTGGGGATTGTAGAGTGCTTAAACTAGCAATTGGAGGGGGTATCAGATATTTAAAGGGGTACTTTTAGGAAAACTTTTTTTTTTTTTAAATCAACTGGTGCCAGAAAGTTAAACAGATTTGTAAATGACTTCTATTAAAAAATCTTAATCCTTCCAGTACTTATTAGCTGGTGAATACTACAGAGGAAATTATTTTCTTTTTGGAACACAGAGCTCTCTGCTGAATCATGAGCACAGTGCTCTCTGCTGACATCTCTGTCCATTTTAAGAACTGTCCAGAGTAGGAGAAAATCCCCATAGCAAACATATGCTTCTCAGGACAGTTCCTAAAATAAAAAGAGATGTTAGCAGACAGCACTGTGCTCGTGATGTCAGCAGAGAGCACTGTGTTCCAAAAAGAAAAGAATTTCCTCTGTAGTATTCAGCAGCTAATAAGTACTGGAAGGATTAAGATTTTTTAATAGAAGTCATTTACAAATCTATTTAATTTTCTGGCACCAGTTGATAAAAAAAAAAAAAAAAATGTTTTTCCACTAGAGTACCCCTTTAAGTTCTATTGAATGTTGCTATTGAGTTTAATTAACGCTGTGACCGACCCCTCTAGCCAGCAGAAGGTATAAGGTTGTCTGTGATTTATTTAATGGGAATAAGAGGGCTCCCAGTAGTGTCTACATTGCATGCAGTCTAGCCATACCAATGGAAACTTGAGGTTTCGTCTGGAAGACAAGATTTAAAGGGGTACTCCGGTGGAAAACTTTTTTTTTTTTTTAAATCAACAGGTGCCAGAAAGTTAAACAGATTTGTAAATTGCTTCTATTAAAAAATCTTAATCCTTCCAGTACTTATTAGCTGCTGAATACTACAAAGGAGCTACAGAGCTCCTATTGACATCACAAACACAGTGCTCTCTGCTGACATCTCTGCCCATTTTAGGAACTGACCAGAGCAGCATATATTTGCTATAGGGATTTTCTCCTACTCTGGACAGTTCCCAAAATGGACAGAGATGTCAACAGAGAGCACTGTGCTTGTGATTCAGCAGAGAGCTCTGTGTTCCAAAAATAAAATAATTTCTTCTGTAGTATTCAGCAGCTAACAAGTACTGGAAGAATTAAGATTTTTAAAGATTTTTTAATAGAAGTAATTTACAAATCTGTTCAACTTTCTGGCATCAGTTGATTAAAAAAAAAAAAAGTTTTCCACTGGAGTACCCCTTTAAAGAGGAGAGGGACCAAATTACTTTCTGATATTTGTAGATTGCATCCTTATTCCACGCCTTTTCTAAGTCTGCAGAGATTTTAAGGGTCTATTCACATGGCGGAATTCCGCCTCAAATTAAAGCCCATAGACTTCTATGGGATTCCGTACTCCCATTCACACTTCTGAATTTCCGCAAGCGGAAATTCAGAAGTGTGAATGAGAGTGCAGAATCCCATAGAAGTCTATGGCCTTTCATTTGAGGTGGCATTCCGCAAGTGGAATTTAGGGCCGTGTGAATAGACCCTAAGGCTGGGTTCACACTGTGGAATTTCTGGGCAGAATTTCTGCCGGAGATCAAGCTGGCGGCCCTAGGACCGCGCGGACTACATTGCCGTTCCCATAGATGGCAATGCATTTCTGAGCAGATCTCCCAAAAGATCCACCCAGAAATGCATTGCAGTCTATGGGGGTAGCAATGCAGTCTGCTCGGTCCTAGCGCCGCCATCTCGATCTCCGGCAGAAATTCTGCCCAGAAATTCTGCAGTGTGAACCCAGCCTTAGTCTATTGAGAACTTTACAGGTTCAGGAAACCATTAAAAAGCCACCCGAAGTGCCATCTAATGACAGTGCGCCAATGTCAATGACAAGATCTCCTTGAAGTTACATGTTGAGTACATCACTGGTCATTCATTATCTTAGTAATAATAATAATTTGTAGACATTGAGGAGTCTTTCAAAGGCTTTACTGATCCTATCCGACTTAATTTCAGCGATGTCATGAGTCGGAACAGATCACTATCAAATCTGTCATGCTTGTCATAACACAGCTCTTAAATAGGAGATATCACTACCCAAGAGATATTTCTGCTAAGGAACGCTGCTGTGTAATGGTGTTTAACATATCCTTCCACATTTCCAGAGAACACTTTTATAGCCGAGACAACTGTCCCTGTTTGCTGGGACTTACTGTCAGGATTGATAAGTGCTCGCTGTCGTCACGCTACCAAACTTTTAATATTCTATATGCAAATAGATATAATGAAGAGCAATATCAGGGAGACATAGGAGACACGTGTGCCCGAAATAAAGAAGAGATGATCTATATTAGTCACATGTGAAGAAATTCTGAATGCAGTGTTGGAATTCTGATGTGCACCTTAATGGGGGGGATGTAAAGATTTGTGCTGTTGTAATGCCTAGTGGCTATAGAGTATATGGTGCAATAAGATGCTCAGCCCTATGGCACAATGACAGCTCCAATCATCAGTGGGATATATTTAGTTTATAACAAGGCAAATCACTTCCCAAGAAAAATCCTCTAATGCAGATATAAACATCTTGTCTACGAGTTGGTTTCAAATAATATTTTTACCATAATATAATGTTATATAAGGCAATATCTCAGCATATACAGTAGGAGACTTACAATGGCTGCCTGGTTTAGAAATTACCATTTTCAAATATCAGAAAATTCTTAGATAACATACTCTAATGATATCAACTCGCTCCAGAAAGTTAAACAGATTTGTAAATGACTTCTATTAAAAAATCTTAATCCTTTCAGTACTTATGAGCTGCTGAAGTTGAGTTGTTCTTTTCTAAGTGCTCTCTGATGACACGTGTCTCTGGAACCGCCCAGTTTAGAAGCAAATCCCCATAGAAAACCTCTTCTACTCTGTGCAGTTCCCGAGACAAGCAGATATGTCAGCAGAGAGCACTGTTGCCAGACAGAAAACAACTCAACTTCAGCAGCTGGTAATTATTGAAAGATTAAGATTTTTTTATAGAAGTAATTTGCAAATCTGTTTAACTTTCTGGAGCCAGTTGATATAATTTTTTTTCCTGGAATACCCCTTTAAAGAGCTTTTCTTATAACAACAACAACAACAGCCCCTTTTTAGTCTGAAGCCAACATCACTAAGGGAAGCTGTATGGGAAAGGTAGTATTAGGCTTTGTTCACACGGAAGTTTGCTTGAAAAGTCTGCTGCGGCAGGGTCCCATTGATTTCAATGGGATTCTGCTGCACTGTGCACATTGTGGAATTTGTGGAAAATCTTGGTTCTGGCATCAGCAGAAATGTTCAATGTTTCTGCACATTCTGCATTTCGGCGCATTTCTGTGAAGTCCAAGTGCCGGTGAATCAACTAAATGTGCAAAATGTCTGACCATATTTTCCATCAGATGTTCCGCACATTTTTGGACATGTGAACAAGGCCTTAGGCTGGGTTCACACGCATTATTTTGGTCAATATTGGGTCCTCATTTTGAAGCTCATTTTGGTCAGTATTTTTAGCCAAAACCAAGAGTGGGTCCAAAGAGCAGAAAAAGATGCAAACCTTAAAATTCTTGTTTCTCTTTTTGTATTGGTTTCACTCCCGGTTTTGGCTAACAATACTGAACTAGTGAACATTGTCAGACAGGGGATCCTTGGGCCCACTAGAGGATATGATCTTGAAGGCCACTTCTCTCTACACAGATCATGCTTTGTCCACATGTACTTTCTGTTATCATTGTGCACTAGACAAGATTTCATTTTATAGGCAATAAGATTTATCACTTTTTTTTTAATGAAACACCCCATAAGCAATAGATTCTAGTGACAATTTCAAATAGGATGACTTCTGTTTGATCATTGGGGACCATTACTGTATTAGAGCTATGACCCTCTGGGGAATCCCCTGGAATCCTGGGTAGGCCAATCTGTCCCTGTGTGCGAATTCCCCTTTACATGTAACAAATGGGTGGAGCAAAATCCATCAGAGTGTGTGTATTTTTTTTTTTTTTTTTTGTGGCTCTCCACAAGAAGGGGGTCCAGAGCAGGAAACCTTCTATTAAGAAGACTCTACCGGCCATGTTGAAATGTCTTCAAAGGGGTACTCCACTGCCCCAGCATTCAGAAAATTTTGTTTCAAATGCTGGATGTGGGCTGCAGGGGTCGTGACGTCACGGCCACCCCCCTTGTGACGTGACATCACACCCCCTCAATGCAAGTCTATGGGAGGGGGTTTGGCACATAGACTTGCATTGAGGGGGGGGGCAACATCATGAGGGGCGTGACCATGACATCACGACCCCCACAGCCCGCACTCAGTGTTCGAACAAAATGTTCCGAAACCGGGTGCAATGAAGTACCCCTTTAAGGAATGTGGGTACTTATATAAATTAAATTCTTATGGTGCTTATTCAGATGTCAGTTTCCTTCTTCACAAGGATGTAAATGGAGAGATCTATATATCTTTTGGATAGCAATAATAATAATAATAATCCTGCAGTCCTTTGGTCTATTGATTTCTATGGGTGAATTACCTTTTTGTCAGCTGCTATTGTAAACAGTGATATATGGATGATTACCATGGGTTGGTTGTCCAATATAAAGCACAATAAAAAGCAAAAATATTGTTCTGGAATGAGAATGTATTTTTACCTTATATGTAACCCTACCAATATTTATAGGTAGCTTAATGATCGCCGCAGTCTGATAAAAACTCCCATAGTAGCAGCCAGGCCTCTGACATCACAATTTGCCGCCTCTGGTAATTAGACTGACATTAGGTATAAATCATATTCCACAGTTCTAAAATTGCCAATAAAGAAGACTTTCTATTCTGTCACTAGCAGCGGCCTTTTTTTTATCTTCCTAAATTATGCTACATAATGGCTATTTCTGCTCTTTTCTGCAAGCCCACGAAAATTGTAGAGCCTTAGGAATAGATAGGCCGTTGATTTATTATGGAATAGTAGAACTTTTACTACTTGACAGCAAGAAAAGTTTCCGAATATGAGCCCAGGGCCTCCTGACACTCATGTTACAGACGTTATGGTAGCAGCAGTTACCAGAGGTTGACAATAACATTTGTATATAGTTCTGTTGACAAGGTGGGGGGGAAAATATTCACATAATTTCCATATTTTGGAGAATTTCAGAGATATTTTATGTATGTGAATGTCAATTGAAAATCAGCAATGTGGAACGTTTCCTATTTTTAATGCAGTTGGGCCTTGCTGGGGACATCTTGACTTCAAAGGGAAGACTGTATGTATAAGATCTAAGGAACTTCTTTTTTCTTGTATATTATCTTTATAAGTATATATTTGGTGCGGATAAAAGGCATAACCCAACTTTCCTGGTCCCCACTTAAAAATTGGGGCACCTCATTGACATGTGCTTATAGGACTCGTGCCTTCTTGTGTAGTAGAAGGCATAAGGGCACAGGAACGACTGATATCTATGCACCCCTGGAGATATACCCCTGGTGCAGGTCAAGAAAACCAACTTATTAGTTATTGTCCATAGACATCCACTTGTAATACATCGTAATACTAGGAGAAGTTAAACCTACTGACAAAGTCTACTCAGACACTGCCACAGCTATATACAATGCATTATCATATTTGAAAACATTTGCTAAATAGTTATATCTGAATTACTTGGGTCCCTGTTCTATAGATCCAAAGGGATCCCTGCAGTCAGACCCCCGGTGATCAGATAGGGAGTATTTTGTAACTATGGGACAACCTCTTTAACAATTAAAGGGATAAGGCTTTGTTGCCTTCGTTTTAAGGATCCTTTGAAGTAATAGCCAACTCATTTCTTTTTTTTTTCTCTTTCTCTATAGTTTAAAAGACCCATTTTCTAGGTTTTCCTAAACTTCTTTGCCTAGCTGTGGGGGATACCCTCTATTTATCAACCATTTAGACAACTGAACCGATTGACAGTCAAATGTCATTTCATCACAAATGATTTGCTTAAGTTTCACAAACTGGCTGTAAGTCATGAAGCTTACAACGGGGTTGGATGGAAACATCCAATAAGAAGTTAACTTTCTGTATCTGGAAGTTTTTATATTATTTGCCTCTATTTCAACCTTAGCATCCAAAGGCTCCATTCCCAGATCTCCATACATGAAAGTAAAGTGCATGATCATCTGCTTAGGTGCATTTAGTTTGTCCAAGTCTAAGAAAGCAATTAAAAGGCTGTTCTTTGCCTTCCCAGACCTCGAATATGTAATCCATATACCGCACTACTGGTGAATGGGTTATTAGCTGTGAAGATATAGTATATAGTATATAGATACAGATTTGCAAAAGAGCATTGCATAATCTACACTAAGGAAATAAGACTTCACTTACTGAAGAGCATGGAATCCTCAGAACTTCTGGACACCGTTATATGTAAAATACAAACACTTTATTTCTTTCTTCATTAAAACAGAGTAGGGGTACAAAATTGGGTAAAATCAGACCGACGCGTTTTGGCAAGCAAAAGCCTTTTTCAAGGTCCTCTCTGGGAAAAGATATTAAGCCGAATAAATATACCACACATGACAGATCCAACCCCCACTAGCACATCACTTCCTGATCCTGATCTTGCAGTAACCCTTTATTTGCTGACCCGTAGTAAATGACTTGATACTCTAATCAACACTGAGGTAAGGATTGCACCTATTAGTATAAAACTTATATTACCGATATAACGAATAATTCAGGACAATTCCTAAACCAGAGTTCGTAAGCAAAAAACCATAAATCAATAGAACAGCATCACATCAGATCTGAAATTCATTCCCTCTTGAGCTCGAGTAGCCGTTTTCATGATCCACTAAATCTCTCTTGTGCATAGTTTATGGATTCTGTCACCCTTTCTGGGTGACCTGGTAACATGTTCAATTGGTATGACCATCATAGTGTAACGCTACCTCCGTGTATTTCCCTGAAGTACCTAGACGCACCGGACGCCTGGACTCGTGTGTGAACACTGCCCACTGACCAAGCACCCGCAATATGTTGGGAAAGTCTGCATTTAAATTTCCGGGCTGTGGACCCTACATACTGTTTTCTGCATTCCGTACAAGAAATGCAGTAAACTACATGGTCGGTTTCACAGGATATGTATGTTTTGATAGGATAGGTACAATTATTTGTATCTGAGGTGGCATGTCCTGATTTTATCATATGTTGGCATAATGGACAGCGAGATCTACCACATGGGATGCTGCCAACATGTTTTAACCAGTTATTATCTTGCTTAGTGTTTGATGGGTCTCTTATGAAAAAACTAGGGTGTTACACTCTGCGCTCCGGCCGCAAGCTCCAGCCGTGAGCGCAGTGTCCCGGTGCCCTCATATGCCGGTGGGGCTGGTATTCGCATCGCGGAACACGCCCGCATGCGAATCCCAGCCCATCACTCACCTTGCTCCACTGCCTCTGTGTCTCAGGTCTGAAATTTAAAGGGCCAGTATGCCCATAATTAGTGTTTGCACCTGACACCACATTATAAGTCCCTGCACCTCCCACACTTCCCTGCCAGATCTTCAGTGCCCCTTGCCTGAGATTAAGCGTTCCATTTTGCCTGTTGCCTTACCCGTGTATCCAGACCTTCCAGCTACATTTTTTGACTCCGCACCTTTGCCGCCTGCCTTGACCTTCTGCTACGTTTGACTACGCTACTGCCTTATCCTCTGGTACCTCGCCTTGCCCAGCTACCTGTGTGATCGAGCCATGTCGGGGTACCGACCTGGGTGTCGCCTGCCGCAGCAAATCCAGCCTGCCTTGGGGCGGGCTCTGGTGAAGACCAGCAGCACCTTAGACTCCGCTCCCCAATATGGTCCATGTCATCAGCCACACAGGTTAGAGGATCCACATCCAGCTCCGTTACATAGGAGAAATTCTATTACCAATGGTGGTGTTTCTTTTAGCAACGCCACGCCATCCAGATTTGAGTATTTCACACAATTATGAATCTTGTTTCAGAATAGATAAATTATCTTGTATAATATTTTTGATTTGTGTAAACTGAAAATACCACTGGATTTTTTGCAGGAACCCCTTCATCGGTGATGTAATGTTGATAACACATTCCTGATCGAACATAAAATCATTGGAACAAGCATGTTGTGCTCTGATAAATTCTCCCACAGGGACATTCTGAATGGTATGGCGTTCATGACTACTACTGGCGTGTAATAGGGAATTACCAGAAATAGGTTTTCTATGTAGTTTTGTTCCTAGCTTCATAAAAAAATATATATATATATATATATATATATATATATATATATATATATATACAAAAAATGGATATACACAAAAAAAACTGTCATATTTTCTGTAACTCAAAGTGAACTGTAAATCATCATTATTGTGATTAAGATAATGTTCAAATTGAGTTATGACCTGTGGTGTGGCCCTCACCACACCACCAGTATGTCATAGATATAGTGACCATACTAGGTGATGTGGTGGAAGAAGGGGTTGTCCGGGGTGTGGATGGATCTTTCCTCCCACCAGGTCATGTATAGTGTTGAGCGGCATAGGCCATATCCGAATTTGCGAATATTCGCGAATATATGGACGAATATTCGTCATATATTAGCTAAATTCGCATATTCGTAATATTCTCGTTTTATTTTCGCATATGCGAAAATTCGCACGCCTGTCTCACACAGTAGTATTAGAGCCTTCTTTACACCATACAAGCTGGGAGCAGAGAGAAGTGATCACTGTGATGTGTACTGTGAAAAAAAAAATAAGAAGAATATTTCGTAATTACGAATATGTAGTGCTATATTCGCGAATAAAATTTGCATTGTGAATATTCGCGAGCAACACTAGTCAGGTATTGGTTTGCCAATGAGGGCAAGAATTTGGCCCCTATTGGAAAACCAAATACCTGGAGGAGGAAAGATCCATCAAACGAAAAAAAGTTTTTTGTCCAAAGGAAACCAGTTACGTCCAAAATTAATAGTTGCAAGGTAGATGAATAATTGTTATAACATTTTAAATGATGTTCTAATGCAAAAATTGGCCTGTCATGTGGTATAACACTATACAGCGAAGTTACGTCACAGAACACCCAGGTTAAGTCTTCATCCCACCTGAGATCCTGTAATGCTGTTAATAAATCCTTAGTGTCTCTGATATAGCCTGGTGTCCTAAAAACAAGAGGTTGGAGGAGACTATCTAACCACGTAGAAAGATGTTCACATGCTGAACCGATCCCGACACTATCGTGCGTAATGGAGAAGGGAAAATATCCTTGGGCAAACAATGAAAGGTAGGACATATGGGTTTGGAAATATATAAAAAATCTCTCATCTTGTTATCCCAAATGCCCAAACATAGACCATCAACCAATATCTTTGATAATTTCCTCAATATAGCTAGTGTGGGGTCAGCCTCTAGAATTTTAAAGGTGTTAGTGTTCCTCAGCATTTTCAAAACTTCTTGTCTGCACCTTTTATCTGACATTCTTATGATAACATCACTAAATTGTTCTAAACCCCTAATGGCCTTTTTGTCGCTCAGGGTGATATTGGAACAGGGTGGAGATGTTGTGTTGCTAACTCCAATAATTCTGCCTCAATCCTATGCTGGAAGATATCCATACATGGTACTCTTGACTTCAATAGGTAAAATAACTCATTGGTAATTTTGGTTCTGTTCTTAGTGGATAAAGTATTCCCTGCATGTGAGGTATCATATTTTAAATCATTTAGCTCCAAAACTGCCACCTGATCCCTAAGAGAAAAATAAATCAGGAATAGTTATATCAGACTCAGTATGGACACACGTAACGGCTGGTGGTGTGGATCCACTATACCTGTTGTGGATGAGGGTGTGAGTCGTATCAGGGCGCGGAGTCTAAGGAGCCGCTGGTTTTCACCAGAGTCCTCCACAAAGGGGGATGGACTTGCTGCAGCAGACAGCTTCCAGGTCGTTACCCCTGGCACAACTCATCCATAAAGGCTGCTAAGGAGATGCGTGGCACAGAAGGAATGAGATCGAGTCGAAGTGAGGGACTGGTAGGAGGTCACTAGCAGCACTGTAGCAAGGTCAGGTCATGTAGCAAGAGGTTGCAGGTGGCACAAGAACAAGGTCAGGATACATAGCAATGGGGTCTGATTCACAGCAAGGCAAGACACAAACAGAACGCTTTCTCTTAGGCTGAATATCACAAAGATCCGGCAGGGGTCAAGAGGAAGTGCAGGGTCAAATAAGGTCAGGACAAGACAAGCACCAATCAATGGTGTGCAGACCCTTTAAATCACAGGAAGCTGGTTTGTGCGCACCCTAGGAGGTGGGTACGCACACACCGGTGGACAAGGACAGGGAAGGGGACAGAGATGGGGAGGTGAGTGACGGCCCGGCAGCAGAGCAAGCACGGGAAGAAGGGGATAGAAGTACGCTCATGGCCAGCGCCTCTGGCAGCAGCGCTACTCGTAACATCATGTTTGTTCAATTTCCCAAAAAAATTTCTTAAATGTAAGGGAACGAATAAACCAGTTAACATCCCATAATGTCTGATGCATGTCAAAGTTCTTGTTGGGAACAGGCACTTCAGGGAAATACACGGAGGTAGCGTTACACTTATGATGGTAATACCAATTGAACATGTTTCCAAGTCACCCAGAGGGGTGACAGAATCCGTAAATTACACACAAGAGAGATTTACTGGATCATGAAAATGGCGACTCGAGTTCCAGAGGGAATGAATATCAGATCTGATGTGATGCTGTTCTATTGATTTATGGTTTTTTGCTTATGTACTCTGGTTTAGGAATTGTCCTGAATTATTCATTATTTCGGTAATATAAGTTTTATATTAATAGGTGCAATCCTTAACTCGGTGTTGCTAAGAGTTACGTACACGTATAGGTTTCAAGTAATTTTCTATGGGTCAGCAAGTAAAAGGTTACTGCAAGATCAGGATCAGGAAGTGATGTGCTAGTTGGGGTTGGGTCTGTGATATGATGTATATTTATTCGGCTTAATATGTTTTCCCAGAGAGGACCTTGAAAAAGGCTTTTGCTTGCCGAAACGCATTGGTATGATTTTACCCAATTTTGTACCCCTACAATGTTTTTAATGAAGAAAGAAGTAAAGTGTTTGTATTTTACATATAACGGTGTCCAGAAGTGCTGAGGATTCCATGCTCTTCAGTGAGTGAAGTCTTGTTTCCTACCCACCTTGTTTGCAGCAGCACCTGGGCCGGAGGGGAATCGTGAACTTGCATGCCGGAGTAGGTGAGCAGGCTTTTTTCTTGTTTATGCTTTGAATAATCTACAATTAGGCAGATCCCCACAAAGCAAGCAAAAGCAAGTGACTGTGCCCCAGTGTTGCAGCACTCAGGCTATAAGGCTATATAGTGTTACAAAGGCTACATAGTGTTACAACACAGTAGTGACAGCTAGAACTACTTTATACTTTTGAAGAATTATATTTTTAGCACTGCAGCATAGTTTAACAGGTAAGATGGGGTCATATACACTAGAAGAACAACAGAACACCTTTAATGGAACACTAGACACCTAGGAACCTTCTTTTTCAGGCAAAGTGGAGCTGCCTTTTATATCGGACAGCAAAGGGTGATTGTCTGGGGATATATTTCCCTCCCTGTTTGCGATTACAGTGAAACTTTTCTTTAAATAAAACCCTCTTTGAGAAGACCACCACGTTCCCAGACCAGATTTTCTGTGACAGACTTTTAGTTTCTCATTTATTATGCATTACTTAAAGGGGTACTCCGTCCCTAAACATCTTATCCCCTATCCTGCTACACCCCAATCATCCGGTACACAGAGCAAACTTTGCTCTGTGCCAGATGACTGGCGATGTGTGGTGGAGGCTCGTGAGGTCACGGCCCCGCACCCTTAATGCAAGTCTATGGGAAGGGGTGTGACGGCCACCACGCCCCCTCCTATAGACTTGCATTGAGGGGCATGGCCATGTCGTCATGAGCGGGGCTCGGCCGTGACGTCACGAGCCTCCGGCACTGCACCCGATGCTCTAAACGAACGCAGGGTGCAGCAGGGAGATCGCAGGGGTCCCCAGTGGTGGGACCCCCGTGATCAGACATCTTATCCCTTATCCTTTGGATGGGGGATAAGATGTCTAGGGGCGGAGTACCCCTTGAAGAAGAGCTTTTTGTGCAATGTTGGGTGGTCATCTCAAAGAAGTTAACTGTAGTTGTGAAAGTGTATACTATTAATAAAAACACTATAGTAAGGTATTGACACAACAGCAACAGTCATAGTTGCAAGGTGACATTACTTGTCATTCTTTTGTTTAACAATGATGCAGAGAGGAGAGTTGATGTCTCCTTATATTCTCAAGCTACTGTACACATGATGAAAATAGCAATTCACAGATTGTAACATGCAAGCAATATGCAGGAAGAAGCTGCTTTGATCAAGCTGAGAGATCCTATTTAAAAGCATTCCATATGTGTCCATCCTAAGATACACCAGAATTATGGCTCGTCTTCCATCTGCAGCGTAGTAATTGGCCTGGATCACATGCATCGTAATTAGATGATTCCATACAAGAGATTATAGATTATCTATTTAATTCTGTTTTCCCACCACAGGTACAGAAGTTTGTAGACAGATGAATAGATAAATAGGTAGCTTTTCTGATTTTCTGAAAGATGCCGGCAAACAGCGTCAAGACCAACCCAATGTTGCCTTAAAGCATTATCTCAAGATTATAACTTACACAGGATACTTGATAAGTATAAGATCAGTAGGCCTCTAACTGCTAGGTCCCTTGTCCCCCAATCACCGGTGGCCAAGCATTTCTGTTCCATTCTCCCACTATGGGACTGTCTAAGATAGTTGTACCCTGCTATTTTCAACAGTCCCTTAAACAAGTGAATGGATGACCACACACATGTTCAAATTCCATTCCATTCACTCTTAGGACAAGGAACCCCTATTAATGTTCTAAGAGCAAATCTCAGCAGTTAGAACCCCACCCATAAGGTATAATCTTTGGATAACCCCTTTATACCACCACACTATATTTACCTAGAGGGAATCTAAAATGAAAACATTATAACATGTTCCATTACAGGTTTTTGGCACCCTCCTTCCTCTTTCCCATCTGCAAGGTATAGAATTGTAATTAGGTTGTATATAACTATATTTTTGGCCATTCATGACGTAAAAGTGTGGGGTTCCTAGTATGTTGCCCTCCTTTTTGTGTGTATACACCCAATTCTTTCATCTGATTCTACATAGAGCTGATTGTTTTAGTAACATTTATATAAATGTGTTATACTTGTTATGTATTGCTCTTTGGCCGTGTTGTTTTCTTTGGCCAATCTTTCCTTTTGTTGTAAAAAAAAATTCAATAAAAATTATTTAAACATGATCCTTTAACCCCATGGCTGGCAGTGTTTTTTTTTACCCCTCACTATTGTATGTGTTTGATTCTTGGTGTTGCATATTGGTATATAGGGCCAGTGAATTAGTTATTTGTAATATCGGATAGATGACATTTAGGAAAGGTTCATGCCCCCTCTCTAAGAATAGTAATATCAAAAGTCAACAGTTTGCATGCAAAAAGTACAAAATGCAATCTCTAAAAAAAAAATGGATAATATATACATAAATAAAGAAACCCTAAATTCAATATTGTAGAATTTCCCAAACATTCCCATGTCCGTAAATAGTATCACCTAAACCACAGGGTACATGCCCACTAATACCAATAATATTGTAAAAATAAACTAATAAATGCAAATTTCATAGGCAAGTGTCTGGACTAGCTTCCCCTTGTGTATAGTTACCCTGCTGGTTACTTACTCATACCTATACCAGCAGCATCAGACATGCCCAATTGATAAGGCAAATGGTTACAACCAATTGTCATGTTTTTATTTATAATTATAATTATTTTCTTGAAAACACAAACACTGTCTTTAATAGAGAGGTGTATTGGGGCAGAATAGAGCTCCTCTTTATTGGGTTTTAAAAGTAAATGCTCCTATGGTACTTTAAAGTACTTTTATTCATACCTCCACATACAGATACGGTATAGTGTAACATATTGTAAAAAAGAAAAAAATGACAGTAAATTAGGTATAGGGTCATGTTCACACAACATAAGAGGGTACAAATGGCTAAGGCCTCCTTTACATACATGCGTCTTCAATTTTTTTTTCCTCTGGCGCTGCAAAAAATGTGCCGGAGGGAAAATGAAGCCAGAACTGATCCCATTCATTTGAATGGGACAGTTCACAATCATCCGGCGTCTCAATTTAGATTGGACTCGCCGGACAGGCACAGCTGATATCAATAGCCAGGGGCCACAGCTAATACCTGCAGCTGTTATTTTAACCCTTTAGATCCAGTCTAAATTCTGGTGCCAGTGGGTTGGGGGAGGGATCATGCTCCCGATAAGCTAACATGATGACCGGAGGGTGACAAGTGGGCTGCCTCCATGTCATCCAATATTCTCTCTGCTTCTCCTGGCTGCTAAAATGTGAATAAGCCCCTCTGCTAATAAAAGTTTAAATCATCTCCCTTTTCACATTTTTTAAATAAAATAATGTAAACAAAAATAAATATTATCGCTATATTAAAAATATAACATTAATAAAACCACAAAGTGAATGGTGTTAATGTAAAAAGCTACCGAATTCCAGAACTGCTTACTTTTTATCACTTCATATACCAGAAAATATCAATAAAAACAAATATGGTACTGATAAAAACTTCAGTTCACGGCACAAGAAATAAATACATTATAGGTGTCAGAAGAGGACAATTTTAAGCATACTCATTTTTTAGAAAGAGTTTTAATTGTTGAAAATAAATTAAAACCTATATAAATTGTGTATTGTTGTAATTTCATGGACATATAAAATAAAGATAACAAGTCAGTTTAAAGGGGTACTCCAGTGGGAATTTTTTTTTCATATCAACTGGCTCCAGAAAAATGTAAAGATTTGGAATTACTTCTATTAAAAAATATTAATCTTTCCAGTACTTATCAGCTGCTGTATACTACAGAGGAAGTTGAATTGTTCTTTTCTGTCTGACCACAGGGCTCTCTGCTGACACTCTTTTTTTATTATAAAAATACAAAACAATTCCAAAAAACAAGAACACAAAACAAGCTTAACTAGCTACAACAGAAATGTAAAATAAAATAAAACCCTGCCTAACCGGCCAGCCCAGCTTTAATAAATTCCAAAATATACCAAACTACAACTATACTATACCTATACACCTAAGCAAACTATGAAATTCACACTCACTCACACACATAACAAAAATAAATAAATAAATAAATATTATTTGCTCAACTTGGCTAATTAAATGAAATAAATAAACCAACATAAAATTCAGCACCACCTGGCTATAACTCAAAATTATCCATACTTGGGAAAATAAATAAATAAAGCAACAGAAAACATAACACACGCATAATCTCCAAAACTAAGAAAGACACACACACACACACACATATATTGAGAATGAAAATAACAACAGCACAACTTGGCTTATTAAAAAAAAAAAAAAAAAAAAAAAATTATTTTAAAAAAAAAAAAAAATAAAAAAAATTACAAATAAAAAACAAAAACAAAAAAAAAAAAAAAAAAAAACACAATAATAAAAAAAAAAAAAAGCACACCTCTGCTTTTTAAATAAAAGTTATATATACACACAGACAAAAAAACACCTATATACAATAATAATACTACATAACTACAACTGGTCCGACTGCCCTTTTCTTATGGCTAATGCAACAATATAAAACGAAATACATGACACAATATACCAACAAATAAATAAAATAAAACAATAATATAAAACAATATACATAGCACAGTATACATACAAATATAATAAATGTGCCTCACAAAAATACCTACAAAAACCCAAAAATAAATCCTACACTAAAACTGTGCCCTCTCCCACACCACCCCTCCTGTACATGGGCCAGTCCATAACCGTTCGTACAGTTCTTAAGTCCAGTCCTTAACTGACCCATGTCAGATCCCTTAAGGAAGAAAGAGAAAAAAAAATAAATAAATAAATAAACAACACCCACAAATGCCCCCTCCCCACCTAGCACTCCAACCAACCAACTAAATACAACCTTACATACAAGACCACAACCCAATTTAGGCCCAAGTTCAGTGCCTGTAAGCCCTTCATACCATATCAGCTGAAAACAAAACAAAAAGCTATGGTGCACATGCAACAACCCACCACCAGGGAGAAGGATGGCAGATCTGATACACTGAAGAAATTTAAACTCTTTCCCTAACTCCCCCTACTATTCTCCCTAATTCTATCCCTTCATCAAACTGACCCTACTATCACCCTATCTCTATCCCTGTATGCCTTTCCTTAACCAAAATAAAGGTACTCTACCAAAAAGGTCTAGTACCTAGGGCACATCAAAAGAAAACCCTCTCCATAGGAGAGAAGCCCTACTGGTGTCAAGACTGCCATACTCCAAAGACCTGATCTTCCCGAGGTCACCGGTGATGTTCCTACAGACCTCCACCTCGGAGAGGACTTTCTGCTGGGTTGACACTAAACACCGTGCATTCCACGTGTGATACTTAACCACTAAGCTAACTAAAAATAAAGTGCCCCGATCTCGGCCACCGAGGGTCCTGAATGCCCCATAAGCCCACTCCGGATAGGTAAGGCCGACAAGCTGACTCCAGCCAATGGAAGCGCCCACCCGGTTGTAGACCCCTACGTTAAAGGGACAATGAAGCAGGAAGTGGTCCATGCTTTCCAGCGTGTCCACACACTCTTCTCGGGGACACCCCCGGTCATCAGAGTTCCTGTACTTCAGGTTGTCCCTTACACCTAGCTTCCCCTGAAAGCAGCGCCAGGCCAAGTCCCAAAACTTCTGGGGGATCCTTTTCAAGTTTAAAAGATACAACCCCACCCTCAGATCCCGACCTGGGCAGTCCCTGAGCGCCAGAGGCTTCTGGAAGTGGGTCAACAGAACCCGTTTGTCAAGGAACTGCCTTGACTGGGTCCTGATCTCCCACACTCCCAGACCCCACCGACGTAACGCCTTCAGAGTCGGGGTAGCGTAAGCCGGAAGATATCCATGGGGTGTACGGAGGTCCTTCACTTGCCCTCCTCTCTCCCATTCCTGGAAGAAAGGCCGAAACCATTCCCTGCAGGAGAGTACCCACGGAGAAGCCCTCTCTTTCCAGAGGTTCGAGATGTTAGCTTTCAAGAAGGTGTTTGTTAAGAACACCACAGGGTTTACCATAGATAAACCCCCTAGTCTCCTCGTACGGTACGTAACCTCCCTCTTGACTAGGTTCAACCTGTTCCCCCATAACAGTTGGAAAAACAGGCTGTAGACCCTAGTGTAGTAAGCCTCTGGCAAGATACATACACTGCCCAGATAGATAAACAAGGGGAGCAGGTATGATTTGATCAGGTGTACCCTTTCTCTGAGAGTCATAGACCAACCCTTCCACTGGTTCACCCTCTGAGTGGCATCATGGAGCTTACCGTCCCAGTTTTTGGTGGGATAATCATCCTGGCCGAATGTGATGCCCAGAATTTTTGCTGAGTCTTGGGGCCCTGGGAGGGTGTCCGGGAGATCAAATGTGGGATCCCCCCCTCCCAGCCAGAGACTTTCACACTTTTCCCGGTTGATCTTGGACCCGGATGCCTCCGAGTAGCGCTCCACCTCTGACATCACCACATCGACCTCCTCCCTCGAGGAGACGAAAATAGTGACATCATCAGCGTACGCCACCACTCTCTGGGTGACATCCAGCTCCACCAGACTCATCCCGACTCCCGCCAACGGCCCACGATCTACTCTCCGGACGAAGGGATCAATCGAGAACACGTATAAAAGCGGGCTCAAAGGACAACCCTGACGGACTCCGGACCCCACCTCAAAAGAGCGGCCAGACCACCCGTTCACCAGTGGGAAACTCTCTGCCCCGGCATACAAGATCTTAAGCCAATTCACAAAAGTACTCGGTAAGCCATATCTCAGGAGGACGGACCAGAGGTACTCGTGGTTCACCCGATCAAATGCTTTGGCCTGATCCAAGGACAGCAAGTACCCCTTCCAGAGACCCGCACTACTCCGCTCCACTGCCTCCCTGACACTAAGGACAGCACTTAAGGTGCTTCGGCCTGGAACAGAGCAGTGCTGAGCCCCCGAAAGGAGCCGGGGTGCAAACTTCACCAGCCGATTAAACAGTATCTTGGCCAGAAGCTTCCTGTCCGTATTGAGAAGAGCTATGGGCCTCCAATTCTCAACACGGCTAGGATCTTTACCTTTTGAGAGAAGAATCAGGGCTGACCTCCTCATTGACTTTGGCAGAGTGTCCGAGGAGAGACACTCATTGAATACCTTGGTCAAGAGGGGAGCTAAAGACTCCTTAAAGGTCTTATACCACTCGGATGTTAAGCCATCTGGACCTGGCGACTTCTTGGGGGCGAGCCCCTCGATCGCCAGTCTCACTTCCTCTTCCCTGATATCTTCTGCCAAAACATCAAGAGAGGGGTCTACCCCTGGCTCAGGAATGGCTTCAGCCAGGAAAACCGACATCCTGTCTCGATCTAGATCCTTCCTCCCCAAGAGGTGTGAGTAGAAGGATCTGACGACCTCCAGGATCCCTGATCTGGACCGATTCAGAGATCCTGTACTATCAACCAGTCCTGAGACTACTTTACTACTCACTGACATCTTGCAGTTCTTGTAAGGGTCGGGCGAGCGGTACTTCCCGTAATCCCTCTCAAAAACCAAAGATGCGTGCCTATCGTACTGACACCTCATCAGCAAGGACTTCACTCTGGAGATATCATCACGACTACCTCCAGTCGAGACAAGAAACTCGAGTTTCCTCCTCAGACCCTGATACAGGCGATACCTATTCAGGGACCTGAGGCTCGAGAGCTGGCGGAAGAACCCCGCAACCCTCTTCTTGAATATCTCCCACCACTCTGACTTACTACTACAAAGGCCCAGTAAAGGTACCTGACTCTGAAGAAAATCCTCAAAGGACTGTCTTATCTCCGCTTCCTCCAGGAGGGACGAATTCAGCTTCCAATAACCTTTACCCATCCGGGGGGTCTCTGAAACATTCAGGGAAAACAAAATCATACAGTGATCAGAGAACTCCACCTCAACCACGGACACTGCGGAAGAGACGGCTTCCTCCTTTAAATAAAACCTGTCTATCCTAGACCTGCGACTACCTTGATGATAGGTGAAACCCGCGTGGCCTGAGGGGCTCCGGATGTGGGCATCCTCTAGGCGAGCTTCCCTAACTATATTATTAAGGGCCACACTATCGCAATCCAGCGGACCGTTGGAGCCTCTCCTATCTTGGGACCTTGTGACATTATTGAAGTCCCCTCCAAAGATCACCAGCCGGCTAGTAAAAAGGAAGGGCTTAATCCTCATAAAGAGATTTTTACGGCCCAGCTTTGTTTGTGGGGCATAGATGTTTATGAGCCGGAGCTCTTGTCCCTTCATGAGGACATCTAAGATCAGGCACCTCCCCATTTCTAACTCAATAACCCGTCTGCATTCAACCGGAGCGGTAAAAAGGACCGCCACCCCACTATACGGCTCAGCCGCAAGAGACCAGTGGGAGGGCCCGCGCCTCCACTCTCTTCTGGCTTTCACCAGAGAGGCTAGATCTGACAACCTGGTCTCCTGTAAAAGGAAAATGTCGGCTTCAACACGGCCGAGAAAATCGAAGGCTGCGAATCTAGCCGTATCCGACTTTATACTGGCACAGTTAATAGATGCCAGCGTCAATGGGGTGAGTGCCGCCATCATTGGTGATTGAGTTAGACGGCCACACCTTTACTTCTGCTTCCCCTTCTTTTTTGCCCCCTCATCCCCTGAAGAAGAGGAAAGGGCAGGACCACTTTTCGACCTTTTCTTAGACTCTGATTGGTCCATGGGGTCCCCGTCTCCGTCCGGCCCCAGTCTAGCCCTGCCCTCCGAGGAAGGTGCCTCCGCAGGACAGGGCCCAGTTCCCCCCAGAGGCTCTCTCACCCTAGGCACCCCGCCCTCACCTTCCCCCTCCAAGGAGGGGGAGGAGATGGTATCGAGGACGAGGTACCGGTTTGACAGGTCAATCAGAGGGGGGGCAGTCAGGCTTCCGTTTTGGACCTGGCCCGTAGTACAAGGCTTAACAGAGGGCTCCGACCTCTTCTTTCTCCCTTTTCTTTTGCCCTTGTCTTTCTTTTTTGGCCTCTCCCCACTCTCCTCATCCACACTTTCATAGTGGGAGGAATCGGAAGGGTCGGCCATATTGCCTTCCTCTCTGCGCAGCCTCCTGATCTCCTCATTCAGCACATTCTCCCCCAGAGCTTCAGTGGTTACAGGGCCAGCTTCAGGACCAGGGGCCGGAGCTACCCCAGTCACCTGGGCACTCTCCAGCTCCCTATTCCTCCTACGAGTTTCCTCCCGCCTTAGTTTGGCGGGGCCCTTTATCCTCGTCACTAGCCCTGTTGTGCCCCCATCCCTGCTCGTACCCTCCCCAGCCGAGGCAACTTCACAGCTCTCCCCGGCCGGAGCAGTCGCAGCACGGGCGAAAGCACTCGGACAACGGCTGAAAGGGTGCCCGAGGACACCACACAGGTGGCACCGAATCTGCCTACAGGATGCGGCCAGATGACCCACCCCACCACACAAAGCACAGACCTGTACAGTACAGGCTGCGCTAAAATGGGTGGGGCTGCCGCACCTGTGACAGACCTTAGGCTGCCCCTGGTAGAAGACCTGGATCCTGTCACGTCCAAGGAAGGCGGCTGACGGAATGTGGGCAACTGTACTACCTGAACGTTTGAGTTTGACGGAAAACGTCCAGGCCCCGGACCAGATCCCGTGCTCATCCAAATTTTTCTTGGGCATGTCCGTCACATCCCCATATCGACCGAGCCAGGTCATGATGTCATAACAAGAAAGTGACTCATTACGGGTCAAAACTGTCACTTTCTTGACTGAGTTCTGACGGGAAATCGCCTTTACAGCAAAATCCCGCCAGCCGGGCTCGTTCTTCGCCACTTCGTAGTTTGACCAGAAGAGTTCGAGACCCTCCGGCCGAACGAAACTGACGTCAAACTCAGACGAACCGTAGGGGTGGATCAGGGCAAAGATGTCACTCGCCCTGAATTCCATCTGGAGGAGGAGCTCAACCACTTTAGCGCGAGGCGGGCACGCATCCTCGCCCCTCCAAATCAGACGGACCACATTCCTACGGTTATTGTCCTGCCCGGGTGTCGGGAGGGACCAGACCACCTCCCCATTCTGCTCTCGGAAAGCCCCCAAACCGTGCCTCTCTATCCAGAAAGACAGGTCGACCTCACCCCTTCCCTCTACCTGGATCGACCTGTCGCCCCTACGCAGAGCCTCCAGGAGGCGCTGTTGCAAGTAACCCCCGGGGCCGGACGGAGATGGGGACCCCACCGAATCCCCGGCAGCAACACTGGCATAGCTCCTAGGAGCAGTCACTGCCGGGGGGGCAGCCGGACCAGACCCAGACCCAGACCCAGGAGCACCATTCACACCACAACTCCCATCATCCATACCAGATGTTGCATTCACACCACCACTACTCCCACCATCATTCACTCCACTGGCACTCCTCCCAATCACAACACTACCACCCCCATCATTCTCACAACCTGCACTCACTTCCTGCCTAACATATCCTGGGCTGGCTGGGACCTGTAGTACCGCCGGTTTTAATACAGGTTTTCTTGCTGGCTTAGCTGCCGCTGGGGTCAACGCTGATGGCTCCTCCTTCATAGGCGATGTTACCACCTGAGTCTGGGGCTGCCCCACCGGGCGCACCCCAGCTCCTCCCACAATGCCACCACTAGGCTTGCCCGACCGTTCAGGCTCTGCTGATGACACTGACGCCCGGACACTCTCCCCCCTTACAGAGGAGTGCCCCGCAGCGCCCGCAGAAACCACAGTACTCGGGGGACCGCCCCCCGAGCACACCGACCGACCTTTCTCTGCTTCCGACGCCCGGACACTCCCCCCCCTCACAGGAGAGTACCCAGCAGCGTCGGTAGTGCCCATAGCACTCGGGGAACCGCCCCCCAAACACACGGCAGCATAGCTCTTCTCTGGCATTTGGACATGCCCCCCGCCACCCTGGGGCGTCCCAGCAGTGCCAGAGTTGCCCAACATGAGCCCATCCTGCCCTTCCCTACCGGCAGGACGGGTGGGCTTCACATCTATTGCGTCCATAGCCATTTCAGACGCCATTCTATACCCCCCTTGCTGGCCCCGCTCCACCACAGGAACGGCGTCTTGCAGTTTGGGGGGCTCAGCAGCCTGAACCAGCTTTGCAGCTGACCCAGACTGCTGGAAAGGTACGAACATGTACTGCACAGATTGTTGGGTCTTCTGCTTCTTTGCTTTACGCCTGACTTTTCCATCCTCGCACTGATCTTCACCGAAGGTGAAATTCTGGAGGTGGACTGGGGATTCCTGCATGACAATTGCCCTCAATAAACCCCCAGCCTCACTCTCCACCTCGTCCTCCTCACTGTCAGTCACAGGGAGCGCCACTTGGGCCGGCTCTATGTAGCTGTCCTGGGTGTCACAGGGCATAGGAACAGACACAGCATCCTCCACCACATGCGCTCCTTCCTCTACCTTCTCCTTAACTCCTTCACTGCCATCCTCACTATCTTCACCGCCACTACTCTCCCCATCATCCACCTCAACCTCCACCTTACCTGGGGATTTCATGGCGGCAAACCTTTCATCATTTGCCAGCTTCTCTCTTAGGAGACCGCTGCCCTCCAGGATCTCTGCCTTCCTCTCCTCCAGCTTGGCAATCTGGGCTTTCAGGGCTGTGATCCTTTTCTTCAGCTCAGGCTTGCTTCTCCTGGACCCAGAGTTTGCCAGACTCTGAGTCCCACGCAGATCTTCTCTTGCAAGCCTGAGCTCTTTACTGCAGCGGTCGTATTCCGCAAAGCGTGCGGCCATGCGGGAGCAGTAGGTCTCACTTGATTCTTTGGGGCCTCTTTCAGCCCACATCTCCAAACTCTTCCTCCTTGTTTTCCTTCCACCACCAGATCTCTGGCTGGCACCTGTTGCCTGATGAGCAGAGCTTGCATTGCTGCAGACTCTGCTGGATCTTCTGCCTCCGGCTGGAACAATGGCTGTAGCAGTTTTCTCTCCACCCCCCGCCAGCCTTGAAGAACGGGGAATGGAGGCCTGAGGCTCCATGCAGGAAAGTTCCCCCAGGGAGCCTGCCACACCCCTGGGAAAGCCTTGATGTAAAATGCTGCTTCTCTGGATGTCTGGAGCTCAAAAGAGACACACCCGACAGCTTCTCACACAGAACTCCTCTGGACTACAGGATGTGCTCTCTGCTGACACCTCTGTCCATGTCAGGAACTGTCCAGAGTAGGAGCAAATCCCCATAGCATACCTATCCTGCTACAGACAGTTTTTGGCATGGACAGAGGTGTCAGCAGAGAGCACTGTGGTCAGACAGAAAATAACTACTTAACTTCCTCTGTAGTATACAGCAGCTGATAAGTACTGGAAGGATTAAGATTTTTAATAGAAGTAATTTACAAATCGGTATAACTTTCTACTACCAGTTGATTTGAAAAAAAAAAAAACATTTCCACCGGAGTACCCCTTTAACTGGAAAGTTCACTGGGTAGAAGTAAAATCCCCAAAAGTTGCAAAATTGCATTTTTTTAAATTTCTGACCCAAATATTTTATATTTTTTATGGATTTTCCGTAAATTTTAGTATGAGTGGTATCATTACAAAGTGCAATTGGACCAGCGAAAAACAAACAAACAAGCCCTCATATGGATCTGGATGGAAATTGGAGTTATGGGTTATAAAAGGTGAAATTGCTGCTTCATTAAGAAGTTAACAAGGGTCATATATACCATCTGGTGTGGCTTACTTTGAACCTAAGGCATGTTTTTCTTTGCTGCTTCACGGTACCACCACATTCTACTGCGATTTTCCGCAAATTGCGGTAAAGATTGCACAATCACGGTAAAACTCGTTTTACTCATTTGGTCATTTCGGGTAAAAACTCTGCATAAATGTGTGCAATACCGCTACAATACCACTAATAAAACACTATGCGTTAACATAGTCTCTGGAGAATGCAATAATAATATTTCACACATCTCTTCCTGCGTGATTTGGTTGCCTGAATTTTAGGGGATTTAAAATTGGTTCAACAGTTTAAAATTTTGGTGCAAAATGTAAAGAAGTGGATCGATACTGGAACCTCACATATAAGCAAAATACTTTAGGTGACCTTTGAAAATGTGTTTAGAAAATTAAGTGATTAATATTACCGTGACATAAATTACACAGGTTTTTACATTGGTACTATCAGAATCAAAAACTTTTTATATGTTGTACATCTTGGCAAAACATTTAACCTTTCTTATAGATTTCATAAATAAATGTTATCCCCTTTTTATAGAAATCATGTCTTATAAAAAAAAATAAAAAAAAAGACCACTAGGGGTCCCCATACCATCTTAAATATAATTGTCATGACCGACTGGGGGACAGGGAGAAGTGAGCCCTAACTGACCCTAAAAAGACTCTCCCTGCCTACTTGCCCATCCTTCCTAAACAATGAATCGACAACTGGGCACTGGTCCCTTCCTGCGCTAAAGTGCAGTGGCGTAAAAACACATAATATACATAGTTGGTCACGGGCCAGAAACGGAAAACAACTAGACCACCAGATATACAAGACAGAACACAAACATCAACAGGCAGAATATAGTGAATTAACAAACAGTTCATAAACCGGATATCAGATAAAGGGCAGACATGATAAAATGAACAAGACTAGACATGATAGGAGTATACAGCAGAATCCAGGAGATGAAGGGGATAAACAGAAGAACTGAGAGCCAAAACACTAAACTGAACAGGTCAGTTACTAAGAACTATCACAAGCAGGTACAAGTACAAAGGACAAAGATCAAATCAACCAGAGTATTAATATAGGACACTGTTCACACTGGGACACAGAACATACAAACTGGACTTCCAACTCCACTATAGGAATAGCCATTAATAATAAAGCCAAATAAGCTACTGGCCAGCGGACACACTCCACCATGTGGACAAAATGCTGACCCAGTAGGAAACAGAAATATAATACATAAAACACTAGACTAGAACAAGATGAGTCTAAATGGACTCCAGAACAGGAATATTACACAGGGCACAGGTACCAAGCAAGACTCAGACATACTCACTGCTCACTCTGCCACCCATGTGGCGGGAGGAAGGAAGCGTGGCCCAGCAGGCGTAACTTCATGTGAAGCCTTTCTGGGCTCACTACTGCCCTTACTCCTCTATGTTGCCATCCCACTCGGGAGCGGGCATAGAGGCTGTGAACACAGCAGGGCCAGCAGCTACTGAGTCTCCTCCTCTCTGTTTACTACAGCACGTGCCATACAGTGAGGAGGAAGATCAGAGCACAGAGATGCCGTGCTGCGGCTGGAGCCTAATGACGTGGCCGGCAATGTCAAGAGCGCACTCTGCTCTCTGATTGAAAGGCAGGGAGTTGCGCTGTGCTTGCTTGTCAGCTCGACTGCACTGAGATTTCGGACTCATGTCAGGCCGGCATGAGTCCGAAATCTATGAGAGACATGCGGCTAGGGACATGTAGGGAGACCCCTAGTGGTCATGTTTTAGATTGAAAAATAAATATATAAATAAACATTTTAGGTAATGACATGCAATTAGAAAATTGTTAGGGAGACATTAATGAACAATTTTTTTTTTTTTTTTGATGACAGATACTCTTTAAATATATATTTAAGAAAAAGGGGGTGATTTACTAAGACTGGTGTTTCGCAAAGTGCCTATTTATTAACAGGCTATGGCATCTTCATGATTTAGATGTTGCTGCCCCTGTCCCCCAAACCCCACAGCACAGATGTAGATTTCAGCTTCCAGGCTTAAATTGTAAAAAAAAATTGCTAATTTCAGCCCAAGCCGAGGGCAGTCATAGAGGCTTAATAAATTCCACTCAATGTTTGCACTGATACCCCCTTTCCCCAAGGCTTTCAAAGTGTACATTTTTAGATTTAAAAGATGGCCACTTTACCTATTTTACTGCACTTTTTTCGATTTTCTTTTACACTGCGTGAACCCAGCCTAAAGGAAAGAGTTAAAGCGCTGATCCTCCCAGCAATGTTCACATACATCTGTGTAAACAGAAATATACTTCCCCACAGGAATTAATTATCCCTATTAAGGCGCTCAGCCCGCTTCATTTATGTTCTGAGCACACACATAGCAAAATAGGAGGAATTTTTAGTGTTCATTAAATAAATATGTTTCCTGCACAATGGGAAAGTCTATTGTTTGCAGATTCTTTAGCCACTATCCAAGGACACCCTAGCCATGATATAGCCATTTATTACAATAAAATAAATGGATTCAAATATATTGTGAAATTAAATTCTCCTTCCCAGGATAATCTGCCACATTGTGGGGGTTTATTTAAAATTTCTTATAATTGGGGCATTTTGGGCTACAAGCAGGGGTTGAGTAATTGTTCTCTTCTATGTTCTTAATGTCAGCAGAAAGAGGATATATAGCGCGTGCTTCTGGGCACTTGAGATAATGAAAATGTAAAAGTAAAAAGTCTCCGTGCAGAGCGAAATAAATGGTCAGATGTATCCGGTCTTGTCTAATATTATGTATCAAAGGATCATTCATTCATGGCGTAACAGTGCTTTGGTAAAAAATCATTTGCATTAAACAATAGCCAATAACAGAATGTTTAATATATACCTGTAAATCACTTAGAGCTGCTGGGATTTTTTTTTTTCCAGAAAAGCACTTAGGAGCACTTAAAAACAATAGTAGCAGAAAAAACAAATCCACTCCACGTCTCATCAGTTATTTGTTGCTAAAGATAATCCATCATGTAGATGAAAGATATTATTTACAGTCAAGTAAAATGTGCCCTTTGCATTATTGTTATATATTTATTTATTCTGATTGCTCAGACTCGTCTCTTAAGCTGAAGAATCACCAGGGAGCCCAATAACTCGAAATTATTATCCTACAGGGAAGTACTCTACATTTACATATGTGAACACGTCTCGTTCCTTAATGGGTTTGTCCACCTTGGAGCGCCTTTTTACTTTATACAGTATATAATCTACAGGAAAACCTGCATAACTTTTATAAAGTAGTCATAAAGTTAAATTATAAACTTCTTCAGGCAGCGCTATAGAGAGATCGGACTGAATCAGAGTCAGCATGAAGCATGCCTAGAAGGGGCGCAATGATCATGATCACTGGGGTTGCAAACTTGCTTGGTAGAGAAGAAGGCCTGCCTATGGATTTAGGGCCCAGGTACTTGAGCAAGCACTGCTTTCAACTGTATCTCAATCATCAAGAAATGCTTACAGCTGAAAACTATGATAGCACATTATTTGGTGATTATGTGGTACTAATAATTGGTCAGGATGTAGTATCGTTGTATAGAGGTGTTATTGGTAATATCTGTACTGAGTTTTGTTCAGTAACAATATAATGGGGGTAATATGTATGGTGATATTTATTTTATATTTGTCTCAGTATAGAGGATTTGGTCAGTAACAGTACGATGATAATATGCATGGTGATAAGATTTCTTCATGTATACCGGTATTATTGGTAATTTTGGTCTCAGAATAATTAATTTGTTCAGTAACAGTATGATGGTAATATGTATGGTGATGATTAGAGATGAGAGAACTTTTGAAAAATTCAATTCGGCCGATTTGGCAAATTTTTTGAGAAAATTTGGTTTGATCCGAATTTATTCACAACGAATCTATATTAAAAATGGCTTTTCTGGACTACAAAGAGCCTCAATAACCCCTATTGCGGCTCTCTGTAGTCCAGAAAAGCCATTTTTAATACTTTGCTTTGTTCTAACATGCATGAGGAGACCATATAGTTGCTGAATGACACAGCCTGGAGCTGGCTGAAGCATGGGGAGACCATTTAGTGTCTGAATGGCACAGCCTGCAGAAGCATGAGGAGACCATTGAAATTTAAGATTTTTAAATAGACATTTGAGATTTTTAAATTGAAATTGAGCATTTTGAAATTTAAATTTTAACTCCCAAGTTTTAGTGTCCCGGCCCCGGTGTGTGGGTACAAAGGACCAACTATAACAAGGAGTCACATGTCACATGGCAACACAAGGAAACAATGAGCCTGGAGGTGGCATCAATATGAGCAGGCGATATAGTGGCCGGATGACTGTCTGGAGTTTGAATGGCATAGCCTGGAGTGGGCAGCAGCATGAGTAGACACTAGGGCTTCACATTCCCTAAGATTAAAAGATGAATTTTAAAATTTAAATTGAAGATTTATGGTAGCTAATGCTACCATAAAAATGTTTAAGGCCCAGGCCCAGGAGCATCAGTAAACCATATATTGGCTGAATGAAACAGCCTGGAGTTGGCTGAAGCATGAGGAGACCATATAGTGTCTGATTGGCACAGCCTGGAGTGGGCAGCAACATGAGTAGACATTAGGGCTTTGCAATCCTTAAGATTAAAAGAGGAATTGTGAAATTTCAAAATTTCAAAACATTTTTAGGCCAAGGCCCAGCAGCATCAGTAAACCATATTTGGCTGAATGACAAAGCCTGGAGGTGGCGGGATCATGAAGAGACCCTATAGTGGCTGAATGACACAGCCTAGAGGTGGCTGAAGCATGAGGAGACAATATAGGGGTTGAATGGCACAGCCTGGAGTTGGCTAAAGCATGAGGAGACCGTATAGTGGCTGAATGGCAAAGCCTGGAGGGGGCTGAAGCATGAGGAGACCAAATAGTGGCTGAATTGCACAGCCTGGAGTTTGTGGCAGCATGAAGAGACCATATAGTGGCTGAATGGCACAGCCTGGAGGTGACTGAAGCATGAGGAGACCATAAAGTGGCTGAATGACGCAGCCTGGAGTTGGCTGAAGCATGAGAAGAGGCCATATAGTGCCTGAATGAGACAGGCTGGAGGTGTCAGCAGCAGCCTTAGGAGTCTTGAAAGTGACCCGGTGACAGAGTGGTGTGGTGGGTGGCAATACCAGTATCCAGTGATGAAGGTGGGTGAAAAAAGGTCTGATGTGGAGGAATATTTGTAACTGGGGAGCAGCGCCTTAAATAAGTTTGGCACTATCCATATTTGTGAAGTGTTGGTGTGGCACCATGGTCAATTTACTCTGATGCATCAGGCATTGGTGGTTGGAAATCCTGGCTAATCCATACCTGATTCACCTTCACAAAGGTCAGTCTCTCCACATTTTTCTTGGACAGATGAGTTCTCCGTGGGGTGACTATGGCCCCAGCCGCACTAAACTCCCGGTCTGATGGCACACTACTGGCCGGACAGGACTGCTTTTCCAGGGCAAACTGCGAAATGAGGCCACAATCTAGTTGCCCAGAAGTCGAGCAGATCTTCAAGGCATGTTGGCATGGGCATGTCAAAGTATGCCACCACCTGCTGTTTCAGGTCCTATTTGAGGTGTACCTACTGCTGATGAGTTCCTTCACTATGCGGGTGAAGAAAGCTACTCATCAGCGACTGTAGACTCAGGCTGCTGCTGATGGAGCTAGTGCTGTTCCTGCCACCCCACCCCTTCCCAGCAGCCATGGCAGTGGAAGGTGAATGCAGGGGGCCCCCCAATTCAGACCTGCAAGAGGATGGACACTTGCGCCGATAAGCATCGGCCAACTGACTACATAGGATGCCCCTGTAGTAGGTGAGTTTGTCCTCCCTCTCAGTGGGTGTAAAAAATGCCTCTATTTTGTGGTGGTAGCGAGGGTCCAATAAGTCATCCCGCTGCCAAATGGTGACAATTCAGCTGTCACTATGCAAGCAAGTGAGCATGCATTGTGCCATTTGTGTAAGTGACTCGGAGGGACTCCCTGCCTCCATCTCTACTGCATACTGCCACGGTGTGTCTGGGTCCTCTGTCTTGCCTTCCACATAACTCTAGCTCCTCTGGCTGCTCCTGTTCCTCCACTCCTGTCAGATTACTTGAAAAAACGCCCATTTGGCGAAACCTAAACTGTGCTCCACTGTGCCCCTCCCCCTCCTCCAGTTCAGCCCCCAAAAGGCTCACAGGGCCGTGATGCCAACATTGGGACCCTGGCAACACTTCACCTTCTGCCGACATATCTTGCACGTGGCTATGTGAACCTCCTCCGGATGCTTGATGAAAAACTGCCACATCCCCAAACAGCTGATTTTCCCACCAACAGTCTGCACTAATTGACTGCTACTGCTGCCATCTCCAGGAACCCCTTTTTCAATACCTCCCAGGAAGGTAGGCTGCCGCGAAGCAGGTGCTCTCCCCTTGGCATGTTTGGCTCCCAAATTTCCAGTTCTGCCACCATGCTGACTGCCAACCATGCTACCACCTTGCTTGCTCAGCTGCTGCCTCACGGGCAACCTGCAACTCTCTTCTCCTGATGATGATGAAGCCCCTTCTGCACACGGCTCCCAATTGTGATCGACTTCATCATCATCAAAAAGTGTCTGCACGTCACTGATATCCTCCTCAGGTTCCTCAACGGTATCTGTTCAGGACCCTGAACCATAGCAACACCGCCTCTCACGTCATTCTCCTCATTACTACTTGCCCGCCTAGCAGAGAAAGCGGCGGATGTCTCCTCCACTTGTTGGCTGGGCAGTAGCTGCTGACTGTCCTCTATTAGATCTTCCTCAGTGAATAGTGGAGCTGAACCCACAGCATTATATACTACTGTAGTGGAGGGAACAGCATAGGACATACGCAATAGGAGGACAGGGACTGCTCCCTGGCCATGCCAACTGAGGGTTGTGTCTGAGAAAGCCACAGACTGTTGACTGGAGATATCAGATGTCACTTGTAATGAAGTGGATTACCGTGTTAACCAATCGATGACGACACATGGGTTGCTGGTCAAGACACGACTGCTAGCTGACACCGGGAGCTCAGGCCTCTCGCTGCGACTCCTGCTACCACTCGCCCCTAGTCTGCTGTGACCTCTGCCTGATGAATTTAGGCCTCTGCCAATCCTCTGTGCACGTCCTGGCACTTCTCTGCCTGACATACTTAGTGCATATATGAGGGGAGTACAATATGCTTCACTACGCTTAAAACAGTATTTGTCTAGAACAGCAGCAGGTGTATACTTTTGCCTGGACTTTCACAGTATCTAGGCCCTTGACAGATTAACAGGTACACAATGGTACGCTACTTAGATGTAGGTATGTGCTATGCATTTATGAGGGCAGAAAAATGTGCTACAGTACGCAGAAAAAAGTATATGATTAAAAACATACATATACAATTTTTACATATACATTATTGTGATTCACAATACCTCCACACCATTAATAGGATGATGATAGCTAATACATCCCATCTGTGTTTAGTTAAAAACAAAACATACAGTAGAAATGGGAGCGCTCACTCAATGGGACAACACTTGTCCATAAGCGTGTAAACAAACCAACGCGATTGCGGGCCACACATGAATGACAGCATGGTCGCACCAAGACTATGTCATATCCGATGGGGGATGAAGGTGAATACAGAGTGTGTTGGAAGTCTTTGTAACCTGGCTTCTTGCCTCCGTGCATGCACACGAGAGACCTGGGCACCATTCAGCCGTCCTAAATTAGGGCACAGGTTGAAAATAATAAATAAACAAAATCAAACATGACTGTTGATCTCTCTGTTTATCACATATTAGTGACATCTTTAGGCTACGTTCCTGTCTGCTAGTAGCTTGTTCCATCCAGCCTGCACCTTTAGTCATTTTGGCTAGTTGTTCTCACAGCATCTGCTCTGCTAATAAACACCAAATTAGCTTTGCTGCGTCTGACATTATTTTTAGTGTCAGTTTGCCCCTTCTGCCTGCCTGGCCATCTGCCACTTGTGGCACATTGGGTCCACACCCATGGGGCTTTACAAAGCTGAATTACCTCATACAGCAATAGTGGCTAAAAGTCATACTACATCCTCTCTGGTTTGACCAATATACCTTGCAGTGTGTAGGAAACCAATGACCCCTCTGCCATGTAAACAAAAACACTAGTAATATCAAAGGTATAGAGTATTATCAGAGTATATAAAAGCCATACTACCCAAGACCTATAAGTTACACCTGTAAGGTATTGGTCTTCATCAGAGATAAACTATGTTGTCTATATGCTCTCAGGGCATCTACTGACTTCATTTCACAAGTGCCAAATATGACCTCTGGAAACCAGGGCACATACCCAACCACCAGCTGCCTATAACCCTAACTAGTACTTTTTGTAATACACTTTATAAGACCCAAGTTGGACTGTTCCTTATATAATCACCATGTAGTACAATATTCTTCCATTGCTTAAGATTCACATCCAGTAGACATCTCATTGCTGTATTAATCTTTGAAATAGGTGGAATTGGTCTAGTAAAACCTTTTCCAAGGTGCCAAATTTACAGATCTTTCTCTTCTTTAGCGTTTGATTTCCCTGGGCATATGCTGATCGCTAGTGAAGTATAGAAGGTTAAATCTGGGGCTCCGTAAGGCTGGCCCTCTCTATTCATGTCTACAATGCTTAAATTCTGATCACTTTTTCATTTTCACTTTCCGCAAAGTACTTGAAGTGCATATTGTAGAATTGTGAAAGCATTAACAAGCAGCAGACTTGCTGGAACCTTCCCAAAGGTCAACACAAGACATCTGATTGTCAAAACTTATCCTCATATCCTGCTTCTCCTGTTATGAGTATAGTCAGGAGTGTTCACACATCATTTGTTATTAAATGTCTGCGTCTGTGTTTTTCCCCCAGGTTTTGGTGTCAGTGTACCTTTCTGAGGCTCAGGAGCAAATAGGGATATTTTATGACTTAATAAAATATTGGCATTCAATTTGAATATTGTGGAATAAAGGAAAATGTGACATTCAATTTGAATATTGTCTGTTTGCTATGATGAAGCGCCCAACAGCGAAAAAAGCGTTGGGGTAGGTAAACATGATCTTCCCCCAACACGGTAATATTCATGTCATTTGCATGTATTTTTAAGACTGTCTATTATTTCTATGCAGTATTTATAGGTCTTACAATATTGTGGTGTCTGATTCCCGCTGTATGTTTATAGCTTTACATTACTATTTGCTGCTTATTTGTATATTTTTATTTAGCCTAATTCCCAGTGTCTACAGGCCTATTCATGCATACATTCTGTGTATGAACTGGTGCTATTTTAATACATGTATGTTATACTTTTTTTTTTATAACAGCATTGTTAAATAAAGATTGGTATTTTCATTGCATTATGTTGTCAGTGTACTATTTTTTTGGTGCATAGTATTTGCATGTACGCTAATGTTAAACATACCTATATGGTAGTGTATTGCTTTAGTGATATTATATAAGATATGTATTAAATTAGCTTCTATATAGATCAGTGTTTTCCAACCAGGGTGCCGCCAGCTGTTGCAAAACTACAACTCCCAGTATGCCTGGACAGCCTTTGGCTGTCTGGGCATGCTTGGAGTTGTAGGTTTTGCCACAGCTGAAGGCACCCAGGTTGGGAAACACTGATATAGATAAGTATGTCAATTCTGACCAGCGAATTATGGTGCTTCCATGCCAATCGGATCTCCGGGAACCTGGTGGCATGGAAGGTAAGGGTAATTGGTTCTGTCTGAGACAGCACTAATCACCCTTTAGCATTAGGAGGGAGGTGGAACGGCCAACCAATAGCAGCACCTGGCGGGTGAGTCAAATAACCATTTAAGCAGAGCGGAAGCCGTGATTGTCCCAGACGTCAGGAGGCTCCAGACCTGCATGCACTATTTCTTCCGTTTTTTCTCCCGACACAAAATTACGTCCTTTTTAAATAACGAGCTATGACGGGTTAAAACGGATAATGTAAAAATCCCATAGACTTTAACAGGATTTTGTAATGGCCAATTTTCAGGGTTTTTATAACGTAAAATATAACACATCTTTAAAAACGGATGAATGTATAGTGTGAATGGGGCCTTACATGTCTACTGGCCATTCCTTAGCATGGATAGAATACAATAAAACAAACAGATGACCAGTTCCAATACAATTGCTGTCTAAGGAAAGCAGAGAAGTGAAAGAGCCTGAAACTGGATACCTTAATAGTGGGAAATCATTGTCTGGTCATATGAATCCAGGTACATGTTGCACCATACTGGTGGGAGGGTCAGAATGTGGCACAATCAACATGAATCGATTAACTCTTCTTCCTTCAAGGTGTGCAGCCTGATGGAGGAGGTGTAAAGATGTAGGGAATGTTTTCTTGGCACACTCTGGGTACTTGTGGATGGACATTTAGACTGTAGGGCTTATCTAAGCATTGTGGACAACCAAGTTAATCCTTTCATGGCAGCTGTCTACCCTGTGGCAGGACACTTTCAGCAGGACTATGCACCATGCCCCAAGGGTCATACAGTCATGGATTGATTCCAGGAACATGCAAGTTAGTCAGAGTATGTCAACACCTCCATCTAACCCTATCGATATGAGCCAATATTTCTGCAAAATGATTTTAACACCTACTGAAATCTATACAATGAAAAATAGCTATGATCCGAAAGACTAAAGGTCCTCCATTGCACTGCCAAATGGGTGTCTTTAATGAAGTGGTCATTAAGCAGAAGAGGAAGCTTAGGCATTTACTGCATCCAAAGTTAAAATAAATTCAATGAATAAATCTATGTGCGATACGGTCCTAAAGTCCCCTAATAATGACCATAGAAAACCTGAATTGTAACACTCTATGATTGCGTAGAAACCTTATATATATATATATATATTTTTATCCTTGAAATGGGCACTGTCAGATTCAAAAACTCTTGTACATCTTGGTAAAACATTAACTTTTCTAATATACTTCATAAGAAAATGTATATTCCTTTTTATATAAATCATGGCTTATAAAATCATGGCTTTGTCCAAGCTGAAGCACGGGCATGGACAAAGTCCAGTAAGTGAGGGCGGGCTAGCACTCCTCTGTGCTCTCTCCTGTCTGATAGTACTTCTCTGTGCTCTCTCCTGTATGATAGGACTCCTCTGTGTTCTCTCCTATCTCATAGGACTCCTCTGTGCTCTCTCCTGTCTGATAGGACTCCTCTGTGTTCTCTCCTATCTGATAGGACTCCTCTGTGCTCTCTCCTGTCTGATAGGACTCCTCTGTGCTCTCTCCTGTCTGATAGCACTCCTCTGTGCTCACTCCTGTCTGATAGGACTCATCTGTGCTCTCTCCTGTCTGATAGCACTCCTCTGTGCTCTCTCCTGTCTGATAAGACTCCTCTTTGTTCTCTCCTGTCTGATAGCACTCCTCTGTGCTCTCTCCTGTCTGATAGGACTCCTCTGTGCTCTCTCCTGTCTGATAGCACTCCACTGTGCTCTCTCCTGTCTGATAGGACTCCTCTGTGCTCTCTCCTGTCTGATAGGACTCCTCTGTGCTCTCTCCTGTCCTATTAGACACAGAGAAGGACAGTGCTTATTTAAAAACAAGCAATCTCCAGGTAGCAGAGTGGGATCAATGGAAGCGCTGAGACCAGATAAGAAGTTAAAAGGATTTATTTCCCATAATGCAACCCGTTTCACGGTCATTCGCTTCCTCAGGCATGTTGGGTTTAGCAGGTTATAAGGTATATATAGGGAAAAGGGGTTAACCCCTTCAAGGAGGAAAATTAAATTAAGACCTTGAGGGATCAAACCCTTTAGGCCCTTCACAACAAGATAGAAGCACATAATAACATCACAACAAAGTACCAAATAAAACAAATACAATACAACTAAAAACAAATATTAAATTTTAACAAAAAAATATTAAAAATATTATAGTACTATATAAAAAATATTAAAAAATAAATAAATCTTTCCTTTTTTTTTTTTTTTCTCTTCGATGTTTTAACGGGCATTTTCCAGTGTCTCATTAAGACCATCTGGAAATAAAGTAACCAAAGAAAAAATCTTCCCTATTATTTAATCGCTGTATACGATTATGACTAAAAACTGGAATAGTTTCTTGTATAGTCAGTTTTAAAACATCAATGCATCAAAACATCAGTGCTCATTTAAGGGAATTTATGATTTAGTTGTCTATTTATAAAACTCTTCTGGGGATTTTTAAATTAATAGAAGCAAGTCACCAATTCAAGGCATGTTAAAGTGCTATTTTCCAGAGTGGAGGACGTTTTTTTAACTAAAGGACCTGTCACATCTGGGCATTTAATGCACAACCTATTGATTACAGCGGGAAAGGTGCGATACTTAATATTTCCTGCGAAGGCACTGCAGATGAATTGATCAATTGATGCAATGCTCCTCAACAGTTTACAGCTGGTTTGTGATTAACATTGTTGGATGTTGACAAAATAGACAACCACTGTATGATTAATAAAATGTTATAGATTTTTTTGGGAAAAAAAACATATGTAATTGCAAGAATATCCACAATGACAGTGCCCTTTAAAGCGTGTTTTATGGGTACAAATTGCCTTGGAAGTTCATCTACAAAATGCAGTTCTGAAGCAAATAAGTTGTAAAGGATGGACTTCCCAAAGACAAAGAAGAGTACAAGGGGAATGTACGCAATGTATGTACATCACTCTATACCCAATGTGTGATCAATGATATTACTGCTGCTATATCATCTTATTATGGCTCAGTGATCTGTAATTAACCTAACTGGTAAATCTTTAACAAGAGGGAAAAGCCTGGAGGCAAGTAAAGAACCGGACATCTCCAGACCACCCCAGTCACATGGTCAAATCAGGACGGTAATGATGATTCATGGTGAACGTCAAATTTTGTAATTATGGCTAATTCCTATATTAAAGTCTAGCTTCACTCGCATCTGGGATGTTCTGGTATGGCATTAGTTAACCCTATGTCCTACTCATCCTATGGTACACTCCCAATAGACTGTAGAGCAGTGGTCTCAAACTGTGGCCCTCCTAATGTAACAAAACTTCAACTCTCAGCATGTCCAGACAGCCAAAGGCTGTCCGGGCATGCTGGGAGTTGAAGTTTTGCAACATCTGGAGGGCCACTGCTGTAGGGTTTGCGGTAATTATTTTCCCCCTGGCTAAAAAAAAATTGAGCAATCTGAGCAAAAGTAATTTGCTGGTCAAGATATAGTATTATTGTAGATTTTTTTTCCCTAATTAGATTATACCCCATGTTTTTTTTTTAAACCATATTTACAGTCAAAGGGGAACTAAACCCATAGCCCATCCTTTCCCTCTCACCAACCTATTTATTTGTCTAAATATCACTCATTAGCTATGTAGAGCAGTTTCAGCTGTCACTTACATGCAAGGGGTTAGAGAAAAACTTCATAATCTGATCCTGCTTGTATTTATTTGTAAACCCCTCAATTACACTAGCCCCCACCCTCCAGGAAGGTAAATACCATGAGATTTTTGTCTGGCTTCACAGCCACATCTCCCCTCCCTGTGTGAGAATCTTGCCAGTGTCTCCTGTAAAGGTTCTCAGTCACAACTCAGCACATAATGCTGCTCTATGCCTGCTGTAGATCTTATCACTGACTGCTGCCATTTAAAGCATAGCATGATTTATTGCTTGGGGGAAGGATAGTTTGTGTAATACAGCATGCACACAGATGGTAAGAGCAATTGGCTGGCAGCCATTACACAGAGCTGCAGTGACTGCTGGGAGTTATAGTCTGAGTTGTAAGCAAGGAAAAGGAATATTTAGGAGACAACAGGGGCCACAGGAGCTGGCAAAATCACATGTATAACTACAGGGGACACAGAACAGGTACTGTGGTGGCTTTTGGGGCCTTTTTTATTTTTCTTGACTTTCCCTGAGCACCCCTTTACATTGCATAAATAATGGCATTCCAAAAAAACTGGCGCATTGCGCTTCAAGCTAAAAAATCCCCACATTAAAATTCTGACCCCATTGAGATTTGTGGGAAAAAAATGCATTTGTGTGTAGGGTTTTAAAAAAAAAAACATCTTTGGTAGTATTTTTTTTTTCTGTGCAAACAACCACTTTGCATGAAAGACATTTGCAACTTTTTTACATTTTGTGCTGCGCTTTGCCAAGCATGCGGAACTTGGTGCAAAGTGGGCCTGGTGTCACATGGAAGGGGCGTGGTTTCACATGTGCACCAAATTTATTACAATTTACAACTGCAAACAAGTGTAATTGTAGCTAAAATTGACACCAGCTCCGAGCTGGTGTAGATTTCATGCCAGTTTGGCACAGCCTTTACTTAGAGGTATAAATACAGTGTGTGTCTGCACTGGGGGGAATTATTGAAGACGGCGTGTGAGATGTCAGTCAGCCCCACAATAGTTTTTTTCGGTTGAATTCTTTATGGCATCATATAGCAGCACATGTTATGTCTACGGCCTTTTAGAATAAAGCCTCAGAGCCTATGCACACAGTATAGCAATATATACAAAGCACATACATTCCTCTAGTACCAAGCTGCGTGGTCTCTATATGATGCCACACAGGTGCCAATGCACAATGTGAGTCCCTCAAGGGGAGAATACCTCCAAACACACGGATTCCAATGAAGCATGCTACAATTTTTCTACTTCTGGATTTTTCCTGAATCTGACAAAAAAAAAATCACAACAACCTCCATATGTGATCACATGAAGAGTTGACACAGTCAGCACTGCTAGACCTATATGATTTTCTTTTGATAAGTTCAAGCCATTTCTAGAGATGAGCAAACTTACAGTAAATTCGATTCGTCACGAACTTCTCGGCTCGGCAGTTGATGACTTTTCCTGCGTAAATTAGTTCAGCCTTCAGGTGCTCCGGTGGGCTGGAAAAGGTGGATACATTCCTAGGAAAGAGTCTCCTAGGACTGTATCCACCTTTTCCAGCCCACCGGAGCACTGGAAAGCTGAACTAATTAAAGCCATCAACTGCCGAGCCGAGAAGTTCGTGACAAATCGAATTTACTGTAAGTTCGCTCATCTCTAGTCATTTCCACAGAAGACAAAAAGAAATGTAGGAATTCCATATTTTAAACAGGTCAGCGTGGCTCCGGAGGGTGCAAAGCTTTTACTGTACATAGGTCCATGATTGTTTTTGACAATGGCGCACACTCCGAGACTACAGCCTGATAGTGGGAGCTGCACGCTGCACGGGACGTCTGTGGCGCGCTGTCACTTTAACCCACATCTTTGCTTTGCTTACACTACGAAATATGGCATTTACAGATGTTTGAGGGAGAAGAAGACAAATGGATGAATTAAATTCACAAAGACAAATGCAAAGCTCAGATTCATTATCTGCACGCACACTATCGTTCCTGTCGTTTTATTTCATCTGTTAAATGAAATGTGGAAGGATTATTGAAATCATCTTGAATATTCCTTTTATGGCTACTGTATAGCTTTAGGGTATGTTCACACATGGCAGATATGCTTTGTATATGCATAGTGGATTCCAGAAGCAACAATATGGATGGGATTTGTAGAAATCTTTCTTGATAAATCATGCACACATAACTTGACCTGAGGATTTAAAATGGCAACATGTGAATTTTTGCTGCAGAAATGCTACAGATGTAGTCAGGGGTGGACTGACCAGCCAGTCTATTTGGACATGGTCCGCAGGCGAGCGCTGCTTTCAGCTATTTGCGTGGCTGCCTAACTACCTACATACCTGGCTACCAAACTACCTACCTAAATACCTGGCTACCTAACTACCTAAATACCTGGCTACAGAACTACCTACAGTAGCTACATACCTGGCTACCTAACTACTGTTACACCGAGCGCTCCGGGTCCCTGCTCCTCCCCGGAGCGCTCGCGGCATTCATCTTCTCTTAGCAGCGCCCCGGTCAGACTCGCTGACCGGAAGCGCTGCTCTGAGTCCCCCAGCGGGGATGCGATCCGCGCGGCAGGATGTGCCTGCCCGCGGGTCGCATCCCGTTCTGCTCACCTGCCCCGTCCTCCTTCCGTCCCATCCCGGCGCGCGCGGGCTCTCTGAAATTTAAAGGCCAGTGCACCACTAATTTGGTGCCTGGCCCAATCAAACGCAATCACCTCCATTTCCTATATAAACCCACTTCCCCTTCCTGTCCTCGCCGGATCTTGTTGCCCTAGTGCCCTGAGAAAACGTTTTGTGTATCCCAAGCCTGTGTATCCAGACCCTTGCTGTTGCCCCTGACTACGAACCATTGCTGCCTACCCTTACCTTCTCCTACGTCCGACCTTGCTCTTGCCTTGTCCCTGTGTACCGCGCCTGTCTCAGCTATCAGTGGGGTTGAGTCGCTATCGGGTGGAACGACCTGGGGGTTACCTGCTGCTGCAAGTCCATCCCACTTTGCGGCGGGCTCTGGTGAAAACCAGTAACCCCTTACATTCTGTTCCCCTGGTACGGCCCACGCCATCACCTCACTGACACAGAGGATCCACCTCCAGTGTCCTCTCTTCATACAAGTCCGGATCCTGACAGTAGATCCAGCCATGGATCCCGCTGAGGTCCCGCTGCCTAGTGTCGCTGACCTAACCACCGTAGTCGCCCAGCAATCACAGCAGATCGCGCAACAAGGACAGCAGCTGACTCAACTGACCGTTATGCTGCAACAGCTTCTGCCGCAACTACAGCAACCATCTCCTCCGCCAGCTCCTGCATCTCCTCCGCAGCGAGTGGCTGCTCCCAGCTTCTGTCTGTCTCTACCGGACAAATTTAATGGGGACTCTAAACAGTGCCGTGGATTCCTGTCCCAGTGTTCCCTACACCTGGAGATGATGTCGGACCAATTCCCTACTGAACGGTCTAAGGTGGCTTTCGTGGTTAGTCTCCTGTCTGGAAAGGCCTTGTCATGGGCCACACCGCTTTGGGACCGCAACGATCCCACCACCGCTACTATCCAGTCCTTCTTCTCTGAAGTACGTAGTGTTTTTGAGGAGCCAGCCCGGGCTTCCTCTGCCGAGACTGCTTTGCTGAACCTCGTCCAAGGGAGTTCTTCTGTGGGTGAATACGCCATCCAGTTCTGCACCCTCGCCTCAGAGGTATCCTGGAATAATGAGGCCCTCTGTGCGACCTTCAAGAAAGGCTTATCCAGTAACATCAAAGATGTCCTGGCCGCACGAGGAATTCCTGCTAATCTGTCAGAACTCATCCATTTGGCCACCCGCATCGACATGTGTTTCTCGGAAAGACGCCAGGAACTTCGTCAGGAAAAGGATCTTGTTCGCAGCAGGCGGTTTTTCTCCCAGGCTCCTCTCTTCCAACGTCCATTGCAATCTGTTCCTGTGCTTTCCGCCGAGGAGGCTATGCAAGTGGATCGGTCTCGCCTGACCCTACAAGAGAGGACTCGCCGCCAAAACGAGAATTTGTGCCTGTACTGTGCTAGAACCGAACATTTCCTAAAAGACTGTCCTATCCGCCCTCTGCGTCAGGAGAAACACACGCACCTAGTTCACAAGGATGAAACGACACTTGGTGTGAATTCTGCCTCTCCACGTCTGACTGTACCTGTGCGGATTTCTCCTGCCGCCAACTCCTCCTTCTTGGACTCTTTTGTTAATAGGTTCAGTATTCCAGTAACCCGTCTCGTCAAGCCGCTCTTTATCTCTTCAGTAAACGGAGAGAAATTGGACTGCACTGTGCGCTACCGCACTGAACCCCTGCCCATGAGCATTGGACTTCATCATGAAAAAATTGAATTTTTCGTTCTGCCTAACTGCACCTCTGAAGTTCTTCTCGGCTTACCGTGGCTCCAGCGTCATGCTCCTACCCTCGACTGGACCACCGGGGAGATCAAAAGTTGGGGTCCTTCTTGTCACAAGCGATGTCTCACATCTGCATCCACTAGTCAAACCCCTGAGGCTTCTTCTTTACCAGGCCTTCCCAAGGCTTACTAGGACTATTCAGATGTATTCTGCAAAAAGCAAGCAGAGGTCTTACCTCCACATAGACCTTATGATTGTCCCATTGACCTTCTTCCTGGTGCCACTCCGCCCCGTGGCAGGATTTACCCTCTGTCAGCCCCAGAGACTCAAGCCATGACGGAGTATATCCAGGAGAACCTAAAGAGAGGTTATATTCGGAAATCCTCATCCCCTGCTGGAGCAGGGTTCTTCTTTGTTTCTAAAAAGGATGGAACCTTACGCCCATGTATTGACTACTGCGGATTAAACTAGATTACCATCAAAAACCGCTATCCCCTGCCTTTGATCTCCGAACTCTTTGACCGTCTATGCGGAGCAAGTATCTTCACCAAACTGGACTTAAGGGGCGCGTATAATCTTATTCGCATCCGTAAAGGTGATGAGTGGAAAACCGCTTTCAATACCAGAGATGGACATTTTGAATATCTAATTATGCCCTTTGGGCTCTGCAATGCCCCTGCAGTCTTCCAGGACTTTGTTAATGAGATGTTTCGGGATTTATTGTATACCTGTGTTGTGGTCTACTTGGATGACATCTTGATTTTTTCTTCTAACTTAGAGGAACACCGTCGTCATGTCCGTCAAGTGCTCCAAAGACTCAGTGAAAACCACCTGTACGCTAAATTTGAAAAATGTCTCTTTGAATGCAACAGTCTTCCTTTCATTGGTTACCTAGACTCTGGCCAAGGGCTTCAAATGGATCCAGACAAACTGTCGGCGGTTTTGGATTGGCCACGCACTTCTGGACTCCGTGCTATCCAACGCTTCCTGAGATCCGCCAACTATTATCGACAGTTTATTCCTCACTTCATTGTGGCCCTTATTGTGGCTCTGACTAAGAAGAATGCTAATCCAAAGTTGTGGCCTTCAAACGTCTCAAAGCTGCCTTCGCCTCTACACCAGTTTTGTCCAGACCTGATCCGTTGAAACCATTCTTCCTGGAAGTAGATGCTTCCTCAGTCGGAGTCGGAGCCATACTTCTGCAAAAAAAACGCTACCGGATGTAACATTACTTGTGGTTTTTCCGCTAAGGCTTTCTCTCCAGCAGAAAAGAACTACTTTATTGGAGATCGTCCGAGGTAAAAGATTTTTTTTTAATTGATTGGGAGAATTGTGGCCCTGAAGAGAGGTCCTGGGAACCTGAGGCCAACATCTTTGACAAGGAGCTTGTCCCCAGATTCCTGGGCTCCAAAAAGAGAGGGAGACCTAAGGGGGGGGGGATACTGTTACGCCGAGCGATCCGGGTCCCTCCTCCTCCCCGGAGCGCTCGCGGCATTCATCTTCTGTTAGCAGCGCCCCGGTCAGACTAGCTGACCGGGAGCGCTGCTCTGCGCCCCACGGCGGGGATGCGATCCGCGCGGCAGGACGTGCCTGCCCGCGGGTCGCATCCCGTTCTGCTCACCTGCCCCGTCCTGCTTCCGTCCCATCCCGGCGCGCGCGGCCCTGCTCTCTAGGGCGCGCGCGCGCGCGCAGCCTCTCTAAACTTTAAAGGGCCAGTGCACCACTAATTGTTCTTTTCTTTTTGAATTTCCTTTCTGTCTGACCACAGTGTTCTCTGCTGACACATCTGTCCATTTTAGGGACTGCCCAGAGTAGAAGCAAATCCCCATAGCAAACCTATCCTGCTCCAGAAAGTTCCTAAAATAGACAAAGGTGTCAGCAGAGAGCACTGTGGTCAGACAGAAAGGAAATTTGAAAGGAAAAGAACTTCCTGTGAAGCATATAGCAGCTGATAAGTACTGAAAGGATTAGGAATTTTAAATAGAAGTTATTTACAAATCTGGCACCAGTTGATTAATAAAAATTTATTTCCAGGGGAGTACCCCTTTAAGACTACATGTATGGTTTTAGTAGGGTACGGTTGCTCAAAAAAAGCATTCCTCATCGAAATGTGTGGCACTTAGCTACATCCAGCAGCTCCCATAGACTATGTAGGGATCAGAAGTTTTCACACATTGCTGCGGATCAGTTCCTTTAGAAAACTCACCTATTCCTGAGATTACAGGGGTGTCAGCAACCAAAACCCCTGCGATAACACAACACCATTAATAGCAGTATTGTGGTGTATAGTGGTAAAGATGTTAATGAAAGTATCCCTCATGGTCTACAGTAGTACACTAGTTAATGACAGTATTCCAGGTGGTCTAGACTAGTAAAAGAGTTAATGACATTGGTGGAGATTTATCCAAACCTCTGCAGAGTAAAAGTTGACCAGTTGCCCATAGCAACCAATCAAATGGCTTCTTTCATTTTAAAAGGACCTTTGAGAAATAAAAGAAGCGACCTGATTGGTTGCTATGGGCAACTTGTTAACTTTTCCTCTATACAGGTTTTGATAAATCTCCCCCATTATCCCTGGTGTATACATGGTTTTCTAGAGTAGTAAAGGAGTTTGAGACAGTATCTCTGGTGGTCTCGAGTAGTATAGAATTTAATGACTGTATCCCTGGTAATCTAGAGTTGTAAAGGATTTCATGACAGTATACCTGTTAGTCTAGAGTAGCAAAGGTGTTAATGACAGTATGTCTTGTGGTCTAGATTAGTAATGGAGATGATGATAGCATCCCTGCTTGCTAGTGTGGTAAAGAAGTTAACAATAATATTCCTAGTGGTCTAGAGTAGTAAGGGAGGTAAACAAAAGTACTTTTGGTAGTCTAGAGTTGTAAACGAGTTAATGATAGTATCCCTGGTGGTCTAGAGTAGGATAGAAGTTAATGACAGTATCCCTGGTGGTCTGCATTACTATGGTGGTCTAGATTAGGAGTTGATATTATACCTGCTTGCTTAACCCCTTATGGATGGAGGGAGTATCCCTTAAGGACTGAGGGCGTACAGGTACGCCTGTGGGAATTTGGGTCCCCACCTCTAGCTGGTCGGGGACCGGACCAGGATGCATGCTGAAATTATTCAGCAGGCATCCCGGCACATCGCCGAGGGGGGTCCTGAGACACACCCCATGTCATGAGACTAACCCATGTCAACTCAGACCGGCGATTTGTGGCGATTCCATGTCATACAGGTCTCCGGTGATCCGGAAAATAAGGGGGATCGGGTCTGTCCAAGACACCCACGATCCCCTTGAAGGGATAGGAGTGACGTGGCAGGGGGTGCCACCCCTCCTATCCCCGCTATTGGTCAGACAGAAGCGACTGACCAATAGCAGATCGGGGGCGGGGGGGGGGGGGGGGGTTAATGTTCGATGCCCCTGTTCAGCCCACCAACAGTAGTGGGCGGTGATGACGTGCAGCTGGCTCCCTGGTGCAGACTAGGGAAGCGGATGAGTTGCCTAGCAACATCTGGAGGGCTACAGTTTGGAGATCACTATACAGTGGTCTTTAAACTTTAGCCCTTCAGATGTTTCAAAACTACAACTCCCAGCATGTCCTTTGGCAATCAGTACATGCTGGGAGTTGTAGTTTTGCAACAGCTGGAGGCACACTGGTTAAAAAAATACTGAGTTAGGTAACAGAACCTAACTGAAGGTATTCCAACCAGTGTGCCTCCAGCTGTTGCAAAAGTACAACTCCCAGCATGCACGGTCTGTCAGTGCATGTTGGGAGTTGTAGTTTTGCAACAGCTGGAGGTTTGTGGGGGTTTAACCCCTTAAGGACCAGGCCATTTTATACCTTAAGGACCGGAGCGTTTTTTGCAATTCTGACCACTGTCACTTTAAACATTAATAACTCTGGGATGCTTTTAGTTATCATTCTGATTCCGAGATTGTTTTTTCGTGACATATTCTACTTTAACTTAGTGGTAAAATTTTATGGTAACTTGCATCCTTTCTTGGTGAAAAATCCCCAAATTTTATGAAAAAAATGAAAATTTTGCATTTTTCTAACTTTGAAGCTCTCTGCTTGTAAGGAAAATGGATATTCAAAATATATTTTTTTTGGGTTCACATATACAATATGTCTACTTTATGTTTGCATCATAAAATTTATGAGTTTTTACTTTTGGAAGACACCATAGGGCTTCAAAGTTCAGCAGCAATTTTGAAATTTTTCACAAAATTTTCAAACTCACTATTTTTCAGGGACCAGTTCAGTTTTGAAGTGGATTTGAAGGGTCTTCATATTAGAAATACCCCATAAAAGACCCCATTATAAAAACTACACCCCCTAAAGTATTAAAAAAAACATTCAGTAAGTGTATTAACCCTTTAGGTGTTTCACAGGAATAGTAGCAAAGTGAAGGAGAAAATTCAAAATCTTCATTTTTTACACTCGCATGTTCTTGGAGACCCAATTTTTGAATTTTTGCAAGAGATAAAAAGGAGAACATTTTTACTTGTATTTGAAACCCAATTTCTCTCGAGTAAGCACATACCTCATATGTCTATGTTAATTGTTCAGTGGGCGCAGTAGAGGGCTCAGAAGGGAAGGAGCGACAAATGGTTTTTGGGGGACATGCCGCATTTAGGAATATGGTGCCAGGACAGCAAAAAAAAAACACATGGCATACCATTTTGGAAACTAGACCCCTCAGGGAACGTAACAAGGGGTAAAGTGAACCTTAATACCCTACAGGTGATTCACGACTTTTGCATATGTAAAAAAAATATATATTTTTTTTACCTAAAATGCTTGGTTTCCCAAAAATTTTACATTTTTAAAAAGGGTAATAGCAGAAAATACCCCCCAAAATTTGAAGCCCAATTTCTCCCGATACAGAAAACACCCCATATAGGGGTGAAAAGTGCTCTGCTGGCGCACTACAGGTCTCAGAAGAGAAGGAGTAACATTTGGCTTTTTGAAAGCAAATTTTGCTCTGGGGGCATGCCGCATTTAGGAAGCCCCTATGGTGCCAGAACAGCAAAAAAAAAACACATGGCATACCATTTTGGAAACTAGACCCCTCGGGGAACGTAACAAGGGGTAATGTGAACCTTAATACCCTACAGGTGTTTCACGACTTTTGCATATGTAAAAAAATATATATTTTTTTTACCTAAAATGCTTGGTTTCCCAAAATTTTTACAATTTTAAAAAGGGTAATAGCAGAAAATACCCCCCAAAATTTGAAGCCCAATTTGTCCCGATTCAGAAAACACCCCATATGGGTGTGAAAAGTGCTCTGCTGGCGCACTACAGGTCTCAGAAGAGAAGGAGTCACATTTGGCTTTTTGAAAGCGAATTTTGCTCTGGGGGCATGCCGCATTTAGGAAGCCCCTATGGTGCCAGGACAGCAAAAAAAAAACACATGGCATACCATTTTGGAAACTAGACCCCTCGGGGAAGGTAACAAGGGGTAATTTGAACCTTAATACCCTACAGGTGTTTCACGACTTTTGCATATGTAAAAAAAAATATATTTTTTTTACCTAAAATGCTTGTTTTCCCAAAAATTTAACATTTTTTAAAAGGGTAATAGCAGAAAATACCCCCCAAAATTTGAAGCCCAATTTCTCCCGAGTACGGCGATACCCCATATGTGGCCCTAAACTGTTGCCTTGAAATACGACAGGGCTCCAAAGTGAGAGCGCCATGCGCATTTGAGGCCTAAATTAGGGACTTGCATAGGGGTGGACATAGGGGTATTCTACACCAGTGATTCCCAAACAGGGTGCCTCCAGCTGTTGTAAAACTCCCAGCATGCCTGGACAGTCAACGGCTATCTGGAAATACTGGGAGTAGTTGTTTTGCAACAGCTGGAGGCTCCGTTTTGGAAACAGTGGCGTACCAGACGTTTTTCATTTTTATTGGGGAGGGGGGTTGTATAGGGGTATGTGTATATGTAGTGTTTTTTACTTTTTATTTTATTTTGTGTTAGTGTAGTGTAGTGTTTTTAGGGTACAGTCGCACGGGCGGGGGTTCACAGTAGTTTCTCGCTGGCAGTTTGAGCTACGGCAGAAAATTTGACGCAGCTCAAACTTGCAGCCGGATACTTACTGTAATCCTCCGCCCATGTGAGTGTACCCTGTACGTTCACATTGGGGGGGGGGGGGGGGGGGGGAAATCCAGCTGTTGCAAAACTACAACTCTCAGCATGTACGGTCTATCAGTGCATGCTGGGAGTTGTAGTTTTGCAACCGCTGGAGGCTCCGTTTTGGAAACAGTGGCGTACCAGACGTTTTTCATTTTTATTGGGGAGGGGGGCTGTGTAGGGGTATGTGTATATGTAGTGTTTTTTACTTTTTATTTTATTGTGTGTTAGTGTAGTGTAGTGTTTTTAGGGTACAGTCACACGGGCGGGGGGTTCACAGTAGTTTCTCGCTGGCAGTTTGAGCTGCGGCAGAAATTTTGCCGCACCTCAAACTTGCAGCCGGATACTTACTGTAATCCTCCGCCCATGTGAGTGTACACTGTACGTTCACATTGGGGGGGGGGGGGGGGGGAACATCCAGCTGTTGCAAAACTACAACTCCCAGCATGTACGGTCTATCAGTGCATGCTGGGAGTTGTAGTTTTGCAACAGCTGGAGGCACACTGGTTGTGAAACACCGTTTTTTGGTAACAAACTCAGTGTTTTGCAACCAGTGTGCCTTCAGCTGTTGCAAAAGCTACAACCCCCAGCATGTACGGACAGCGGAAGGGCATGCTGGGTGTTGTAGTTATGCAACAGCTGGAGGCATACTACTTTGGCTGGGGATGCTGGGGATTGTAGTTATGCAACAGCTGGAGACACACTGGTTTGCTACTTAACTCAGTGTGCCTTCAGCTGTTGCAAAACTACAACTCTCAGCAGTCACCGACAGCCAACGGGCATGCTGGGAGTTGTAGTTATGCAACCACCAGATGCACCACTACAACTCCCAGCATGCACTTTAGCTGATTGTGCAAGCTGGGAGTTGTAGTTACACAACAGCTGAAGGTACACTTTTCCATAGAAAGAATGTGCCTCCAGCTGTTGCAAAACTAAAAGTCCCAGCATGCCCATAAGGGCATGCTGGGAGTTGTGGTGGTCTGCCTCCTGCTGTTGCATAACTACAGCTCCCAGCATGCCCTTTTTGCATGCTGGGAGCTGTTGCTAAGCAACAGCAGGAGGCTGTCACTCACCTCCAGCGATCCTCGCCGCACAGGTCAGTCCCTCGTCGTCTCCGCCGCCGCCGCTGCTCCTGGGGCCCCAATCCCAACAGGGGCGCCGGGGATCAGGTCCCCAGCACCCGGGGTGCACGTCCCGCACCCGCTCACGTCCTCCGGAAGAGGGGCGGAGCGGGTTGCGGGAGTGACACCCGCAGCAGGCGCCCTGATTGGTCGGCCGGTAATCCGGCCGACGAATCAGGGCGATCGTGAGGTGGCACCAGTGCCACCTCACCCCTGCTTGCTCTGGCTGTTCGGGGCCGTCTCTGACGGCCCCGATCAGCCAATAATTCCGGGTCACCGGGTCACTGGAGACCCGATTGACCCGGAATCCGCCGCAGATCGCTGGACTGAATTGTCCAGCGATCTGCGGCCATCGCCGACATGGGGGGTCATAATGACCCCCCTGGGCGATATGCCCCGATGCCTGCTGAACGATTTCAGCAGGCATCGGGGACCGGCTCCGCTCCAGATGGTTGCGGGGGGCCGGTAAAACACATGACGTTCTCATACGTCATGTGTCCTTAAGGACTCGGAAATGGAGACGTATGTGAACGTCATGTGTCCTTAAGGGGTTAAAGTTAGTTTCCTGCTTCAAGTTTGAGCTGCAGCAAATTTTCCACCACAGCTCAAACTCCTAGCGGGAAACTCACCGCAAACCCCCGCCTGTGTGAATGTACCCTAAAAACACTACACTACACCACACTAACACATAAAGAATAAAACACTACATATACATCCCTTACACTGTCCCCCCCAATAAAAATGAAAAACATATCGTACGGAAGTGTTTCCAAAAGGGAGCCTCCAGCTTTTGCAAAACAACAACTCCCAGCATTTCTGGACAGACACTGACTGTTCAGACATGCTGGGAGTTTAGCAACAGCTGGAGGCACCATGTTTGGGAATCACTGGCATAGAATATCCCTATGTCCACCCCTATGCAATTCCTAATTTAGTCCTCAAATGCGCATGGTGCTCTCTCACTTCGGAGCTCTGTCGTATTTCAAGGAAATAGTTTAGGGCCACATATGGGGTATTTCCGTACTCGGGAGAAATTGCACTACAAATTTTGGTGGGCTTTTTCTCCTTTTACGACTTATGAAAAGGAAATGGTGTGGGCTACACCAGCCTGTTAGTGTAAAAAAAAAAAAATTACACTAAAATGCTGGTGTTGCCTCAAACTTTTTATTTTCACAAGAGGTAAAAGGAAGAAAAGAGCCCCAAAATTTGTAACACAATTTCTCCTGAGTACGGAAATACCCCATATGTGGGCATAAAATGCTCTGCGGACGCACAACAAGGCTCAGGTTTGAAAGTGCACTATCTACATTTGAGTCCTAAATTGGTCATTTACACAGGGGGGGCTGATTTTACAGTGGTTCTGACATTAACCCAAAAAATATATATACCCACGTGTGACCCCATTGGGGTGTAAATGCTCACTGCACCCCTTATTAAATTCTGTGAGGAGTGTAGTTTCCAAAATGGGGTCACATGTGGGGGAGGGGGGTGCACTGTTCTGGCACCACGGGGGGCTTTGTAAACGCTCATGGCCCCCTACTGCCATTCCAAACAAATTCTCTCTCCAAAAGCCCAATGGCGTTCCTTCTCTTCTGATCATTGTAGTGCGGAAGCAGAGCACTTGATGTCCACACATGGGGTATTTCCATACTCAGAATAAATGGGGTTACAAATTTTGGGGGGCATTTTCTCCAATTACCCCTTGTAAAAATGTAAAATTTGAGGGAAAACCACCATTTTAGTAAAAAAAAAAAGTTTTTTTTCATTTACACATCTGACTTTAACGAAAAGTCGGCAAACACCTGTGGGGTGTTAAGGCTCACTGTACCCCTTGTTACGTTCCTCGAGGGGTGTAGTTTCCAAAATAGTATGCCATGTTTTTTTGTTTTTTGCTGTTCTGGCACCATAGGGGCTTCCTAAATGCAGCATGCCCCCCAAAAACCATTTCAGCAAAATTCACTCTCCAAAATCCCATTGTCGCTCCTTCCCTTTGGAGCCCTCTAGTGCACCCACAGAGCACTTTACATCCACATATGAGGTATTTCCTTACTCAAGAGAAATGGGGTTACAAATTTTGGAGGGATTTCTCCCCTTTTACCCCTTGTAAAAATTCCAAAACTGGCTCTACAAGAACATGCGAGTGTAAAAAATGAAGATTTTGAATTTTCTCCTTCATTTTGCTGCTATTCCTGTGAAACACCTAAAGGGTTAACAAACTTTCTGAATATCATTTTGAAAACTTTGAGGGGTGCAGTTTTTATAATGGGGTAATGTATCGGGTATTTCTAACATGAAAGCCCTCAAATCCACTTCAAACTGGACTGGTCCCTGAAAAATTCTGATTTTGAAATTTTTGATAAAAATTGTAAAATTTCTGTTAAACTGTGAAGCCCTCTGATATCTTCCAAATGTAAAAACATGTCAACTTTATGATGCCAACATAAAGTAGACATATTTTATATGTGAATCAATATATAATTTAGTTGGAATGTCCATTTTCCTTACAAGCAGAGAGTTTCAAAATGCTAAATTTTCGAAATATTCATGAAATTTTAGGACGAAAATTTACCACTATGTTAAAGTAGAATATGTCACGAAAAAAACTATCTCGGAATCAGAATAAAAAGCATCCCAGAATTGCAAAAAAGTGCTCAGTCCTTAAAGGGGTTCTCCACTGCCCTGTCTTCCGGAGCTCTGCTCGCAACTTCCGGAAGACAGGGCAGTGTAGAATCTCTTTAAGGTGAAAAGGGGCTCAGTCCTTAAGGTGAAAAAGGGCACAATCCTTAAGGGAATGGAAGGGTAAATATATCTAGTATCCAGTGAATCCCCCACCTCCCAGGCTCCAGCTAGGTCTGTAGCTATCATTGTTAGGATTCGGCAGGCTGGTGGTGGATTCTCTGTGTCAGTGAGGGATTGGCGTGGACCGTACCGGTGGACCGGTTCTAAGTTGCTACTGGTATTCGCCAGAGCCCGCCGCAAAGCGGGATGGTCTTGCTGTGGCGGTAGCAACCAGGTCGTGTCCACCGGTAGCGGCTCAACCTCACTGACTGCTGGGACAGGCGCGGTACAAGGGATTAGGCAAGAGCAAGGTCGGACGTAGCAGAAGGTCAGGGCAGGCAGCAAGGATCGTAGTCAGGGGCAACGGCAGAGGGTCTGGAACACTTTCACTGGCACTGAGGCAACAAGATCCGGCAATGCTGGGAAGGGGAAGTGAGGTTTTATAGGCATGGAGCAGATGGGAGCAATACACTGATTGGGCCAGGCACCAATTAGTGGTGCACTGGCCCTTTAAATCTTAGAGAGCCGGCATGCGCGCGCCCTAGGGAGCGGAGCCGCGCGTGCCAGGACGTGACAGCTGAGGAACGGGACAGGTAAGTAGATTGGGATGCGACCCGCGAGCGGGCGCGTCCCGCTATGCGAATCGCATCCCCGCCGGCAGTGACAGCGCAGCACTCCCGGTCAGCGGGTCTGACTGGGGCGCTGCAGAGAGGAGAACGCCGCGAGCGCTCCGGGGAGGAGCAGGGAACCGGAACGATCGGCGTAACAATCATAGAGGTAATTCACAGATATCAACAATGACAAACGTATATACCGTGTTATACCTATGAAAATCTGAAGGTGAGTCTCTGTGTCATGCTCCACCCCACAGTCACTAGACATAGTACAATGTATTGGTTTTGGTTGGAGTGTTCCTTTATTATTTACAAACTAAACAGCCTATGGTTTATGTTTAATATATTATATTTTCCTACATAAAATATAGACTCATTTGTTATGGTTATTTAACTTATTTATCTAGTTTATTATTTATTATTAGCTGGACCTGTGAGATAGTTTCATTCACTTCTCTTTCGGAAATTATCAAGTGCTTAAGCGTCCATCTGCCAGGAAAGTGTTAATATTGCATGTGGACAAGACATCATCTGATTGTTGTCAAGCCCCATGGGCCGGCAGCTGAGCAAATGCTTTTTACAAGTTCTGCCAAGTTGGTATGCATTTGGCAGTGGAGACCAAGCCTTCGGGTAAACACAAAGCTTTGTACTGAGCTATTCAGTATCATGTAACAAAATTTAACATTAGGGGTGATCTCTGTGCTTTGGGCCCAGTGTGTATATGCAGGTGCACTAAATGCTGAATGCAAAGTAATTCAATATCCAACCTTTAAAGGGGACTGCGACAAAATGGTTTTGCTTTTAAATGCAGCTTAGAATGTGCACAGTTATCAAGGACATACTGTATATACCATCGAAGAGTGTTTTATATGTTAATATGCCTTATGAGTTATGGGTTGCCTGCCTCTTGTGATCTTTCCAGAGCTTAATAAAGTCTAAAAGATAAACTGTGATTGGTTGATATGGACAAATCAGACCGTTTTGGTTTCAGACAGCCTGATAAAGCTGTGCCATTGTTTGTAATGTTATTCTTCAGTCAGATTACTGCCTTTCATCTCTACCCCAAGTTTCCGATACTCTGTAGCTTAAAGGGAACCAATCATCAGATTTTACCCTATATAATGCTTGGGAAAGCTTTATACATGGTAAAATGTTTATCCTGCCTGCCGGGATGGGGGACACTCCTGCCTGCGGGGATGGTGAGGCTATGAACTGCTCCCCGCTGCACCTGTAAGTAGTCCCCTGGGCGCGGAGCTCCTCTCACCTAGTCCCGTGTCTTCGGCCGGCAGTGACGCCTGCTCGACTTGATTGACAGGCAGCGTCATCGCTCTGCAGCCCATCAATCAAGCGGAGGGGGGCCTTGCTGCTGGCCCAAGACACGGGACTAGGTGAGAAGAGCTCCGCGCCCAGGGGACTACTTATGGGGCTGGCTGGAAGCATCCCCCCGGGGATGGTGAGGATAAAGATTTTACCCTATATAATGCTTTGCCAAGTGTTATATAGGGTAAAAGCTGGTGATTGGTTCCCTTTAACCCCGTAAGTTACTTTTTTTCCTCCTCACCTTTTAAAAATCCCAACCCTTTCAGTTTTACCTCTACAGATCCTTTTTCATGGCTTGTTTTTTTGCGCCACCAACTGTACTTTGTAATGAGATCAGTTATTTTACCCAAAAATCTACGATGAAACAAAAAAAATATTTGTGGTACAAAATTGAAAAAAAAAATGCCATTTTGTAACTTTTGGGGGCTTCTGTTTCTACGCAGCGCACTTTTCGGTAAAAATGACACCTTATCTTTATTCTGTAGGTCCATACGATAAAAATGACACCCAAAACTTTCCCCCCCACTTTTTTACACATTTATAGCCCCACCTATAACATGCAATCTTCTGATTGCAAATACTGATCAATGCTATGCCATAGCGTAGCATTGATCAGTGTTATCGGCGCTCCATTGCTCTTGCCTGGATCTCAGGCATGGAGCAATCGAGCGACAATCGGACGCCGAGGAGGAAGGTAGGGACCCTCCTTGCATGTCCTCAGCTGATCGTGATACTGTGGTTTTACCACGGTGGTCCGGATCAGCTCCGCTGAGCTGAAGGGAAGTATTTTCTTTACCTTTAAATGCGGTGAAAGGTAATGTCCGGTATTAGCCACGGGTCCCGGCTGTTGCTAGTCCCCGCATTATATCACAAGAGCAGGCACAGAGCGTACAGATACGCCCTGCGTCCTTAGGAGGTTAAAGCGGTACTCCGGCCCTAGACATCTTATCCCCTATCCAAAGGATACGGGATAAAATGTCTGATCGTGGGGGTCCCACTACTTGGATCCCCAGCGATCTCCGTGCAGCACCCGGAGTTCTAAACAGTATGTTTAGAACACGGGGGTCGTGATGACACGCCACAACCCCTTGTGATATCACACCACGCCTCCTCCTTTCATGTCTATTGGAGGGGGGCAAGACGGCCATCATGCCCCCTCTCATAGACATGAATGGAGGGGGTGTGGTGTGACGTCAGGACCCTTCCGCGTGAACCCAGCATTCTAAACAGACTGGCGAGACCGAAACCTACGATATACTTCCATACTCTAAGATACCCTCCCCTTGCAATGGAAAGGCATGACACCAATGTAAACTTTGAATGGTGGGGGTACAGTTCCCCCACATTAGGTGCAGTACAGTTCCCCCACATTAGGTGGCACCTAATGTGGGGGAACTGTACTGCACCTAATGTGGGGGAACTGTACTGCACCTAATGTGGGGGAACTATACTGCACCTAATGTGGGGAACTATACTGTACCTAATGTGGGGGAACTGTACTGCAGCTAATGTGGGGGAACTATACTGCACCTAATGTGGGGGAACTGTACTGCACCTAATGTGGGGGAACTCTACTGCACGTAATGTGGGGGGAACTGTACTGCCAACCTAATGTGGGGAGAACTGTACTGCCAACCTAATGTGGGGGGAACTGTACTGCCAACTTAATGTGGGGGAACTATACTGCCAACCTAATGTGGGGGAACTATACTGCCAACCTAATGTGCGGGAACTATACTGCCAACCTAATGTGCGTGGAACTGTACTACCAACCTAATGTGCGGGGACTTATACTGCACCTATATGAGTGCAGGTCTGTTTATGTATGCGTGCATGCAAGCAAGAGTGTATTTGTGTGTGTGTGTGTATGTATATACAAGTATTTGTAGAAAAATTGGATGGCACTGCTTTAATGTCCCATTGTGCAATGTATTGCTGAATGTAGGAGAGTGATTGCAGTGTCAGTGGCTGTAGTTGCAAATATTTCCTTTCCCTGCCGGGGTGCTAAGTGATCAAAAGTAGTCGACAATCATATCCTTGCAAACGAGAAAATTCACTTGCACTCACCGGTCTAGAGGAGGTTTGTGTTCCGGATAGTCCGTGATGCTGGGTGATCTATGGATGCCGGTGCTTAGAGGCTAACAGCCCTTTTTGCACCCAGCCGTGCACTTCTTCCGGCCTCCGGTGAGTGCAAGTGAATTTTCTCGTTTGTAAGTATACATATATATATTTATGTGGTAAGCAAAGACACAAAAAGATATCTGCACTCACCGCTAGGAAAGTGACTGACTGCTCCTAAGTAGAGGTGCCATGGGATCCGGGTGGTCAACGGTGCATAGCATTCAGAAAGGCGATTACCGGTGATTTTGCGCACTAAGCGCTTCGTCCGGCCTTGACGAAGGCCGGACGAAGCAATTAATGCGTGAAATCACCGGTAATCGCTCTATGGAGGACACACCAGAGCCCGCACACCAACGCCAAGGTTTCTCAAATGGCACGGGATCTAACGCTAACCTACCTGTGCGTGAAAAGCAAAAACCAGTGGCCAGTGGGCAATTACAGCAGCACTAGGCCGACATGCAGCCTGCTCCCAGTTACCTTCAGCGTGACTGAGCACACATGCAATGGGAGGAGGGAGAGAGGCTACAAGCCTCACCCAAGTTGGCTGATATAGGTGCATGGCCTCACAGGTGCAACCTTAATGCTGCCTGGAAAATGTTCAAGGCGCATTAACATATGGAGTTTTCACACCTCCAAGTATAAATTATATATATGCGCCTTGAACATTTTCCAGGCAGCATTAAGGTTGCACCTGTGAGGCCATGCACCTATATCAGCCAACTTGGGTGGGGCTTGTAGCCTCTCTCCCTCCTCCCATTGCATGTGTGCTCAGTCACGCTGGAGGTAATTGGGAGCAGGCTGCTTGTCGACCTAGTGCTGCTGTAATTGCCCAATGGCCCCTGGTTTTGCTTTTCACGCACAGGTAGGTTAGCGTTAGGTCCCGCGCCATTTGAGAAACCTTGGCGTTGGTGTGCGGACTCAGGTATGTCCTTTATATAAGGATACACTGGCGAATGTCTCAATTTTAACATCAGTGTTGAGGGATAGCCAATGTCATTGTATACATCTACCACAGTAGTGCACCTAATTTTCTGTATTAGATTTGTATATTACTTCTATAAAAAATACTACAGTGGAAATTCTTTTCCGTTTGAAACACAGAGCTGTTTGCTGACTTCATGAGCACAGTGCTCTCTGCTGACATCTCTGTCAATTTTAGGAACTACCAGAGTAAAAGGAAATCCCAGAGTAAAAGGAAAATGGATAAGATGTCTAGGGGCAGAGTACATTTTAACAAGAAGAAGGGCTATAAGAGTGGAGTATCATTGTAGGATAACACTACATGCAGGGTTCTTTTGTAGCCGGGAATCATAAAGACACATAGGAGCTGCATAGGAGCTGGATACACAAAACGGCAGGATATTTTTATAAAAACATTTTTTGCAAAGCTGCTTAATTTTCCTGTTCTTTGTAAACCAAAAGTTTGTCTGTAAGAGCATGTAAACCCTTTAACGCTTTGTTTATGCAATAAAAGTGCACATTCCCTTTCTCTACATGCTGCTCGAGTCCTCACCAAGTCTTCAGGAATGTGAAGAAGAGACATTTGTCTCTCTTTTAATTTGCAATGTTTTAATTACATTGGCACAGGTGAGAGTATAAATACACCTTCCTGAATAAAGCGCCAAAAGGCATATCACGCAGAGAAGGAGTTTACATTTTTAGTTAAGAGAACCCAATAAAGTGCAAATCACAATGTGCCAAGATTTCTGCTTGACAGCTAAGCTGGACCTAGTGGTGACCATCCATAAGACCTGGTGAGGGACTGGGCCCATAAGAGGACGTGGTTCTGAGCCCCTCTCCCCCATCTCTACAAAACATGAACATTTTTGTTGTTGTCATTTTTGTTGTTGTCATTAAACACATAAGACAGATTGTGATGTCCCAGTACAGGTACACGTTCCTGTACTACCTGTAGGCCCTGTCAGGTTGAGTCCCTCAGTGACCTGGGGGCTCCCCTGCAGGGACTCCCCTTGTTCTCTTGTTAATTATTAACTGTGGTGTATATCTGCATAGAAAGGATCCTAATGTATAGATAGTATACAGGGCCTGTGGAGGACTCAAGGACCTGTGTGAGTAATTCTGTCACATGTTATGTTATGCAGTTATATGATTTGTTACAACATGTACTCCCAGAGAACACCAGCTTTAACCTATGACCCACAGCTTGACCAATGGGCTTTAGTCCGGCCGCCCACTATATAAAGGGGTGGCCATCTTTAATTAGCTCTTAGCTACCAGCTCTCTCTTAGCTTTACAACCTGCTGCTGAGGACAAGTCTGTGCTGAAGCAGCTACCAGAGGCCTTAGAGACAAGTGTTCAGCATCTGGAGTACCACAAAGCTACAACTCTCCAGTAAGTCTACAAGTCTATGTCGGCTGTCACTGAAGTTACTCAAGTCCTGCACGTAGTACCAGTCAAGTCTAAATTACAAGTCAAAGTCAAGTATTGGTCCAGCAAGCTGAGAGGCCCTCTGGGTACTGGTCACATCTCTGGGAATTCTGGCCATAGCTGTGAAGATAATTACACCTGTCTTATATTCAGTAAAGCCTTGATTTACCCCTAACTGGTTGTGGACTCTTTATTTACTACTAGCCTGTGGGATAGCAGAGAATCCGGTCGTGTGGTGTTCCGGAACCCAAAAACAACACTGGCGTCACAAATACATAGGGGTTAATACCATCCAACCCCCAGGGTTAATAACATCTGATCTTAACACTCATCACCGCAACACCCGTGGCCCTGCCATTCACCCTAGTGGCACACCACAAGATCATCAATAAGGACTAATAGGTTATTTATGAATCATCCCATAAGACATAGGGGGACATTCATCAAAACTTATGCAAAGGTAAAGTCAATCAGTAACCAACCATAGTAACCAATCAGATTTTCATTTTTGAAAAGGCCTCTGAAAAATAAAAGAAGCGATCTGATTGGTTACTGGTCAATCTTTCCTCAGTCTTGATGAATCTCCCCATAAACCGTAGAGGGAAATGATTGCATCATATCACCTTCTAAATGGGACCGTTTATACATTAGTGGCCCATTGTTGTGACAAAGCAGAGGTCCACTGGAGTATCCTCTGCTACTTAATGGGGTACTCCGGTGGTAAACATTTTTTTTTTAAATCATCTGGTGCCAGAAAGTTAAACAGATTTATAAATTACTTCTATTTAAAAATCTTAATCCATTTCCACTGGAGTACCCATTTGAGGGCCAGTCTCACCCTCACCCATAATTCTATTAGAAGGGCAAAAAAATGACATGATAATTTGAACAGTTCTCAATAGAAGAATAGAAAGTCGGCACTCACCACATCTTCATGGTATCTACTTTTTTATTATTTGCATTATACTCACAAATGCAAATAGAAGACAAATAGTTGTACAGCAAACAAGGCTACAGCAGCCATTTTACTCCCTGAAAACCCATTTCCCTTACGTCCTAACCAGTAGCACAGATGGGGTATTCCACCCCCCGCGAACTGGTAGGACAGATGGAATTTTTATTGATTAATAAACTAATTAGCAAACCACACCCACAATACCCTGTATAAAGGAGGGGTCACCCTCTGTCCCCTTGTGTTTTTTTCTGTCCTCCCGGACAGTGGGACAGATGGTGACCCTCCGTGCTTAGGAGGTGTTCTCTCTTTTTTTCACTGCCAGTTACTGGCTCCCCTTGAACAGCCTTCTGCGGCTGTGGGGAATAAATCTATAGTTAGCTCTGCTCACCTTCGGGCAGGCTCTCTCCTTGGCTATCCCTCTGATGCCGACCTGGCTCTGAGGTTCCGCCCACCGGCCCGGCTCTCTATGTGCGGCTAAGCCCCGCATCTCGGGCCGGCGGAAGTGACGTCAGCGGCGTCTTACATCACTTCCCCTCCTTTTTTCTTTTCAAAAAAAAAAAGTAAAAAGGGGGCATGAGAGGAAAGAACAACTTTTTCCTATGTAGAGATTGTTTCCCCAGGCGGGGGGTTTTCTCTCTTCCAGTCACTCTTTAGAATAGACTATTTTCAGGTTGCTCCGCCCTAGTGGGCGGAGCTTCCTTTAGGCGCCAATTTTGAAGGGTATTTAATCCCTTCCAGAGTGCAGCTCAGTCTCTTTGAGTCCAGATGCTTTGGCTTGTCCACGTATCTGTCTTTGAGATTGTGACCTTAGGCCTGTACTGTCCTTGCGGAAAGTACTGTGACTTATTTTTCACTCGCGCTTTTGCTGCTTTTTGGTAGTCTTCTTTGCTTTAGATTTTTTGAATCTTTTTTCTCTGAGCTTGCTTAATAATTAGTAATATCAATATCTTCCTCAGATTATGTCTACGGAAGGCTCCGCTGACCGTGAAGGTCCTGGAAAAAGGACCTCCAAGCGGAAACACCTCGCTTGCCATGATTGTAGTGTTCCGCTAGAAGATTCTTATGAATTTTCTAGATGTCCACCTTGTAGGGCCAAGACTCTACCCTCCCATCTGGCGGAACCTACTGTGCAAGATATGTATGTGTGGGTTTCCACGAATATGTCTGCTATGCATGCATCCATTGAGGAATTAAAGCAAGCTGTTGCTCAGAAACGTCCCAGACCAGCCTCTCCTCCTAGAATGGATGTATCTATGGGACCGGATAAAGAAGATCCTACATCATCCTCTTCCGATGAGGAAGAGACCATCCCTTATTTTTTTCCGCTGGAAAAAACCCAGCGACTTTTGAGATCCATCAGGTCGGGGGACCAGGATGTTGATCCCGGGGAAGCTTCCTCCTCCGCCTCTAAGGGGCCTAGGGCCTTTAAAGCGGACGAGACCCTATTGTCTGTACTTAAGACAGAATGGAAAAAGCCTGAAAAAGGCCCGGTCTTGTCCAAACGTTTCAAGACCATGTTTCCCATTAGGGAAGATCAGCTGGCCTCATGGGGCTCTGTTCCCAAAGTGGACATTGCTGTTGCTAAAATGTCCAAGAGAACCTTGGTTCCTTCAGAGGATGGGTCTTCCCTCCAGGATCCAATGGACAGAAAAGCTGATTGCGCTTTTAGGCGCTCATACTCGACAGCAGCTGCCTCAGCTTCAGTCTCTATTGCCAGTTCAGAAGTGGCAAACTTCCTGAAGACTCGCCTCTCCTCCATTCAGGCGGATTTAGACCAGGGGGTCCCTAGAGACGAGATTTTGGCCTCCTTCAAAACGGCCAATCTGGCCATGGATTTTCTTTGCGATGCTGCTATACAGCAGCTAAAACTGGCTTCTAAAACTATGGCCTTGTCTTCCGCCGGACGTCGTCCTCTCTGGTTAAAGCCGTGGAAGGCTGACAACTCCTCCAAGCATACTCTTTGTAGTATGCCTTATGAACCCGGCATTTTGTTTGGTAAAGAGTTGGACCGCATAATGGAGGGCCTGTCTGACAAAAAGGGAAAGTCCCTTCCTCAGCAGTCCTTTCGCGGTCGGGGCAGGCGTTTTGGGGACAGATCAACTGCCCAACCTAGACCCCAGAAGGAGTGGGGTAATCAACGCCGGGGCGGTAAGCGCTCCCGTGGTCCCAAGGAGAGAAGACTCTGACTATGGGCTTCTAGGAAGCTCTGGGTTCCCTGCCGGGTTGACCTCTCCAGTTTCCCATCCTGCCCCCCATATTCCTGTAGGCGGCCGCCTACATCATTTTTTAGATGCTTGGACTCTACTTATTCAGGATCCTTGGGTCCTGAGAATAATTTCAGTTGGTTATTCAATAGATCTTGTATCAATTCCTCCTTCCCGGTATGTGCAAACAAGAGTTCTTCCCCCAGTCAAGCAGTCGGTTCTAGAGTCTTACATTCTGGAGTATATCCAGAAAGGTGCCCTGGAGGAAGTTCCTACACCGGATGGGGGGGCAGGGATCTATTCCCCAGTCTTCCTTGTTCCCAAGCTAACGGGAGACTGGCGGATGATTATAGATCTAAGATTTTTCAATCAGTTTGTAAAGCACAAACGCTTTCGCATGGAAACCATTCAGTCTGTGGTCAACCTTATCTCGCCAGGAGATTACCTGGCCACCCTGGACTTAAAGGATGCTTACCTCCATATCCCTATTCATCCTGCATCCAGGAAGTATTTAAGGATCGCTGTTCAGGTAGGGGGAGTTCTAAAACACCTCCAGTTTGTAGCCCTCCCGTTTGGGATCTCTTCTGCCCCTCACACTTTTACCAAGGTTGTGGTGGCTGTGGTAGCTGCTCTAAGGCTCCAGGGGCTCAGCATTGTTCCCTACCTAGACGATTGGCTCCTCAGAGCTCCATCTCAAACGATCCTGTCCCAACATCTCCAGCTAGCCGTATCCTTCCTTCATCAGTTGGGTTGGATAGTCAATTGGGCCAAGTCCAATTTCCTCCCGACAACATCAGTGAGGTTCCTTGGTTTCATAGTCGATACAATCTCAATGACACTCTACCTCACTCCCGAGAGAAAACTCCGGGTTCAAGAATCGGCTCAACATCTTTTAATATCCCGGAAAGTGTCTATTCGCACTCTCATGCGGATGTTGGGACTTATGTCCGCTACCGCAGACGCGGTACCTTGGGCTCTTTGGCATCTTCGCCCTCTCCAAGCAGAGGTTCTTGCCATTTGGAATCACCGGCCATCCGGCCTGAACAGGTGTCACTCCCTGTCTTGCGCAACCCGTTCTTCTCTGAGGTGGTGGTCTCACCTAGAGGACGGCCGGTCCCTGATCCAACCCTCTTGGATCATACTTACTACCGACGCATCCCTTGTAGGTTGGGGAGCGCATCTTCAGGATCTGACAGTGCAAGGTGCATGGTCTCCTCAGGACAAACTATTAACCTCCAATCTCCTGGAGATTCGTGCAATCAGGCTAGCATTGCTGCACTTTGCTTCTGTCCTCCAAGGGAAAGCTGTCAAGATCCAATCCGACAGCATGACGGCTGTGATGTACATCAACAAGCAGGGAGGCACTCGGTCACAAAACCTCCTCAGAGAGGTGGGTCTGATCTTGGATTGGGCAGAAAGGAACCTCACCCACCTGTCCGCGGTTCATATTCGAGGTTCCCTCAATATGATAGCCGACCGCCTGAGCAGAGGACTCCTAACCGCAGAATGGTCTCTCCACCCAGTCATATTCAGAGAGATAACGCTCAGGTGGGGTGTGCCAGAGATAGACCTCATGGCAACGAGGTTCAACTCCAAGTTGGAGAGGTTCTGTTCCCTTTACAGGGAAGACAACCCGGTGGCAATAGATGCTTTCTCAATCCCGTGGAGGTTCAGGCTGGCCTACATCTACCCTCCAATTTCCTTGATCCCAAGGGTATTGATGAAGATCAGGCAAGACCAAGCATCCGTCATAGCCATAATCCCATTTTGGCCCAAGAGAGCTTGGTTCACCCAACTCTTTCAGATGAGTCGGGGACAATTTTGGAGGCTTCCCCCAGAGCAAGCATTAGTGTCGGGGGACACGCACAGCTGCTCGAATCTTCAGATGTTCAACCTGACAGCCTGGAGGTTGATCAGTCCCTTCCACATTTAGAAGGGCTTTCCAGTGCGGTCTTGAAAACACTCTCACACTCCAGAGCGGAGTCAACCAATAAGACATACAAAAGAATCTGGACAATTTTCCAATCTTGGTGCTCCAAGAAGCAAGTTGGAAGAGATATAGCTGCTCCTACCATTCTCAGCTTTCTCCAGGATGGACTAGACAAGAATTTGTCTCCTTCTACTCTCAAGGTCCAAGTTTCGGCCATTTCGGCTTACATTAATAAGCCTTTATTTCAAGACCCACTGATCAAAACATTCTTGAGAGGGGCCTCAAGGTTGAAACCTACAATTATACAACCAGTTCCCACTTGGGATTTATCAGTCGTACTCAAGGGACTGTCATCTCCTCCCTTTGAGCCTATGGAGGACGTGGACATAAAGTTTGTTACCATTAAAACAACTTTTTTACTGGCTATAACATCTGCCAAGAGAATTGGTGAATTACAAGCGCTCTCTGCGTTTGAACCCTATACAAGATTCTTGCCAGATAGGGTACTTTTGAGATTTATTCCATCTTTTATCCCTAAAGTACCATCCTTCCAGAACATAAATCAAATAATTTCTCTTCCAGTCCTAGCTCCACGTCCATCCACTGACGAAGAAAGAGGCCTGCATTGCCTCGATATTTCTAGATGTCTCCGGATCTACTTAGAAAGATCTAAGCTGTTTAGGAAGGATGAAAATCTACTAATCCTTTTTGCAGGGGCCCGGAAGGGTCACAAAGCCTCTAAACCTTCCATCAGTAGATGGGTAAAAAATGCCATTTGTGAAGCAATGGTATCTCAGAACATGGAGCCTCCTGAGTTCGTAAGAGCTCATTCTACCAGGTCTGTATCTACTTCCTTTGCGGAAAGGAATTTAGTTCCCTTGGAACACATATGCAAGGCTGCATCCTGGAGTTCACTCTCCACCTTTATCACCCACTACAGGCTTGATAGTAGAGTTGCCGATTACTCTTCCTTTGGACGGTCAGTATTATCTGCCGCCAGGCATGGGAGCCCTCCCTCATAGGGTATTCTGCTTGCCATATCCCCATCTGTGCTACTGGTTAGGACGTAAGGGAATCGTTAATTTCTAACGATAATTTGTTTTCCCTTAGTCCTAACAGTAGCACAACTTTCCCTCCCTAGTATTATTATTATTATTATTAGTTCTTCTTGTTACAACACAAGGGGACAGAGGGTGACCCCTCCTTTATACAGGGTATTGTGGGTGTGGTTTGCTAATTAGTTTATTAATCAATAAAAATTCCATCTGTCCTACCAGTTCGCGGGGGGTGGAATACCCCATCTGTGCTACTGTTAGGACTAAGGGAAAACAAATTATAGTTAGAAATTAACGATTCTGCCATAGCAGCTGTAATATAACCCAAAATAGGTTAGGGTATTCAGTCCGAGTGCCTAGGGCAGCACAAGCTGTAGATATGGCACGGCCAATAGGGTTTTCTGCTATACATTGTAAGAGTAACTATACCACACAATAATCACCATACAGAATATTGCCAAAATACAATTGCCTAAATATCACTGTTATACAGTGCCGCCACCACCATATGCTGCAAAAATAATACACTGTACGGTAATTATGTAACAGGGCCACATACCACCCAGGTAAATGCCACCATATACTGTCATATTAAAAGCATTATACAGTATATTGCTCAAATACCACTTCCATACAATTGCCTAACTAGCTATAGAGCAGAATAATTATACTGTACAGTACCTAAATATTAGTTCTTTGACATGCACAAATAAATACCACCATAACCTGATTAAAGTGCTGTACCATGTAAAAATGATACTGCTAATATTTGTGATGGCCACAAGCTTCACAAGTCACACCAGTTACTGTATGGTGACCCAACTCTGCAGAGGTGGCTGACTGCTCAGGTCATACATCCCAAGGCCAGCCCTGAGCATACGTACTTGAGGCTGATTGGTAGTGTAAATGTCCCTCAATAAAAACTGCAAACAATGCCGTAATTATAGATTAAACATGATCTTTAAGATTTCTCTGAATTTGAAATAGTCTATAAGTGATTTGCAGGAACCCAATTGTTTATAGAAGTGGATCTATAAGTGATTTGCAGGAACCCAATTGTTTATAGAAGTGGGTACGCTGTTCACATGGAGGGAAGATAGTTGCTTGCAGACTTCTTCTATGTCTCTGTACATCTCTTTAACATTGTTTTGCTTATATAGTGCAGCATAAGCTAAAGAAAAATGAAGAGGTTATTGTGCTTACCTGTTTTAGCTGCTGTGGCAGGCATGGATTTACAACCATATTAATTGCGTTGTCTACATTTCTCATGAATCCTCTGGCTTTGCAGAGAGAGAGAGAGAGGGGGTGAAGTCTCACCATTACACTTGGTGGTCTAATCACCTGTCTGGCCAGCTGTGTAAAGTACTGAGACTGTTAAGTGGGTTGGTGTCCTGTGACACCATAGGCAGTTATAATGTATTTTCTTAGAGACATATTGCCATGAGGTAAAAGGGATTTAACCTATAACCACAAAAGGTGCTTGATGAAGATAGGAAGTCTTCAGATTATGGTCACGTTGCATTTTACTACATTTTGTAGTTGTTTAACTGTTTTGAAATCCCAGTAAAATAGTGCCATTATCCTGTAATTTTGGAAGACTCAGAGCAAAAATGTGTTTAACCCCTTAAGGACCAAGGACGTACAGGTACGCCTTTGCTCCCTGGTACTTAAGGACCAAGGGCGTACCTGTACGCCCGTGGGAATTTCGGTCCCCGCCGCGCGCCGGGCGGGGATCGCGCCGGGGTGACTGCTGATATCTATCAGCAGGAACCCCGCGCAAATTCCCAGGGGGGCCATTAGACCCCCCCATGTCGGCGATCGGCGCAAATCGCAAGTGAATTCACACTTGCGATTTGCGCCGATTCCGGGTCATACGGGTCTATGGTGACCCGGTGACCTGGAATAGAAGGGGGATCGCGGGTGTCCTAGACACCCACGATCCCCCTGTAGCGATAGGAGTGAGATGGCAGGGTTGCCACCCCTCCTATCTCTGCTATTGGTGGTCTAGACGCGACCACCAATAGCAGATCGGGGGCGGAGGGGTTTACTTTCGGTTTCCCCGTCCTGCCCTCCCACAAAAGGCGGGGCAGGACGGGGAAACCGACAGGGACCGGCGCCGAAGATCCACTTACCCATCGGCGACGGCAGCGGCGACGATCAGCGGCGGCAGCAGGCGACGATCGGCGGAAGAAGAGGACCGCGACGCAGCTCCCTGGATCCAACGGAAGCCGGTGAGTTACTTAGCAACATCTGGAGGGCTACAGTCTGAGACCACTATAGTGGTCTCTAAACTGTAACCCTCCAGATGTTGCAAAACTACAACTCCCAGCATGCCCAGAGAGCTGTTTAGGCATGCTGGGAGTTGCAGTTTTGCAACAGCTGGAGGTCTACAGTTTGAGACCACTGCAAAGTGATCTCTATACTGTGCACCTCCAGATCTTGCAAAACTACAACTCCCAGCATGCCCAGACAGCAGTTTGCTGTCTGGGCATGCTGGGAGTTGTAGTTTTGCAACATCTGGAGGTCCAAAGTTTGGAGACCACTGTGCAGTGGTCTCTAAACTATAGCTCTCCAGATGTTGCAAAACTGCAACTCCCAGCAAGCCTAAACAGCAAAGAGCTGTCTCTGCATGCTGGGAGTTGTAGTTGCGATCCCTCCAGCTGTTGCATAACTACATCTCCCAGCATGCCTTTCGGCGATCAGTACATGCTGGGAGTTGAAGTTTTGCAACAGCTGGAGGCACACTGGTTGGAAAATACTGAGTTAGGTAACAGAACCTAACTGAAGGTTTTCCAACCAGTGTGCCTCCAGCTGTTGCAAAAGTACAACTCCCAGTATGCACGGTCTGTCAGTACATGCTGGGAGTTGTAGTTTTGAAACAGCTGGAGGTTTGCCCCCCCATGTGAACGTACAGGGTACATTCACACTGGCGGGTTTACAGTAAGTTTTCTGCTTCAAGTTTGGGCTGTGGCAAATTTTTCAAAGCAGCGCAAACTCCTAGCGGTAAATTCACTGTAAACCCGCCAGTGTGAATGTATCCTAAAAACACTACACTACACTTACACATAATAAAGGGTAAAACACTACATAAACACCCCCTTACACTGTCCCCCTAATAAAAAATAAAAAACGTATTGCACGGCAGTGTTTCCAAAACAGAGCCTCCAGCTGTTGCAAAACAACAACTCCCAGCATTTCCGGACAGCCACTGACTGTCCAGGCATGCTGGGAGTTTAGCAACAGCTGGAGGCACCCTGTTTGGGAATCACTGGCGTAGAATACCCCTATGTCCACCCCTGTGCAATCCCTAATTTAGTCCTCAAATGCGCATGGCGCTCTCTCACTTCGGAGCCCTGTCGTATTTCAAGGAAACAGTTTAGTGCCACAAATGGGGTATCTCCGTACTCGGGAGAAATTGCGTTACTAATTTTGGGGGCTTTTTTACCTTTTACCCCTTATGAAAAAGAAAAGTTGGGGTCTACACCAGCCTGTTAGTGTAAAAAAAAATAATTTTTTACACTAACATGCTGGTGTTGTCCTTTACTTTTTATTTTCATGGGAGGTAAAAGGAAAAAAAGACCCCCAAATTTGTAACGCAATTTCTCCTGAGTACGGAGATACCCCATATGTGGGCGTAAAATGCTCTGCGGACGCACAACAAGGCTCAGGAGTGAGAGCGCACCATGTACATTTGAGGCCTAAATTGGTGATTTGCACAGGGGTGGCTGATTTTACAGTGGTTCTGACATAAACACAAAACAATAAATACCCACATGTGACCCCATTTTGGAAACGACACCCCTCACGGAATGTAACAAGGGGTATAGTGAGCCTGAACACCCCACAGGTGTTTGACAAATTTTCATTAAAGTTGGATGGGAAAATGAAAAAAAAAAAAAAATTTTCACTAAAATGCTGGTGTCACCCTAAATTTTTCATTTTCACAAGGGAAAATAAAAAAAAGCCCCCCAAAATTTGTAACCCAATTTCTTCTGAGTAAGAGCATACCCCATATGTGGATGTAAAGTGCTCTATGGGTACACTACAATGCTCAGAAGAGAAGGAGCGCCATTGGGATTTTGAAGAGAAAATTTGTCCGGAATTGAAGGCCACTTGTGTTTACAAAGCCCCCATGGTACCAGAACAATGGACCCCCCCATATGTGTAGTTTCCAAAATGGGGTCACATGTGGGGGGGGTCCACTGTTCTGGCACCACGGGGGGCTTTGTAAATGCACATGGCCCCTGACTACCATTCCAAACAAATTCTCTTTCCAAAAGCTCAATGGTGCTCCTCCTCTTCTGAGCATTGTAGTTCGCCCGTAGTGCACTTCAGGTCCACTTATGGGGTACCTCCATACTCAGAAGAGATGGGGTTACAAATTTTGGGGGTATTTTCTGCTATTAACCCTTGCAAAAATTTGAAATTTGGGGGGAAACACACATTTTAGTGAAATTTTTTTTTATTTTTTTTACATATGCAAAAGTCGTGAAACACCTGTGGGGTATTAAGGCTCACTTTATTCCTTGTTACGTTCCCCAAGGGGTCTAGTTTCCAAAATGGTATGCCATGTGGGTTATTTTTGCTGTTCTGGCACCATAGGGGCTTCCTAAATGCAACATGCCCCCCAAAAACCATTTCTGAAAAACGTACTCTCCAAAATCCCCTTGTCGCTCCTTCGCTTCTGATCCCTCTACTGCGCCCGCCGAACACTTTACATAGACATATGAGGTATGTGCTTACTCGAGAGAAATTGGGCTACAAATATAAGTATACATTTTCTCCTTTTACCCCTTGTAAAAATTCAAAAATTGGGTTTACAAGAACATGTGAGTGTAAAAAATAAAGATTGTGAATTTTCTCCTTCACATTGCTGCTATTCCTGTGAAACACCTAAAGGGTTAAAACACTTATTGATTGTCATTTTGAATACTTTGGGGGATGTAGTTTTTATAATGGGGTCATTTGTGGGGTATTTCTAATATGAAGACCCTTCAAATCCACTTCAAACCTGAACTGGTCTCTGAAAAAAAGCGAGGTTCAAAATTTTGTGAAAAATTGGAAAAGTGCAGCTGAACTTTGAAGCCCTCTGGTGTCTTCCAAAAGTAAAAACGCGTCAATTTTATGATGCAAACATAAAGTAGACAGTTAGAAAAATGCAAAATTTTAAATTTTTCATAAAATTTGGGGATTTTTCACCAAGAAAGGATGCAAGTTACCACAAAATTTTACCACTCTGTTAAAGTAGAATATGTCACGAAAAAACAATCTCGGAATCAGATTGATAACTAAAAGCATTCCAGAGTTATTAATGATTAAAGTGACAGTGGTCAGATGTGCAAAAAACGCTCTGGTCCTAAGGTGTAAAATGGCCTGGTCCTTAAAGGGTTAAAAAAGGGCAGAAAAAAGACATGTGAGCACAGTCTTCGATGAGGTGTATTACTACTATATATCCTGATCCCAGAGGGATAAAAAACAGTAGCAGTATACAGACAGAGCTAGAAAGGGGAGAGGTTTGAGCAGCCAGAAGAGATAGGATAGGTGATGATGTCATCCTATAGTTCACAGAAAGTCAGCTGACCGTGACAGATCCCTTCCTCTCCCACGCCATTCATACAACATTCAGCAGGTGAAGGAAACCATGTGACTAAAAGTGGGAAAAACAAACACATGTAAGTGATATCACGTCAATGACACCTTTCAGTGTTTGCTGAAGCTAATGTAGGCAAACACCAACTACAATCTTCACATTTTAACTATTGGCCAACAAATTAGCATCTTCCTGAAAATAAAAAATATTATTTATGAAAATGCTTTTAAAAAACAAATCAAACCACTTTATTTGCTTTTATTGGATGTGTAAAATACTAATATTTATGTAAGTCATGTTTACAAAAAGAATGTGCGCCAATTAGGAGACCAAAGAGGAGATCATATTGGTTTGATAGGTTACAAAACCTATGAAGAGGAAGGTCGGTGAAGTTGCCCTTAGAAAACGATCAGATCGCTTCCCTTATGTTGAGTCCTTTGACAAAATTAATGAAGCAATCTGGTTGGTTGCTAAGGCCAACTGTACCACTCTCCCTTTACACAGGTTTTGTCAGCTGAGACATGGCAGTCAGTTAAACAAACATTTGATTGACAACTATTACATTTATATGGACACTTTTAGGGTATGGTCGCATGCTGTGGATCTGATGCCTCTTTTCTGCAACTGATCTGCAGCAGATCTGCAGTGTATTTGAAATACATAGATTTTTGTTGAGTGCAGAAACTGTGCATCTTCAGCAACTGATCTGTCGAGGATCCGCAGCATGTGAACATACTATTGGAGTTCCACTGCTGGGCCACACCATCTCCATCTAGTGGACAGGAGGGTTCTGTTAATGATTCTTGATTGATTAGCTACTGTACATAGTCCACTTTAGTATTTAGAGTTGTCTCTGCTCTTCCTAGGAGCTCCACTTTTTCAGATTTTGTTTCTCTTCAATCATTTCAAATTGCTTGATAATCTTTAAATAGGCACTGTCAGATCCTAAATTTTTTTTATATGTTGTTATTGAGGAAAATTAAAGACCTTTTGTAATATGGATGTTTAAAAATGAAGAATATTTAAAGAGTACCTGTCACCAAATAAACTTTTCTAAATTAACTCAGGCTATGTTCCCTAAATACTCATAACACCCCTCCCACTCTTAAAAAAAAAAAAATAATTCTTCTTGCTCACATGTGCAATCTCCCAGCAGGAGAAAGTGGGCGTTTCCCCAGCAGGCATGACATCACTGAAGCCTGCTGGTGGAGCACTTCTGCTCTCACATCTTTGCAGTGCTGTCATGAATAAAAGAACTTCGGCTCTGTGCAGCTTTCAGTGAGGATTTGTGCAGCTTTCAGTGAGGCTCTGTGCAGCTATCAATCAGGCTCAGTGCAGAGAAGCACTTCCTGAGTTTGGTCTCCTGCCAGGCCAGGAGGAGACCAACCTCACTGTATTAACCCCTTCCCTCTTTGGCAATTTTTCATTTTTGCACTTTTGTTTTTTCCTCCTCACCTTCTAAAAATCATAACACTTTCAATTTTCCACCTAAAAATCCATATGAGGGCTTGTTCTTTGCACCAACAATTTTACTTTGTAATACCATTAATAATTTCACCACACAATCTATGGGGAAAAATTATTTGTGGGGCAAAATTGAAAAAAAAAAAGCAATTTTGTAATTTTTTGTGGCTTCCGTTTCTACGCAGTGCAGTTTTCGGTAAAAATTGCACCTTATATTTATTCTGTAGATCCATATAGTTGCAAGGATACCCAATTTATATAGGTTTGATTTTATTTTACTACATAAAAAAAAAATTATAACTACATGCACCAAAATTAATATGTTGAAAAATGTCCTCTTCTGACCCCTATAACTTTTTTTTATTTTACGCTATTTTGGACTTTGGAATTTTTTTACATGTACACCATTGACCGTGCAGTTTAATTAACTTGTCATGTCTGTATTGGCCTGTGTTCACAGACAGTTATAGGTTTGGGTGTGTGTGAACAGTTTTATGTTCTCTGTCTAGTCTATTTGGATTTATTATTATGGCTACTCCTTTAGTGGAGTGTCCAATTTGTGTGTCCAGTGTGAACAGTGTTCTATGTTAGATCCCTGTTACCGCTCCATGGGGACTTCTTGTCTACTGGAGATGTTCGGAGGGGTTGCTATTAATGTCTGATGTTCAGAGTGAATAGTGTTCTATAGTTATATCCTGTGTATTTAGGCATCCCTGTTACCTGTCCATGGGGACTCAGAGGGTATTGTTATTCCTGCGTCTACTGGAGGTGTTCTGAAGGGATTGCTATTATTCCTGTCTTGTATTCAGTGTGAACATTGTTCTATAAATATGTCCTGTGTATCTAGGCATCCCTGTTACCTGTCCATGGGGACTCCGTGTCTACTGGAGGTTTTATGTGGGATTGCAAATATTCCTGTTTAGCTATAGATCCTGTTTGCCTGTCCGTGGGGACTCAGATGGTATTGTTATTCCTGTGTCTACCGGAGGTTTTTCTAGGGTATTAAGCTTATTCCTGTTTTGTTCTGGAGTATGTTCAGACTTATCCGTTTTCCTGTCTGGATGTTTTGAACTCTATGGGGGACATTTACTAATCTAGTCTATTCTGGGTATGCTTATAGACCAGCGTATGTGGTAGTCTCCTGTCTATTGTGCTCCTAATATATCAAAGGTCTCACAGCCCTTGATAAATTCTGTGCTCAGACTTCAGGGTCTACAGCTTAAATTGCATTTAGACCTGCTCCAACATGGTCTGACATTTCAGCGTATTTTGGGCAGATGCGACTTGTAGCACAAAAGTCGCACTTGATAAATTCAGCACCAATGCATTTTCCAATGCATTTCCGTCTAAAATAGACTTGCATGCATCATGTTCTAAAAATCCTCTACAGCAAAAGTCGCACATATTTAGACTGCAACTTTCTGTGCGACAAATTTAGACAGGAAAAACCAGTCTAAATCCTTAGATAAATCTCCCCCTATGTGTTTATTAGTTCTTTATTCAGATCTTTGAAGTTCTGTTCCTGACCACTTATCTATAGTGTCCTCTGTTCATGACCGCTGATCTATAGTGTCCACTGTTCATGACCTCTGAGTCCTCTGTTCATGTCTGTTGATCTATGGAGTCCTCTGTACTAACTCTCCGATCTGTGCCCTCTGAACTTTTATACTATAGAGTTCTATGTTCCTGTTATGTTTCTGGTTTGTGACCGACTATTTGTTAGTAGTGATGAGCGGCATAGGCCATATTCGAATTTGCGATATTTTGAGAATATATGGACGAATATTCGTCATATATTTGCGAAATTCACATATTCGTTATATGCGAAAATGTATGCGCATATTTGCGAATATTGAGCCCTTCCTTCTTTAATGGTATAGTGAACTATGACTAGTGCATTAACTCTGTGATTTTTTGCCCATTGAACCCAATAGGCCCATTGTGGTCTATGGGGATCTCATGGCATGTAAAACAGTAAGATAAGCAGGACAGTCTGGGCAGCACAGTTGAATGGGAGACCACCACTGGTTTGAGTCCTGGGGTGGGACAGAGTGTTACAGTGTTGTGGTTAAACTCTACTTTCCTGGAAAAGCTGCTGAGTTGCCCATAGCATCCGATCAGATTGCTTCTTTCATTTTTGAAAAAAGCCTCTGAAAAATGAAAGAACCGATCTGATTGGTTGCTATGAGCAACTCCGAAACTTTTCCTCTGGACAGGTTTTGATAAATCTCCCTCTATTGGGGGAGATTCATCAAAACCAGAGTAGAGGAAGGGTTGTGCAGTTGCCCATAGCAACCAATCAGATTGGTTCTTTCATTTTTGAAAAGGCCTCTGAAAAATGAAGGAAGCAATCTGATTGGTTGCTATGGGCAACTCAGAAACTTTTCCAGGAAAGTAAAGTTTAACCACAACACTGTAACACTGTAACACTGTAACACTCTGTCCCACCCCAGGACTCAAACCAGTGGTGGTCTCCCATTACCTCTGTGCTGCCGAGACTGTCCTGCTTATCTTACTGCTTTACATGCCACAAGATCCCCATAGACCACAATGGGCCTATTGGCTTCAATTAGCAAAAATATCACAGAGTTAAAGGGATACTCCGGTGAAAACCTTTTTTCTTTTAAATCAACTGGTGGCAGAAAGTTAAACATATTTGTAAATTACTTCTATTAAAAAATCTTAATCCTTCCAGTACTTATTAGCTGCTGAATGCTACAGAGGAAATTCCTTTCTTTTTGGAACACTGATGACATCACGAGCACAGTGCTCTCTGCTGACATCTCTGTCCATTTTAGCAACCATGCAGAGCAGATGTATGCTCAGGGCAGCATGGTGGCTCAGTGCTTAGCACTGCTGCCTTGCAGTGCTGGGAACTTGGGTTCAAATCCCACCAAGGACAACAATAAAGAAAGCATTATTATTATTATTATAATAATAACATCAGCATAGGGAACTGTGCTCGTGATGTCATCAGAGAGCATTCCAAAAAGAAAAGAATTTCCTCTGCAGTGTAGTATTCAGCAGCTAATAAGTACAGGAAGGAGTAAGATTTTTTAATAGAAGCAATTTACAAATATGTTTAACTTTCTGCCACCAGTTGATTTAAAAGAAAAAAGGTTTTCACCGGAGTACCCATTTAATGCACTAGTCATAGTTCCCTATACCATTAAAGAAGGGAGGGCTCCATATTCGCACATATGCAAATTAATTTTTGCATTTGCGCAATAAAAAAGCTAATATTCATAATTACGAATATATAGTGCTATATTCGCAATGTTCAAGAATTCGCGAATATGCGATATTCATGACTAAAATTTTAATTGCGAATATTCGCGAGCAACACTATTTGTCAGTATGTGTTTTTATTAGGCCCCTGCACTTTAGTTCGGGAAGGGACCGACGCCTAGTTCTCCATCCACCAGTTAGGGTGGATGAACAATTAGGCAGAGAGAGTGGTTTTAGGGTCAATTTAGGGCTCACTCTCCCTGTCCCCCGGTCGTTCCCTGGCAATGCTGTTATCAGTTATCTGAAAAGTAGTATGAAGGAGAAGACAATCATGGATCTGTTATGTAATAGATTTATCATATGAATTTTAACAGATGTTAAAGATTGTACCAATGTGAATCGTGCCAATTGCACCTAACAAGCTCAACTCTGCTACATCTGCCATTTTATATCTTTCACATGCAGAACCCCCAAGCTCTATAAAAAGTTCTTTTAACCTTAGTCGCTGTTGAAACATATCTGGCCCTATAAACAGAGGCACGGCAGCAGTTCTTGAAGCAAACATTTCCTTCTGGGTGTCATGCTCTCCTTGCTACCTTGCCCTATAGCAGTCATAGTCTGGAACTTACCTCATTGCCGAGCCAATGTTTCTTAACCTATTAGATATGCCGTGTATTCCCTTCACGTCTCGGGATACATGTGTTTTATATAGAAAGTGTTAAGTGTTTTCTTGTCGTGGCATGCAATGAAAACTTAAATGATAACTCCTTGAAAAAGTAGCAGTTAGTAGTAATTCCACATTCAGCAGAGCATTAAATTATTCAGTGAAGTGTGCAAAACATCTGAACAGTTTGAGCCTTAAAGCCTTTCTTCTAACAGCCAAAAAGTGCTAAAACAGGCGAGCAAAGCCCAGCATTTCATCTTAGAAGCAGCTTATTGAATTAATAAGACAAGTCAATTAATGTAATGCTCTGTTGCTTCAGGATAAAAAAAGACGAATGAAAATATAGACCCATTTATTATTATTGCACAATAAGACAAGGGAAATAATATTTTTTGAGCAAGTAAAAAAACAACAAAAAATAAATAAAAATCTGCTAAACAGGATGCAGACAGCACCGAGAAATAGATGCTGCCACTAAGCATGTATTTATATATTAGGATTTTAGAGTTTCTATAAAGAAATCAGGATATCATACATCAAAATGTTTTGTGGTTTAAATTTGTCTTCCACTGTTTCTCTTTTTATAGAGAGATCCCTACAACTTATTTTTTTTTTACCACTGGATCTGCATTGCAGTTAAACGGGTTATCCACCATAAGGTGATTTTAGTACATACCCGCCAGGCTATCTGGGTATTTCCTGTATGAGTTTGGTCTCTTAAACCACACATCCCATAGTTCCACGCTTGTAAGTATGAAGTTACATTCTTCCCCCCTTACATCAGCCACCCCACCCATTGCAGCACAAACAAGCTCAAAAGATCAGTGTTTTCTAATCAGGGTGCCTACAGCTGTTGAAAAATTATCTCTCTGTCGCTCTATTCATTGCACAACTGACTAGTGATGTCAAGTCTCGACGCACTGCAACCTGGGAAATCCCGAGACCTGAGGAAGTTTGTATGCTGTTAAAAATAAATATTGGGGTGAAAATCCCATAAGAACTTCGAGACCACTGTCACACACAAGTACAGACACTGGGGGGAGATTCTCAAAAACTACTGTAATTTCTGTCCCAGCAATATTATTCACACCTTTCTTTGTTGCAGCCATATAGGATTTTTTTACGCCAAAATTGTGGAGTTTGGCGCCAAAATCGGCAGTTTCTGCGCCAAAATTGCTGATTTTTGTGCCAAAATTTTATATCCCAAATTCTAGTGGAAACATTTCATGAAATATTTCATGGTTACTCATGCCCAGACAAGCGATAACTGTATAAATAAAACATTTCTGAGCTTAAATTTGAGTGCAGTGACCAAGAAAAAAAAATATAAATATATATATGGCAACAATTCAACAGCACTCCAAACATGTGAAAAACTGTGATAGTTTATTCACCCATTTCTAAGCGACTTTTCGACTACCCACTTGTAGCTATTCTCAAACAAACAGTGGTCCATGAAAGGTATAAATACAAGTGCATCCAATACAACCAGTAATGAACTTGTTAATAAACAATGTAAAAAAATGTGTACTATACTGATCCATTATAGACATATACAGTGCATTAGTGCAGTGATTAAAATCTTATAAAAGATACAAAATCTTCATGATATATTCATATAAAGTATATTGAGTTACAGGTGCAATATGGCATAAACATAATTAGGCGTGGCATGCATACACTCATCGGCAGTAATATCCTGCATATATTGTTCCCTCGCGTCCAGGATAATGTATTACTATGGCGGTGTATGTCACAATGCGTGTGCGCCTACCTCCCACGCTTGGCCAATCAGATGGAAGCATCATCTGTAGTCATACCTGCGCAAGTGCAGTGGGGAATAAAGACATCCAGCGGCCATTGTTCTGGACTGTGAGATATGATTTTTGAGAGCCCCTATTACCCTTGCCGGAGTAGTGCAAACTGCCAATATATATGATTAAAGGACCTGTATTTAAACACCCCCGCATGGGTACTGAATATAAGATCAAATCATATCTCATATGTACAATGGACCATATAATTTATGTGTTGACATGTCCGCGTAACCTTATATATGTAGGAGAGACAATTCTGGAATTTAAACAAAGACTTAATCAGCATAGATATTCAATTCGTAAGAGTTGATTTACCCTTCTCCAAACATTTTTTGGAGGCGGGTCATCATGAGAGAGACCTTAGGTTCATGCTAATTGATCACATCCCCCATTCAAATTTGGTGGTGACCGCAATAATGCTCTAAAAAACCGTGAGTTACGATGGATCTACAATTTGAACTCACTTAGACCGAATGGCCTGAACGTTGAGTATCCTAAACGCTACCTAATTTAGAACACAGAACGGTATAGAATATCTTTAGTCAGAATATGGTTAAATATTCTGTACAAATTTTCTCACATGTATGAATTTTTATTCAATTATATATATATCTTTATTTTAGAGATGACAAGGAGGAGGCAGAGGCGTGCGCTAGAAGATCTCACACACAAAATACTGCAGATTTTCATAAATGTTGTTGTGTGGTCATTGTATATGTTGTGATTTGTCTAGTGGCCTGTTTCTATGTACAGTTGCCGGATTACCGGACCAGACCGACTATAGTGGGTTCCTTGCGCCCCTATGCCCTGCAGGCAGGGGACTTGACATCCCACTGGATGCCCCCCTGCACACTATCTGTGTGTAGCTGAGCTGTCCGTGTCGGTCTTACTCCGGTTGATCCATCACTTTAGGTTACAAATTGTAAAGTTTGCCTAATTCCCTACTTGCTATTAATTGCAATGGCTGCTGGATGTCTCTATTCCACACTGTGCTTGTGCAGGTATGACGAGGATGTTTTCTCATGACTACAGAGGACGCTTCCATCTGATTGGCCAAGCGTGTGAGGTAGGCGCACGCGCATTGCCACATGCGCCGCCATAGTAATGCATTATCCCGGACGTGGCGTTCTCTGCCATGAGGGAATAATATATGCAGAATATTACTGCTGGTGAGTGTATGCATGCCATGCCTCCCTCCTGTCTAATTATGTTTATGCCATATTGCACCTGTAACTCAATATATTTAATATGAATATATCATGAAGATTTTGTATCTTTTATAAGATTTTAATCACTGCCACTAATGCACTGTATATGTCTATAATGGATCAGTATAGTTTTGTCTATATAAGAATCCTCTTAATGCACATTTTTTTTTACATTGTCTATTAACAAGCCCATTACTGATTGTATTGGATGCACTTGTATTTATACCTTGCATGGATCACTGTTTGTTATGCTTGAGAATGGCTACAAGTGGGTAGCCGAAACGTCGCATAGACAAGTGGGTAGCCGAAATGTTGCATAGACATAGGTGAATAAACTATCCCAGTTTTTCACATTTTTGGAGTGCTGTTGGATTATTGCCATTGAAGTTTGTGGGGATCCGTGACCTGGTCCTTATATATATATATATATATATATATATGTATATATATATATATAAATATATAAATTTTAATAAAATTTTTCTGTAATAATTGTTTCTTTTTTTTTAATACTTACTTAAATAACACATTCCCCCCCCCAAAAGAAAAAAAAAAGCAAAGAAAAAAAATATCATAAAACTACAACCATTTCTGCGATTTCCACACTATCAAAAAGCTTGTGTGAAATTTTTGATGTAAACTGGACTCTCACCCCTTTGAAAATATCATGTAAAGCAGACAATATACGTGGACACGCCCACTTTTATAAAACTGACGTGAACAGTGTAAACTGCGGCACAAAGCCCTTTGAAAATGTGGTCGATACTTTTTGTGTCAAAATTTTTCTTTGAGAATCTCCCCCACTATATTATGAACTACACTAACTTTACAGCCCCTGTAGCATATTCAAAGAAAAAAAATCCTGGAAAACCCCCTTTAAAGGGCCTTTCTGATCCACTCAAATGTTCAGTAAATCACAAAACCAATTTACTTAGTTCTTAAATTTGGTGAGATTTCTGCGCGCGCCACCAATCTTGTTGTCAGCAAAGAGAAACAATGTTATGCTGGATGTGGCAACCAGTTCCTGTGGCAATGATCTTATGGTAAAGAAGTCACCATTGGGCCAATGATTGTGTGGTGATCAATGGTGTGATGTTCTGGGTGATCATAAGGATAGTAGTCCCTGTTTAGGATATGTCATCCTAATGTCTCTTTGAGTCCCACATTACTTTTCCAAATTAAGCTGTTTCTACACACAAAGTCCAGGAGTGAGACATCCGAAAGCCAGGGTCATGGTACACAACTTGAACGTCACTTAACTCCTTTCCAATTTCCAGACAATTTCCAGTCACAGTGAACAAAATAAACTTAAAAAAATACAAAAGTACAGAATTGCCGCTTTTTGGTCACTTACTCACTTTATATACCAGAAAACAATGAAGTGATCAAAATGTCCTATCAAAACAAAAATAGCACAGATAAAAACTACAGATCACAGTACAAAAAAAATAGCCCTCAAAAACCCCATATACGGAAAAATTCAGGTTAGTGCGGGTGACATCGCTGTCTGTGTCCCTTTTAAAGATAACATGTCATTTTAACTGTAAAGTGCACTGCGTAGGAACAAAGCCACCCCAAAAATTGCAAAATTGCTTGTTTTTTTTGTTGCTTCGCCATAGAGTTTGTGGTAAAATGAGTCCTGCATAATATAATTTTGTAAGGTGGAAATCGAAAGACTTATGGGTATTATAAAGTGAGGAGGAAAAAAAAAAAAACATTACAACGAAAATTGGCCTGGTCATTAAAGGGTTAAGAATAATGAGAATACCCCTTCAAGAATAACTAGTAACTTACATCTCTGCCCATTGTGGGCTTAGGAATACAGTATTTGTTCCTGATCTCATACACAATTAGCTGTCAATCACTGTGTTGGACTGCCCACATGACTACTACGCCCAAAATGAGCAGAGATTTAAATGAATACCACTTGTTATTGTTTGTTTTTCCTCCACATAAATACATATAATTCTGCTTAGCTCCTCCACTTCTATAACATGCTGCCGGTAGATTAGACTACATTTTAAACATGATAGGATCCCTTTAAAGCTTTAAAGGGGTATTCCGACCATATCTTATCCCCTATCTACCAGGCTGCTGCTCCAATCTCGGAAACCTCTGAATTTCCGGGAATGGAGACGTCCCGCCACCCGCCCCTCAATTCATGTGCATGAGTGGGGGCGTGACAGCCGTCACGCCCCCTCCCATACACATGAATAGAAGGGGCGTGGTGTGACGTCACATTTCCAATTCCTGAAACTCAGAGGTTTCCAATATTGGAGCAGCAGCCTGGTAGATAGGGGATAAGATATGGCCGGAATACCCCTTTAATGCTATAGAAAATATAAAATGAATATTTTTTAACTTGGGGTGGAAATAGTTGACCTTTCACTCTGAGGTAGCTCAAGATCATTGCCTAATGCAAATGAACCTTATTTCACTGCTGTACATTTGTTATACTACGTAAACCTACCACCCATATGAAAGAGCACAGCAAGAAAAAATTGAAAGTTCCCTTCAATACATCATATCTGTCAAGTTGAAATATATTTTAAGTGTCAGGTATTAGAGTAATAATGAGGATAGTGTGAGTGATTTATCTCCGATGCCGTTAATGTTCCTTTATTAGACCACGCAGAGATTTATTCATTTCTTATTTTATTACCTGGAGGCCATAAATCATGGGATCGGTACCTGGAAGCTGTTTGCAGCTTTCATCTAATTAAGCGTAAAGAAATGAATGAGGACGCGGAATGAAGTAATCAAATTCTATCCAAAACCTTCCAATTAGGGGACGCTATTTACCAAAAGGGGGACAGGAACAAAGTGTTCCCTCACTCCTATAGACACTTGATAGCTTCTTCAGAGAGTTTCACTAGGTGTGACCTCTAAGCGACTGTGGCTTCAGTTTAGCAAAGGCTTCTGGGAAATATAATGTCTGGGATGTGCTCAGCTTCCATAAGACGTGAAGACACTTAAACGTTCATTAAACTCTTTTACAGTAGTAGGATCACTATAAAGATTGCAGAATGTCTTTTGTCTCCACATTGATAGTTATCCAGGAGAAATAAAGTCACATAAAATCATCACTCATTCTACCCAATGTACTTTAATGCCTAGATCTACTCAACAAGTCTTTAAGGGGTACTCCGGCCCTGAGACACCCTATCCCCTAAGGATAGGGGGATAGGGGGACCCGCCACTGAGGACCTCCACAATCTTGTATTCGCCACCCACCCGTTTGAGCTGCACACCACGGTGCCAGCTCACAAACAGCCGGGTGGAGACCACGGGGCCAGAGTATCGTGACATCATGACTCTGCCCCTGTGTGATGTCACCCCCCCCTCCCACCCCCACTATGCACGTCTATGGGGGGGGCCCCTCCTATAGACTTGCATAGCGGGGGCGGGGGGGGGGGGGTTGTGACATCGACACGATACTCCGGCCCCGTGGTCACCACCCGGCTGTATGTGAGCTGGCACCACGGTGTGCAGCTCAAACGGGTGGCGAATACAAGATTGCGGGTGTCTCCAGCAGCGGGACCCCCGCAGTGAGACATAATTATCCCCTATCTTTTGGATAGGGGATAAGATGTCTTAGGGACGGAGTACCCCTCTAAAGGGGTTGTCAGGGAAATCAAATAATCACTTAGTTTAAAAAAAAAAAGAGAGAAAAAAAAAAACCTTTGACATGTCCTAGGGATCTCAAGCACTAAGCGTGTTCTCTCTAGGCTCTGTGTCATGTGACTAAGACAGTTTCATGATGTATGGGACCATCTTAGGTCATGTGCACAGGGAGCAGGGAGAAGCAGCGCTCAGATGTGCGCTTTTTCCTGCTACCTCTAGAAATCAGACGGGGTTCTGAAGACCAAGACCTCAACACAGGGGTGAACAAACCATATGTGTAGCAGATTCAACTGCACAAGGGCCCAGCAAGTAAGGGGGCCCACTGCCAGTGGCATAGCTATAGAGGTATCTGTACGCTGGGCCCAGGCCTTGAGAGGGAGCCCCCCCCCCGTTAGTGTAACTGTCGCTTTAAGAGCAGAGGGGCTGGTGGGAGTAGACGGGCCCCGCACAGGCAGGAAGTCAGCTCCAAGCCCTCTGAACTGTCCCTGCATCAGGCCGGGCTTCATCCCCGATAACTTCATGAGGAACAACTGCCTCAGCTCCTCTTCATCCCCGGCATCATGTGGCCCCTGTCTCGGATTACACTGCATCCCCGGTGAGTTGAGGGCCGTGGGCTGTGTGAACAGTAGGTAACTTTATAAAGAGGAGCGGTTTAGGGCTTTGCCAGTTTGCAGTGTTTCTCAACAAAAGTGCCTACATGTTGCAAGACTACAACTCCCAGCATGCCATGCTGGGAGTTGTAGTTTTGCAACAGCTGGAGACACACTGGTTGGTAAACACTGTGATATATAGATAGATAGGTAGACTGGGCATAGATCAGTGTTTCCCTACCATGGTGCCTCCAGCTGTTGCAAAACTACAGTCCAGACATGCTGGGAGTTGTAGTTTTGCAACAGCTGGAGATGCCCTGGTTGGAAAACACTGATCTATGTCCTATCTATCTATCTATCTATCTATCTATCTATCATCTATCTCATATCTATCTATCTATCTATCTATCTATCTATCATCTATCTCATATCTATCTATTTATCTATCCCATATCTATTTATCTATCCCATATCTATCTATCTATCTATCTATCTATCTATCTATCTTATATCTATCTATCTATCTATCTCTCATATCTATCTATCTATCTACCTAAATTATAGGAGCAGGGGGTTAATGGAAGCAGGGGGGATTGTAATGAAAGCGGAGGGGTGTAATGGAAATGGGTGTGTGTGTGTGTAATGGAAACGCAGGGGGAGAGAATGGAAAGAGGGGCAGGATGGGGTGAATGGAACGAGCAGGGGGGGTTAATGGAAGCAGGGGGTTGAGGGAAGTGGGGGTGTATGTGTAATGGAAGTATGGGGAGGGGGTTAATGGAAGCAGGGGGAGGGGGTTACTGGAAGCAGGGGGTTTATGGAAGCGGGGGAGGGGGGTTAATGGAAGCGGGGGGGGAGTTAATGGAAGCAGGGAGGGTAATGGAATGAGGGGCAGGATGGGGTGAATGAAAGAAGCAGGGGGGTTAATGGAAGCGCAGTGGGGGGAATGGAAGCGCAGGGGGGGAGAAGGAGGGGCAGGATGGGGTGAATGGAAGGAGCAGGAAGGGTTAATGTGTGCAGGGGGGTAGTGGAAGCATGTGGTGAATGGAAGGAGGTGCAGGATGGGGAGAATGGAAGGAGCAGGGGGTAATGGAAGTAATGGGCTTGGACTAGCAAGTGGAGCCGAAGCAGCAGCACGGTGACACAGGCGGTTTAGCACCTATCCCTTGTGCTCTTCCCAACAATAGTGGCAGATGATGAATGAAGAAAAAAAGAATGAGGTGACGGTTACGATTGGTGCACATCAACCTCGGCGAGGTGCCGGACAACAAACAAAAAGCAAGCCATGATAATGATAGCTATTGTGCGCCACTCACGGCGCTTTATCAGACAGGGTTACTGTTGTGTGGGTTGTGCACATTACTGTTTTGCACTTTGGTATTGTATGTCACCATAATTTGGCACCCTAAGTATCCGCATTAGAATTCCACAAAGAGATTCCGCAGCTGCAGAGTCCCATTTGTATTCAATGGGATTCTACTGATCTGTGCATATAGCAACTTTTCTGGCACTAAAATTCTGATTCCGCTGTCCGCAGAAAGAACGGACATGTCTATTCATTCTGCAAACTCCGCATGGAAATGCATTGTCGTCTATGGAGAATCTTGCCATGTGCACAGTGCAGCAGATTCCCATTGAATACATCTCAATGCGGATTCCGCACAGAAATTCTGACATGTGAACATAGTCTTGGACTGTTATGGTCCCATATTGTAACAGTATGTGCCTTTGTATGGAGACACAGGGAAACATGCTCAATCAATGCCATGTTACGAAGGTATTCTACATTAGAAGAGGCAAATATGATGCCACATATAGTGGTCTATGGGTGGGTAAGATGTTCAATGATAGGTACTCCATGTGCCTCATCTCAGGTACTCAGCTCTGCCGTATGCATGGGCCCTTCCTATGTATTGTAACAAGCTCTGCTGAAGTAAATGTGTCCATGTATTATAAATAATTCAATATACATGGAATGACTTCTACTCAAATGAATGTCAATTACCAAAATAATTCTGCTCATAACAAAGTCTGTTTTCTATTCCAGGGATTAAAACATCAAATTTTATTTGTCATAAACCAAGCTTAATCATTCTGTAATTATGTGAACAGCGAGCAATAAAGTGTTAGATGTGTGTTTTCATTTAGTAAACATCAATCAATATATCTGATGACAAAACTACCCGGGTGTGTAATAGATGTTGTGTACATTTTTCCTGCCGACAGAGAGGGAGACATATGAAAAGTGCTTTGAATATTGGGCATCACAGAACAAATGTCTTAACCAGGAACACCCAAGGCGTTAAGAAACTACAACCCCTAATATATCATCAGAAGAATGCACATGCTGGGAACTGTAGTTTTCCAACCACTGGAGAAATACAAGTTTGAAACCACTGATCTTGGCAATAAATATATGTACTGGAGTATATACCGTTCTTGTGTTTTGTTTACATGATGCAGACTACAACATGGGTCAGGTCAACTGATAATTTGGGCAGTGCCAGACAAAATTTAAGATACTCCTCAAAACCATATTTTTTTCATACTTGCTTTGGGTTTATAATGGTGCAAAAACACTTTCTCTTTAGAGTTTTATGATATATTTGGCTTAGTTTCTCTTCTATAGCCTTTACAGTTTATTGTGTCAGCTCTTTTTTTCTCTATAAACTTGATTGCGACCCATGTTATTTTCCACTGCAGACTGCCTTGTGACTGGTGAGTTAAGCAGCAAGAACCTGGCCCCTTTTCTGTAGATTGTGGGGAATCCCAGCGGTCGGACTACCCCCATGATCAGACACTTATCCTCTTTCTTGTAGGCATAAATTGTTCTAAAGTGGCAAACTCCTTTAATATAATATTGTGTTATCACAAATTGTACTTGCTTCAGCATGCTTTTGTGTGATTGACCCCTGACAGGAAGTTGTGTAGTTTTCTATTTTAAGTGTGGTGTTGTCTCCAGTTCCCTGACGCCTCCCTCTTTCCTGAGACAACGTATCATCCTCCTCTGTCTCAGTAGGTTTGGTTGGATCTTGTCCCTGAGCTCTTGCGGTATTCACTCCCTGTCTGCTCCTTTGAGTTTGGCATTGTTTGGCAATGTCCACACCCTTAGGTGTACATGTAGCCAGCCCTCTTGCTGCCATACTTAGCTTGTTGCACGGAGCTCAGAGAACCACTTTGCTGGCCAGTTTGGCCCCAAATGCACATAAGAAGGATTTCTCCAGCAATGTTGTCCAGGTAAAAGACAATTCTTCTTTATCAATGAAAATAAACTGTAACCATGACACTAGTGCAGAATACAAAGCTTACATCCAGCAGGTTTTAACCATTTCTTTGACCTTAATCATGGAGCAGTTTTAGTTTTTTGTACCTGATGTTGGAGTACTCCTTTAAACATAGATATTTCTACAGATAAGTTACGGATTCCACAAACCACACAAAATTGTGAAAAAGGACACTAAAACACTTCCACTTTATTGACAAACTCAGCTCTGCTATCCTTGCATTATTAAGAGACGTGAGATGAAATGAAACCAGACAAACGTGACCAAAGGCAGATTTGGCTAAGGTACCAAGTGGGCAAGTTCCAAGCTTCCATGAGTATCATGCCATGTAGCATTATGTGTAATGTTGGATACAACCCTAAGTATCTGTTCCAATTTGTGCTGTACGTTTTATTAACCACCAAAGATACAAGGTGACCATAATCGGATCATATTTGAAGGTAATACTGTATTGGAAGGTGAAGAGCGTTGCCTGCCAGGATACAGCTCCTTTCTGGAAAATTGCACTTAAATGTTGGCAACAAGGCAAAGTGTACCAAAATAGAATCATCATTTTTACTCTTCTGCACATTTTGGAGGTCTATAGATAGATGACTGAGGATTCCTATAGGTTTTATAATGTTTATGTGCACATATGGTACAGTTTTTCATTGTGCGCACACAAAAAAAATTCTGTTGTTTTAATTTAAATAGGTCCAAAGTTTTTAGCTTCATAATATATCTTTAAAGGGGTACTCCACTGCCCCAGCATCCGGATGATTTTGTTCTGAACGTTGGGTGTGGGATGCAGGCGTCGTGATGTCATGACCACGCCCCCTTGTAACATCACTCCCCACCCCCCCAATGCAAGGCTATGGGAGGGGCGTGGCAGATGCCATGCCCCCTCCCATATACTTTCATTGAGGGGTGTGGCATGATGTCACGAGGAGCATGGCTGTGATGTCACGACCTCCGCACCCAGTGTTCGGAACAAAATGATCAGGATGCTGGGGCAGAGGAGTACCGTTTTAAAGATCAGTTTTTTTTCATACTGCCTTCACTCACCACTAGTGGGAGATGGGGTGCTTACAACATACTATTTACACATGAACTCAATAACAAAATATTGTATGCAGTCAGCTCCCCCTAGTGGTGACTCTAGGAAGCCAGAACTGTATTATTTAGCTTTATGACAATGCAGGGGATTTGAAGCCAAATATCAGAAAAGTGAAAATCTGATCTTTCAAGAACTGGGAAATTTGTCAGCATAGAATTTTAGATACTAGAAGATGATAATTCATTTTAATTATTTTTTTTTTTTTTTTATAAATCTAGGAATTCATAACATTCAGTGATCTATAGCTGGCTCACCTGTAGCATTGTGGTGCACAGAATCCAGTCCCATAAGAACAATCTTGTGTATTGACTCAAGAACTCTTCTTAATTGATTGAATAATTCTTATATTTTATTATACCATCAAAAAGCATAATAATACAAAAACCCAGGAAAAACAGCACAAATAAATGTATCAAAAATGTTAGGCAAAACTATGAATTAACTGATATGGGAGGCAGAATGTAAACTTACAGTGCACCTTTTGTTTAAAAGAAAAACAAAATCCTGCATTGTTTTGTTACATTAACCTTTCAGAGTGGTGACGAGGTGATTTTAGGGACTCATTGCTGTTATTGAGCCACTCCATGGTGCACAGCTATTTTTCATGCTCTCCATTTCAGAAGGTGGGACCTGAGCAAGGCTGTTTGCCAGTAGTACACACACAGTTACTTTCTTTCCATACTTCTTTGGCCAATCACAAAACAGCACCTACTCCTTACTGCTATGCCATGGCATAGTACTGGTAAAAGTGCACTGGACTGAACAGTCTGGCACTATACTGATTTATAGTACAGTGCTATAGATGACATGTAAAGAAGTTACACTGGCTTTGCAAGATGCTATGTGAGCAGAAATTAAAGAACAGCAGGATCACAGCACAGAAGGGGTTATGCTAAGTATTGAGCTAATGTTGCTGCTTCTGTTACTGCTGACAAGCTACAGGTGGAGGGGAAGTATTACCTTCAGGAGGTATCACTGTGTACATCCAGTGGTAGGAGCATAATTAAAAGCTAGACTAGAACTTTATGGGAAGTCAGAGATGAAAGGGAAGCAATGATATACTTTTTATTCACAGGGTGGATCGTCTTGAGAAGCAGACAGGCTCAGATTGTAGGCACACAGCCAACACGGCGCCTAGAAATATCTAAGCATGGTCTCTCTGTTATTAGAGAAAGACTGAAACTAACAACAGGCAGTGGATAGCAGATTGCAGACAAGTAAGCCATATAGTGGCTACAATTTTAGAGCATTGTTTTTCTGGAATAAGAATTTATTTCTGGTGATTTACAAATATATTACAGATCACATAGGCTGTCACATGGAGGGAGGTAACCTTATAACAATCTGCCCCTTCTCACACATGACCTCCCCAAATTAGAATAATACAAATATCCATGTTTGATACATTTCTATAAGCTGTTTTCCTCAATGGTTTTCTTTTAATGATACTATAGTTTTATCAGTTGAGAGTACATATGGAACTCATAACCAGCAATTTTCTTTGTTTTATTATCTTCAACTTCCTAGAGCATTATGTTTTATTTTTATTTTTTTGCAAAACAAGCTGTACTTTTTATTGTGATCACTGTGGTGCATATTAGTTTTACATATTTTTACAGTGTTAATTATGTGGGATAAAAAATGTGATCACTTTATAGTTCAGTTTGTTATGCGCTTGGCCAAACCAAGTACGCCTATTGTTTTCATGTTTTAAAAATAACATGCAAGCAATATTTCTATTGACCTAAATTTTTCCCAGAAACAGTCTATAAGTCTTTAGTTTCAATCATTTAAATTATGTTTGTGGCCACAAGATGGACATTTATGTCGGCAAACTGTCAAACACGTTTGCTGAGGTATACTGCGACATGTTTTTAGAGGGACTTTGATTTTATTGGGCCAAACATAGACCAATAGTGACTTTGTTCTATTTCCTAAGCATATAATTAGTCTGTACAGGACCCAAGAGAGTAGTCTGCAGAGCTTTTGAGTCCCAAACAGAAAAATATAGTCTATAACTGGGAAATGGATTAGATAAAGTCACTGTAAGGCTAAGTTGCCACTGCAGTTTTTGAGCCAAAGCCAGAAATGTATTCAAAAGGAATAGGACATATAAAGGAAGGACTTCTACTTCTCCTCCCTTATGGATCCACTTCTGACTTTGGCTCAAAAACTGCAGTGGCAGTATTCCAAAAACTGGAAGAAAAAAAAAAACAAGTGGAAACTTAGCCTTAGGGTAGGGTCACAAAGGAGCGCATCTGCAGTGTATTTGACACAGCGGATGCGCTGTCAGCAGTCAGAGAATGACTACAGAGTGAGCTCCCTGCTGCTGCCGTAGCTTTGTGTATCAGCTCCTGACTACCAGCGCGAAATCCACGGCTACGAGCGGACATGCATTATGGGATAGGTTGTGGTACATACCCTGTGTATCCCCAATGTCCAACAGAATTTAGGAGCGGAGATGCTCAGTGGACCACCTCAGCCCCTTCACAACAGTACCTGACCCAGCATCACTCAAATGAATGTAGCGGTGTCAGGTACTGCAGTTCGCTCAATAAAAAGGAGTTTTCCTGGCTAATATGCTCTTCGGCACCCACGATACACAGTCAATGGGACATGAAGCAGTTGGCTTTGTTAAGTGTGTAGTGTTGGTGCCGTGTGACTGCAGCTCAGCTACAATTTAAGTTAATGGGAGCTTAGCTGTAGTAACCAGGCCCCACCACTACACTGTGAACCTACTTCTTAACCCTTCCACTGTGTCTCGTAGGTACCATACAGCTGAACTGCAGGAGTCCGGGTGATGGCACCCTGCTGATCAGCGAATATATAGCCTATCCTGAGGTTAGGCTATCAATCATATTAACCTATATTCAAACAAGGTTGAGTTATAGTTTTAGACTCAACCACATGCCTATGAATGGCATTGTTGTACTGCAGTGAAGGCAAGAGTCTCTGGCATTTTGTTTTGCTGATCAGTGAAAGCCTAGGGAGTCATGATAGATAGTCCACCACAGGCCGTAAGTACTTTTAAGCATCAACTTAAAGAATTTATGGCCGCTAAATATGATTCAACCAACCATAAAAAAAAATCAAACAAAATAATGTTTATTAAGACTTTTACTTTGAAAGGAATAAGCAAGTGCAAAACAGTGGGGTTTACTGCAGACAGCACCGGTTATACAAATCCTGCCGACATCCTATTTACACCAGTGTTAATACAAAGTTCCCGATAGCCGTAGACTCATGGACACTCTCCATGGTGGGTGTATCGTGCTTTGACATTGCTTCCTTCTCCGTTGAACTTCCTATAAAAAAATACTTTGTTGGAAGATGGCGGGAGTGACCGATTGAATAGAAATGTTGACATAATCAAAGCTGGCATGCTATAATCACACATGGGTAAAAAGCTTCCGGAACACAATAGAAAAAAATAACATATTTCATCATCAACATGTTCATCCGGAACTGTGGGAAGATCTTGATTCCGCGTAGATGTTGAGTTGGACGAGAAGTTTGATCCATGTCTAGCCAGTTTTAGCCTATTGATATAAACAGGGTAGTAGTCCTAGTATAGGAAGGAGTCCTTAATGTCTTAGCGGTGGGTCCTTCATCTATATATACATGTATCTCGGAAGATATAAATCCTTAATTCCACATCCCACAAAATATTACTTGTCCCATACTTGGCCAAAGTCAACATTTAGCTCATTTGTTTGTTTGTTTTTTGCAAATTCTAGCTCCCCATGGATAATTTTTGTTTCACATAGTGAAACCACTGAGTTTTTCATCAAAAAGTCAAAGTGCAAGTAAAATATCCATTTGGCTTGTAAATCCTTAGGGTATTTTTTTTTTCAAGAAGATTACAGTTTCTATATGGCATCCTCATTCTTCAGTAGGTGGATGTGATGATGACCGGAAAAAGAAATTTTAGGATCTTGGATGAATCTGAAAAATAAAAGGGTTTAGGAATTAGATTTTTTTTTGTTTTGTTTTTATGTGCATTTCTACTTTTTCTCATTAAATTATCAGGAAATTCTATTAATTCTATCATTCTTTTATCATCAAAAAATTTATCAAAAACACCTAGCATGGTAAGGGTAAATACACAATAGACGGACTACATGCTGAAAAAAATCAGCAGAAAATCCTCACAAAAATCAGCATGGCTTTTCGTGTAGGTTTTTGTGCGGATTTGCTGCAGATTTGGTGTGAAAATGCTGCAGATTTGCTGTGGACTTGGTACAGATTTTTCCTACCTTATTGATTTTAATGATACACAATACACTACAAATCAACATCCTAAAATGTCATGCTGCGGATTTGAACATTCTCAATGCAGGTTAATGCAGCCTTCAGCTGTCCAGACATGCTGGGAGTTGTAGTTTTGCAACTGCTCGAGGCACCCTGGTTGGGAAACACTGATTTAAAGGGGTACTCCGGTGGGGGGAAAAAACATTTTGCAGTATTTTATCAGCTGCTTTATACTACTGAGGAAGTTGTGTAGTTCTTTCCAGTCTGACCCCAGTGATCTCTGGTTCCACCTCTGTCTGTGTCAGGAACTGTCCAGAGTAGGAGCAAATTCCAATAGCAAACCTCTCCTGCTCTGGACAGTTCTTGATATGGACAGAGGTGTCAGCTGAGAGCACTGTGGTCAGACTGGAAAGAACTACACAACTTCCTGTGGAGCATACAGCAGCTGATAAGTAAAGGAAGGCTGAATATTTTTAAATAGAGGTAATTTACAAATCTGTTTAACTTTTTGCCACCAGTTGATTTAAAACATTTTTTTTTTTTTACCCACTGGATACTTCTGTAGTGTGTGGATAAGATTTCAGAAATCACATCTACTGTGCTGGTAGATTTTCGCATTAGCCATGTAAAGTTTTATACGAAAATCTGCAGCAAATCCATCTAGTTTGTGTTAGCCCAAATAGTTTTGAATGGCGAAAAAAAATTGTGACACTATGTTACTAAAGATTAGGGTGAGAATGGTCAACCTTGATTCAAAGTCACAGCTAAGAAACCAAACAATCCACAAACCAACTGATTATCTATCTATCTATCTATCTATCTATCTATCTATCTTCTCATAGTTCCTAGTCCATGTTGTACTATAAAGGCAAGCAATTATAACATGGATGCTTTATCTGTATTCCTGGCTAGGCACCAGCTTGCAGTATATGAGATGATTGTAGAAGGGCAGTCAATTAATGTCATTGCTCCAGGGCTCTCTGCTCAGATACCACTAACAACGGCCAGCAAACATGGCTGGTTCTGCCACATCGCGCTCCAGACTCTGTTTACCTTGTAGCTGTTTCTTTTCTTAGAGTAGATCCAAGTTATGTACACAGCAAACAGTATTAATTATGTATAAGGACGGTTATTATCCATCTGAAGCCTCGCAACTGAGTCATATCGTAGTCTGGAGTCAGTGGTATTGTAGTGTAATCTAGTGATTTTTACTGTACTATACAAGTAATAGTCTTAATGAAGGAAATGCTTATGAGAAAATGCCTATAACAGAATTCTGGCTTTATAATCTGGAGCAACCCCTATTATAATAGTCTGGCTGTGTGGTTTGTTGTGTCCCTGTAAAATCAGTCTGGCTGTGGGGTTTGTTGTGCCCCTGTAATAGCAGACTGGCTGTGAGGTTTGGAGTGCTCCTGTAAAATCAGTCTGGCTGTGTGGTTTGGAGTGCCCCTGTAATAGTCTGGCAGTGTGGTTTGGAGTGTCACTGTAAAATCACTCCGGCTGTGTGGTTTGGAGTGCCCCTGTAATAGTAGTCTGGCTGTGTGGTTTGGAGTGCCCCTGTAATAGTCTGGCAGTGTGGTTTGGAGTGTCACTGTAAAATCATTCTGGCTGTGTGGTTTGGAGTGCCCCTGTAATAGTAGTCTGGCTGTGTGGTTTGGAGTGCCCCTGTAATAGCAGTCTGGTTGTGTGGTTTGGAGTGCCCCTGTAATAGTAGTCTGGCTGTAAGGTTTTGAGTGCCCCTGTAATAGTAGTCTGGTTGTGTGGTTTTGAGTGCCCCTGTAATATCAGTCTGGTTGTGTGGTTTGGAGTGCCCCTGTAATAGTAGTCTGGCTGTGTGGTTTGGAGTGCCCCTGTAATAGTAGTCTGGCCGTGTGGTTTTGAGTGCCCCTGTAATAGTAGTCTGGCTGTGTGGTTTTGAGTGCCCCTGTAATAGTAGTCTGGTTGTGTGGTTTTGAGTGCCCCTGTAATAGTAGTCTGGCTGTGTGGTTTGGAGTGCTCCTGTAATAGTAGTCTGGCTGTGTGGTTTTGAGTGCTCCTGTAATAGTAGTCTGGCTGTGTGGTTTTGAGTGCCCCTGTAATAGTAGTCTGGCTGTGTGGTTTTGAGTGCCCCTGTAAAATCAGTCTGGCAGTGTGGTTTAGAGTGCCCCTGTAATAGTAGTCTGGCTGTGTGGTTTTGAGTGCTCCTGTAATAGTAGTCTGGCTGTGTGGTTTAGAGTGCCCCTGTAATAGTAGTCTGGCTGTGTGGTTTTGAGTGCTCCTGTAATAGCAGTCTGGCTGTGTGGTTTGGAGTGCCCCTGTAATAGCAGTCTGGCTGTGTGGTCTAGAGTGCCCCTGTAATAGTAGTCTGGCTGTGTAGTTTTGAGTGCTCCTGTAATAGTAGTCTGGCTGTGTGGTTTTGAGTGCTCCTGTAATAGCAGTCTGGCTGTGTGGTTTTGAGTGCTCCTGTAATAGTAGTCTGGCAGTGTGGTTTTGAGTGCCCCTGTAATAGTAGTCTGGCTGTGTGGTTTTGAGTGCTCCTGTAATAGTAGTCTGGCTGTGTGGTTTTGAGTGCCCCTGTAAAATCAGTCTGGCAGTGTGGTTTAGAGTGCCCCTGTAATAGTAGTCTGGCTGTGTGGTTTTGAGTGCTCCTGTAATAGTAGTCTGGCTGTGTGGTTTTGAGTGCTCCTGTAATAGTAGTCTGGCTGTGTGGTTTTGAGTGCCCCTGTAAAATCAGTCTGGCAGTGTGGTTTAGAGTGCCCCTGTAATAGTAGTCTGGCTGTGTGGTTTTGAGTGCTCCTGTAATAGTAGTCTGGCTGTGTGGTTTTGAGTGCCCCTGTAAAATCAGTCTGGCAGTGTGGTTTAGAGTGCCCCTGTAATAGTAGTCTGGTTGTGTGGTTTTGAGTGCTCCTGTAATAGCAGTCTGGTTGTGTGGTTTTGAGTGCCCCTGTAATAGTAGTCTGGGTGTGTGGTTTTGAGTGCCCCTGTAATAGCAGTCTGGCTGTGTAATCGGGACCACCCCTTATAACAGGAGTCTGGAGCACACACTATAAGCACATATTTGTGGTATAATCTAGCTGTGTAGTCTAAAACTTCTCCTATAACAGCTGTCTGACTGTGTAATCTAGGGTGACCCCCATAATTTAGTATAGGGGATGCAGCCCTAGTGTTTGAGAAGTCCCAAAGCCACATAAAGAGACAATAATATTATAAATAGGAAAAAAGTAGATGGGGGTCTGTTATAGATTTTACACTGGGCCCATGAGCCTCAAGTTTCAATCTGTATTTTAAATCCCTCCCTTATAAAGACAGTCCAGCTTTGTTGTCTGGATCACCCATTTAGATGGCAGTCTGACAGTGTAGTCTGGACCACTCACTCCTTATAAACACAGTCCAGTTGTGTAGTGTGGACCACTCCTTATAAACACAGTCCAGTTGTGTAGTGTGGACCACCCCTTATAAACACAGTCTAGTTGTGTAGTCTGGACCAATCCTTATAAACACAGTCTAGTTGTGTAGTGTGGACCACTCCTTAAAAAACACAGTCTAGTTGTGTAGTCTGGACCACTCCTTATAAACACAGTCTAGTTGTGTAGTGTGGACCACCCCTTATAAACACAGTCTAGTTGTGTAGTGTGGACCATTCCTTATAAACAAAGTCTAGTTGTGTAGTGTGGACCACTCTTTATAAACACAGTCTAGTTGTGTAGTGTGGACCACCCCTTATAAACACAGTCTAGTTGTGTAGTCTGGACCACCCCTTATAAACACAGTCTAGTTGTTTAGTCTGGACCACCCCTTATAAACACAGTCTAGTTGTGTAGTCTGGACCACCCCTTATAAACACAGTCTAGTTGTGTAGTGTGGACCACTCCTTATAAACACAGTCTAGTTGTGTAGTGTGGACCACTCCTTATAAACACAGTCTAGTTGTGTAGTCTGGACCACCCCTTATAAACACAGTCTAGTTGTGTAGTCTGGACCACTCCTTATAAACACTGTCTAGTTGTGTAGTGTGGACCACTCCATAGAAACACAGTCTAGTTGTGTAGTCTGGACCACCCCTTATAAACACAGTCTAGTTGTGTAGTCTGGACCACTCCTTATAAACACTGTCTAGTTGTGTAGTCTGGACCACTCCTTATAAACACAGTCTAGTTGTGTAGTGTGGACCACTCCTTATAAACACTGTCTAGTTGTGTAGTGTGGACCATTCCTTATAAACAAAGTCTAGTTGTGTAGTGTGGACCACTCCTTATAAACACAGTCTAGTTGTGTAGTCTGGACCACCCCTTATAAACACAGTCTAGTTGTGTAGTCTGGACCACTCCTTATAAACACAGTCTAGTTGTGTAGTCTGGACCACCCCTTATAAACACAGTCTAGTTGTGTAGTCTGGACCACTCCTTATAAACACAGTCTAGTTGTGTAGTCTGGACCACTCCTTATAAACACTGTCTAGTTGTGTAGTCTGTACCACTCCTTATAAACACAGTCTAGTTGTGTAGTGTGGACCACTCCTTATAAACACAGTCTAGTTGTGTAGTCTGGACCACTCCTTATAAACACTGTCTAGTTGTGTAGTGTGGACCACTCCTTATAAACACTGTCTTGTTGTGTAGTGTGGACCACTCCTTATAAACACAGTCTAGTTGTGTAGTCTGGACAACTCCTTATAAACACAGTCTAGTTGTGTAGTCTGGACCACCCCTTATAAACACAGTCTAGTTGTGTAGTCTGGACCACTCCTTATAAACACAGTCTAGTTGTGTAGTCTGGACCACTCCTTATAAACACAGTCTAGTTGTGTAGTCTGGACCACTCCTTATAAACACAGTCTAGTTGTGTAGTCTTGACCACCCCTTATAAACACAGTCTAGTTGTGTAGTCTGGACCACTCCTTATAAACACAGTCTAGTTGTGTAGTGTGGACCACTCCTTATAAACACAGTCTAGTTGTGTAGTGTGGACCACTCCTTATAAACACAGTCTAGTTGTGTAGTCTGGACCACTCCTTATAAACACAGTCTAGTTATGTAGTCTGGGCCACTCCTTATAAACACAGTCTAGTTGTGTAGTCTGGACCACCCCTTATAAACACAGTCTAGTTGTGTAGTGTGGACCACTCCTTAAAAACACAGTCTAGTTGTTTAGTCTGGACCACCCCTTATAAACACAGTCTAGTTGTGTAGTATGGACCACCCCTTATAAACACAGTCTAGTTGTGTAGTGTGGATCACTCCTTATAAACACAGTCTAGTTGTGTAGTCTGGACCACCCCTTATAAACACAGTCTAGTTGTGTAGTCTGGACCACTCCTTATAAACACAGTCTAGTTGTGTAGTCTGGACCACTCCTTATAAACACAGTCTAGTTGTGTAGTGTGGACCACTCCTTATAAACACTGTCTAGTTGTGTGGTCTGGACCACTCCTTATAAACACAGTCTAGTTGTGTAGTCTGGACCACTCCTTATAAACACAGTCTAGTTGTGTGGTCTAGACCACTCCTTATAAACACAGTCTAGTTGTGTAGTCTGGACCACTCCTTATAAACACAGTCTAGTTGTGTAGTCTGGACCACTCCTTATAAACACAGTCTAGTTGTTTAGTCTGGACCACTCCTTATAAACACAGTCTAGTTGTGTAGTCTTGACCACCCCTTATAAACACAGTCTAGTTGTGTAGTCTGGACCACTCCTTATAAACACAGTCTAGTTGTGTAGTCTGGACCACCCCTTATAAACACAGTCTAGTTGTGTAGTGTGGACCACTCCTTATAAACACTGTCTAGTTGTGTAGTGTGGACCACTCCTTATAAACACAGTCTAGTTGTGTAGTGTGGACCACTCCTTATAAACACAGTCTAGTTGTGTAGTGTGGACCACTTCTTATAAACACAGTCTAGTTGTGTAGTGTGGACCACTCCTTATAAACACAGTCTAGTTGTGTAGTGTGGACCACTTCTTATAAACACAGTCTAGTTGTGTAGTGTGGACCACTCCTTATAAACAAAGTCTAGTTGTGTAGTCTGGACCACCCCTTCTAAACACAGTCTAGTTGTGTGTTCTGGACCACTCACTCCTTATAAACACAGTCTAGTTGTGTAGTGTGGACCACCCCTTATAAACACAGTCTAGTTGTGTGTTCTGGACCACTCACTCGTTATAAACACAGTCTAGTTGTGTAGTCTGGACCACTCACTCCTTATAAACACAGTCTAGTTGTGTAGTGTGGACCACCACTTATCCAGTATAATCTGGACCATTTATAATGGCATTCTAGGTCTGTAATCCTGACCACCCCTTATAACAGCAGCCGGGCTGTGTAATCTGTACATCCCTCTTATAACAATATATTTGCTGTGTTGCCTAAAATGGTCTGAGAATGAAAACACCTGCTGTATCTACAGTAAAGATGGTGAGAGTATCTGGGTTATTTATTAAATGGAACTAGGAATTATGGGAATTATTCTGACAGAAAAGAGAATGACAACAATAACCAGCAATGGTCAGTTTAGTGAGTGACAACAATGACTATACCTACTAGGTTTCAGGGCCTCAGATGCCATCTTGCCTTGCATGAAGGTGGTCATGTGTGACCCTGAAACTTAAAAACAAAACAAAAAATGTGAACCCTATTGCAGCAGAAATAAACATGTAGCATCGTAATAACTAACAGACGTGTTTATGTAGATTTGTATAAACTTCCTGCTTCGTCAAATGGATTAATAGAGAAAACTATTTGCAAGAAAACTTCCTTTCAATCATTTTAACACTAATGTGTTTATGACACAAACATTCACAGGCAGATAATGGGTTAGTTATTATTAAAGCCGACCTGTCCGTGTTAGTACTTGCTGCCATTCCCCAAAAAATAACTCTAGGGAAGATAGTCAGTTCTGCCTGAGCCACAAAATCTGGGGCTTTTTACACAAAAAAACTGATTTACATGATTAGCAACACATTTTAAATGTGTTTTTGACACTTTTGCACCTTACTTGACAAGGCATATGGCTTACTGAAAAGTGGGTGAGCCTTAGACAGAAAGAGCAAACATAGACTAGGCAGGCTAAACAGAACTCCTAAAAAAAACTGTCCTAACATTCTTACACTGCTAAGTATAAGTTTACACTAAGAAATAGACCGTTTCTGTTTATCTCCTCTTCTGTGCTTCTTTTCTGTTACTCCTCCTAGAAATACATGGGCATTAAAGGGGTACTCCACTGGAAAACATTATGTCTTAACCTCTTAACGACGCAGGACGTATATTTACGCCGCGATCCCGCATCATATCGCGTCAGTCCCGGCGCTCATCAACGACCGGGACCCGCGGCTAATACCACACATCGCCGATCGCGGCGATGTGCGGTATTAACCCTTTAGAAGTTTTTGACCGCCGCTTCTAAAGTGAAAGTGAAAGTGACCCGGCTGCTCAGTCGGGCGGTTCAGGACCGCCGCGGTGTCCCGAACAGCTGACCGGACACCGGGAGGGCCCTTACTTGCCTCCTCGGTGTCCGATCGGCGAATGACTGCTCTGTGCCTGAGATCCAGGCAGGAGCAGTCAAGCGCCGATAACACTGATCACAGGCGTGTTAATACACACCTGTGATCTGTGTAAAAGATCAGTGAGTGCAGTGTTATAGGCCCCTATGGGACCTATAACACTGCAAAAAAAATGTTAAAAAAAAGTGTTAATAAACGTCATTTAACCCCTTCCCTAATAAAAGTTTGAATCACCCCCCTTTTCCCATAAAAAAAATAAAACAGTGTAAAAAAAAAAAATATATGTGGTATCGCAGCGTGCGTAAATGTCTGAACTATAAAAATATATCATTAATTAAACCGCACGGTCAATGGTGTACGCGCAAAAAAATTCCAAAGTCCAAAAAAGCATATTTTGGTCACTTTTTATACCATTAAAAAATGAATAAAAAGTGATCAAAAAGTCCGATCAAAACAAAAATCATACCGATAAAAACTTCAGATCACGGCGCAAAAAATGAGTCCTCATACCGCCCTGTACGTGGAAAAATAAAAAAGTTATAGGGGTCAGAAGATGACATTTTTAAACGTATAAATTTTCCTGCATGTAGTTATGATTTTTTTCAGAAGTGCGACAAAATTAAACCTATATAATTAGGGTACCATTTTAACCGTATGGACCTACAGAATAATGGTAAGGTGTAATTTTTACCAAAATATTCACTGCGTTGAAACGGAAGCCCCCAAAAGTTACAAAATTGCGTTTTTTCTTCGATTTTGTCGCACAATGATTTCTTTTTCCGTTTCGTCGTGCATTTTTGGGTAAAATGACTAATGTCACAGCAAAGTAGAATTGGCGACGCAAAAAATAAGCCATAATATGGATTTTTAGGTGGAAAATTGAAAGGGTTATGATTTTTAAAAGGTAAGGAGGAAAAAACGAAAGTGCAAAAACGGAAAAACCCTGAGTCTTTAAGGGGTTAAATTAACTAGAAAGTTAAACAGATTTGTAAATTACTTCTATTAAAAAAATCTTTATCCTTCCAGTAGTTATCAGATGCCGTATGATCCACAGGAAGTTCTTTTCTTTTTGAATTTCCTTTCGGCCTGACCAAAGTGCTCGCTGCTGACACCACTGTCCATTTTAGGAACTGTCCAGAGTAGAAACAATTCCCCATAGAAAACCTCTCCTGCTTTGGACAGTTCCTAAAATGGACAGAGGTGTCAGCAGAGAGCACTGTGGTCAGGCAGAAAGGAAATTTTGAAAAAACTTCCTGTGGATCATAACAGCAGCTGATAAGTACTGGAAGGATTAAGATTTTTTAATAGAAGTAATTTACAAATCTGTTTAACTTTCTGGCACCAGATGATTTAAAAAAAAAAAAGTTTTCCAGTGGAGTACCCCTTTGACATTTGCCTTGTCATTGAGGTGTGTCCCTAAAATGTCTAACACTGTTGGACCTGATTGGACTGATTGGAAGTATTAACATGGCACAATGCTGATGTCTAAGATGAGATGCTTTCATAAAACGGACATATCAGGAAGGACTGGCAGATCGTCATTGAAGGGGTACTCTGGTGGAAAACAATTGTTTTAAATCAACTGGTGTCAGAAAGTTAAACAGATTTGTAAATGACTTCTATTAAAAATCTTAATCCTTCCAGTATTTATCAGTTGCTGTATGCTCCACAGGAAGTTATTTTCATTTTGAATTTCTTTTCTGTTTGACCACAGTGCTTTCTGCTGACACCTCTGTCCATTTTAGGAACTGTCCAAAGCAGGAGAGGTTTTCTATGGGGAATTGTTCCTACTCTGGACAGTTCCTAAAATGGACAGTGGTGTCAGCAGCGAGCACTTTGGTCAGGCCGAAAGGAAATTCAAAAAGAAAATAACTTCATGTGGAGCATACAGCAGCTGATAAGTACTGGAAGGATTAAGATTTTTAAATAGAAGTAATTTACAAATCTGGTTTACTTTCTGGCACCAGTTAATTAAAAAAAAAAAGGTTTTCCAGCGGAATACCCCTTTTAAGGGTGATTTCCAATTTTAGACATTAAGACATTTAGACATTCTTATCGGTTACATAAACAAGGATCTCATTTACTTTACATTACACTAATGATACACAATCATATTTCTAGTAGCGTTTGCCAAGAACTGGCTGATACTTACTCTAGTGGTCTTTATCTTATTGCCAGTTGCACACATCCATCCTGAGTTATCTGGCAGAGTCTTACATTCTTCACCCTCTAAACATGGCTCCATCTCGCACCACCATTTGCCAATAACTATTGAAGCTGCAAAGAAATAAAAAAAAAAGTCCAGTATGAATTTTGTGTAAAATGCTCATACGGCCATCTTATCAATTAAAGGGGTTGTCTGGTTTAGTAGAATCATTTTCCCATTACCTATAAGGGAATTCTCATGAAGGATGTTTATCCATTAGTCAGAACTGAGAGTAATAAATATGAGGTTTGAAGTATTAGCCATGTACTGTATATTCATTTTAGAATTCTTTGTAGGTGGGGGAAAGAACAGTGATGGGTTCCAGTCTTATTCTGGAGAAAAGGATTTAAAAGTTGTATTAGTATCTTAAAGGGGTACTCCGCTGCTGAGTGTTTGGAACAAACAGTTCCAAACGCTGGAGCCGGGAGCTCGTGGCATCATAGCCACGCCCCCTCATGATGTCACACCCCACCCCCTCAATGCAAGTCGATGGGAGGCAGTCACGCCCCTTCCCATAGACTTGCATTGAGGGGGTGGGGCGTGATGTTATGATGGGGCGGGGCTATGATGTCACGAGCTCCTGGCGCAGACTCCAGAATTTGGAACAGTTTGTTCCAAACACTGAGCAGGGGAGTACCCCTTTAAGCTTTAGATTTTAAAGAATATAGAAAAAATAATTGTTTAAATATATTTTAAATAAGCAGTTAAAGGGGGTATGTGCCTCTCAGACCTTGTTCTATAAACCATATGATCATCTTAAACAGTCAGAATTTTTTATTTAATCTGTAGAAGTAGTAGATGTATATTTAGTGGCCATGTTTCATAAAATGTAACTCTACTTTTTTTTCCTGCAAACACTTCTACACTTCCCCTAGGGGTGGTTGCAGGCAGCCAAAATATTATGTCTTTAAATTGTTTATGCAGGGGATTCAGGTTTTTTTTTAATAAGAAAAACAAATCCTTAAGGGCTATAAAGATTTAAATCATAACATGTGTACATATTCGGTAACGCACATTTTCAAAAGGAAGCTTTGTTTCCAATGTATACTGTTGTAGGTTCTTACCCCATAATTCCTCAGTATTCTCCTGCCTGCCATCCTGTATCTTGTTGTCTGGTCTGACCCTTGCCTGCCTTTTCATTACCCTTGTACCTTATGTATTTCTGTTATCCTGCGCCCTGACCTTTTGCTTGCCTTGACCATTCTTCTGTCTTTCTGATTTTGTGCTACACCACTGTGTAGGTTTGACCCATTGCTTGTTTCTTGACATTGCCTGCACTTAGTTTGTTTGTACCTCTGACCCATTCTATTTTTGACTCTGAATTTCCTGACCTTGCTTGTTTTTGTTTCCTGTCTACCTGTTTTGTGTTCCCTGGCCTGTTCTTTAGTTAACCCTTTGTGTCTCGGCCTGTTTTCTGACCTCTGTCGTTTTTTTCTGTTGTGTTGGCATTGCTACGCCCTGCACCTACCCAGTATAAGTACTGTTGTCCAGTTGGGAATCTGTTGCTTAGGGCAGATTGTCAAGAAGCAGGGAAAGAGGCTGTGGACAAGCTCAGAGCTGCACACCCTGCCCGATGTGACAATACTATCATCAGTGACCTGGATACCAGGCTGACCTTCCATCAAACATGCATGACCCCACAGTGTTATGTAGTTAATGTAGTTCACCCGGTCATTTTGTGCCTGGCTTGCAAAGGACAAAAATAATTTTACTTGCTATTTAGACAGTAGAAAATTGTATTTGCTCTCTGCAGATTGAATAACAACTTTCCTCAGGTTCATAGAAAACCTTGACTTAAGTTTTTTCTTGAGAGTTTTTGTTATTACAAAATCAAACAAAGTACAGTGCACCCAGGAAAAGTGAGCCACAACTTTAACTCCTTTGTTTAGTTTGTCCTTACAGTAAAACATTTGGCCTAACAATACAAAAATCTTAGTTTTACTTTCTTCTTTTTTGTTTTGTATAAAATGGTAGAAGAACAGTTCAGCTGAAAGAACCTATTAGTTTTAGATGGAACCAATTTTTGCCCGTTGCCCAATCAGTTTCCCATTAACTTTAAAGGTAATGCCGGCTTATTTTGCTTCAAATGACATGGAGAATTCTGTGCTGATTGATTCTATAATATAGAAAAGCACTAGAGACTAGAATGGTGCGCCATTGGTGACTACACATCAAAATTTCACTGGCAATTGTAGAAAAGCTTAAAGGGGTACTACGGTGGAAATCTTAAATTTAAACAGTTAAAAGTTAAACAGATTTGTAAATTACTTCTCTTCAAAAATTCTTAATTCTTCCAGTACTTATCAGCTGCTGTATACTCCAGAGGAAGTTATTTTGTTTTTTATGTACCACCAAAGAAGAAGGAATCGTCACCATGACGATTGCAGGCAGGTAACTGGGAACATTCACTTCATGGACCTCATCGGTCCAAACAGGGAGGCGGCAGGTGAATTCGAGGGGAGCTCAGACGTGTGGTCACGGACTGTTTCATGCCCCTAGGCGCTTCGTCAAGCCTTACGAAGCGCCTAGGGGTGTGATACGGTCCCTGGCCCAACGTCAGAGTTCCCCCCCCGGATTCACCTTCCGCCTCCCTGTTTGGACCGATGAGGTCCATGAAGTGAATGTTCCCAGTGACCTGCTTGCAATCGTCATAGTGAGCTCTCCGCCTTCTTTCTTCTTTGGTGTTACATATATGCTGCTTTCTTTCAGCGTGTTGCGCCGCCCATTATTGTTACCTGGATGCACTCGAATTCATTCATTAGCTGTTGAGTCTGTTACATTGTGGAGATTGTTACGCTGGTGCCTGCAATTTTTCTCTTTGGAGTTTGGTGATATTTGTTTTTTAATTTACTGTCTGACCACAGTGCTCTCTGCTGACACCCCTGTCCTTGTCAGGAACTGCAAAGAGCAGGAGAGGTTTGCTATGGGGATTTGGTCCTCCTTTGGACAGTTCCTGACATGGACAGAGGTGTCAGCAGAGAGTACTCCTTTAAAAAGTTTTCACTGAACTAGCCCTGCTGTACTTAACATAGGCAGCAAACTTTAAAGGGGTTGTCTGGGACTTATATATTGATGTCCTGTCCTTATAATAGGCTAGCAATATACAGTCTGTGGGTGAACGACTCCTGGCACCCCACCATCAGCCAACAGAAGTGGCTGTGAAGCTCTTGTGAGTGCTGCTGTCCCATTATCTCCTACCAGGCACAGCTCTACATAACAGGTTGTGGCTATGCCTGGTATTAAAACTTGCTCCATCGATCAGATTAAAGGGGTGATCCAGAAATTGAAAAAGAGCTAACTTCCTCCAGAAACAGCACCCCACCTGTTCTCTAGTTGTGTGTGGTATTACAACTTGGCTCCATTCACTTTAATGGAACTCAACTGCAATACCACACACAACCTGAGGACAGGTGTGGTGGTGTTTTCTGCTTCTATAATACTGGATAACACTTTTACAAATAGTTTTCTGTCTACTCTTCTTTTAACCTTCTGTCTTACCAGGTCCGGAATATTTATGTTGTGTCTAGGCTATCTCACGGAGTGACTGACCACTGATTTTTCATGTCTTTTAACCCCTTCATGACCCAGCCCATTTTCACCTTCATGACCTGGGCATTTTTTGAAAATCTGACCACTGTCACTTTAAACATTAATAACTTTGGAATGCTTTTACTTATCATTCTGATTCCGAGATTATTTTTTCGTGACATATTCTACTTTATGTTATCGGTAAAATTTCACTGATATTTGTATCCTTTCTTGGTAAAAAATCTAAAAATTTCATGAAAATTTGGAAAATTTAGCATTTTTCTAACTTTGAAAGTCTCTGCTTGAAAGGAAAATGGATATTCCAAATAAATTACATATTGATTCACATATACAATATGTCTACTTTGTGTTTGCATTAAAAAATTGACAAGTTTTTACTTTTGGAAGACACCAGAGGGCTTCAAAGTTCCGCAGCAATTTTCCAATTTTTCTCAAGATTTTCAAAATCGTAATTTTTCAGGGCCCAGTTCAGGTTGGAAATGGATTTTAAGGATCTTCATATTAGAAATACCCCATAAATGACCCCATTATAAAAACTGCACCCCCCAAAGTATTCAAAATGACATTCAGTAAGTGTTTTAACCCTTTAGGTGTTTCACAGGAATAGCAGCAAAGTGAAGGAGAAAATTCTAAATCTTCATTTTTTACACTCGCATTTTCTTGTAGACCCAATTTTTGAATTTTTACAAGGGGTAAAAGGAGAGAAATCACCCTAAAATTTGTAACCTAATTTCTCTCGAGTAAGGAAATACCTCATATGCGTATGTAAAGTGTTCGGCGGGCGCAGTAGCGGGCTCAGAAGGGAAGGAGCGACAATGGGATTTTGGAGAGTGAGTTTTTCTGAAAGGGTTTTTGGGGGGCATGTCCCATTTAGGAAGCCCCTGTGGTGCCAGAACAGTGCACCCCCCCCCACATGCGACCCCATTTTGGAAACTATACCCCTCATGGAATTTAATAAGGGGTGCAGTGAGCATTTACACCCCACTGGCGTTTGACAGATATTTGAAACAGTGGACTGTGCAAATCAAAAATTTTATTTTTCATTTTCACAGACCACTGTTCCAAAAATCTGTCATACACCAGTGGGGTGTAAATGCTCACTGCACCCCTTATTACATTCCGTGAGGGGTGTAGTTTCCAAAATGGGGTCACATGTGGATATTTATTGTTTTGCGTTTGTCAGAACTGCTGTAACAATCAGCCACCCCTGTGCAAATCGCCTCAAATGTACATGGTGCACTCTCCCTTCTGGGCCTTGTTGTTCGCCCCCAGAGCACTTTGCGCCCACATATGGGGTATCTCCGTACTCAGGAGAAATTGCGTTACAAATTTAGAGGGTCTTTTTTCCCTTTTACCTCTTGTGAAAATGAAAAGTATAGGGCAACACCAGCATGTCAGTGTAAAAAAATTATTTTTTTACACTAACATGCTGGTGTAGACCCCAACTTCACCTTTTCATAAGGGGTTAAAGAAGAAAAAGCCCCCCCAAATTTGTAAGGCAATTTCTCCCGAGTACGGCGATACCCCATATGTGTCCCAAAACTGTTGCCCTGAAATACGACAGGGCTCCAAAGTGAGAGAGTGCCATGCGCATTTGAGGCCTGAATTAGGGATTTGCATAGGGGTGGACATAGGGGTATTCTACGCCAGTGATTCCCAAACAGGGTGCCTCCAGCTGTTGCAAAACTCCCAGCATGCCTGGACAGTCAATGGCTGTCCGGCAATACTGGGAGTTATTATTTTGCAACAGCTGGAGGCTCCGTTTTGGAAACAGTAGCGTACCAGACGTTTTTCATTTTTATTGGGGGGAGGGGGGCTGTGTAGGGGTATGTGTATATGTAGTGTTTTTTACTTTTTATTTTAGGTTAGTGTTAGTGTAGTGTAGTGTTTTTAGGGTACAGTCACATGGGCAGAGGTTCACAGCAAGTTTGCCGCTGAAAGTTTGAGCTGCAGCGCAAAATTTGCGCCATCTCAAACTTGCAGCACTCACTGTAAACCTCCGCCCATGCGAGTGTACCCTGTACATTCACATTGGGGAGAGGGGGCAAACATCCAGCTGTTGCAAACTCCGAGCATGCCCTTTGGCTGTCCGTGCATGCTGGGAGTTGTAGTTTTGCAACAGCTGGAGGAACGCTGGTTTGGAAACACTAAGTTAAGTAATAAACTTTCAAGTGTTTTGCAACCAAACTTAGTGTTTCCAAACCAGTGTGCCTCCAGCTGTTGCAAAACTACAACTCCCAGCATGCATGGTCTGTCAGTGCATGCCGGGAGTTATAGTTTTGCAACAATTGCAACAGCTGGAGGCACTGAGGTAGGAAACGGACAATGTTTCCCAACTAGTGTGCCTCCAGTTGTTGCAAAACTACAACTCCCAGCATGCCCAGATTGCCCAGGCATGCTGGAAGTTGTAGTTCGGCAATATCTGAAGGATCAGATGTTGCCGAACTACAACTTCCAGCATGCTTGGTCAGTCTGGGCATGCTGGGATTTGTAGTTTTGCAACATCTGGAGGTCCACAGTTTGGAGACCACTGTATAATGGTCTCCAATCTGTGCTCTTTCAGATGTTAGAGAACTACAACTCCCAGCATGCCTGGACAGACTGAGCATGCTGAGATTTGTAGTTTTGCAACATCTGGAAGAGCACAGATTGGAGACCATTATACAGTGGTCTCCAAACTGTGGACCTCCAGATGTTGCAAAACTACAACTCCCAGCATGCCCAGAAAGCCAAAGGCTGTCTGGGCATGCTGGGAGTTGCCGTTTTGAAACTCTCAGAGGCAGCAGTGAGATCGCTTTACGGCGATCTCACTGCTGCCAATGAAGATGCCGCACTGCTGCCGGAAACTCACCTCCGGGACGCAGCGCAGCCGGGACCGCACGGAGGACGCCGGGACCGCACGGAGGACGCTGGGACCGCTCGGGACACCGCTCCGACGGGTAAGTGACGCCGGGGGACGGGTCAGGGACACTTAGCAGAGCGGTGTGTGTCCCGATCCCCGTGATCGGAACTCACACACCGCGCTGCTAAGTATTCTGATAGCGAAACGCTGCTATCAGCTAGTCAGATTTGACCAGCTGATAGCAGCGATCGCTGGGGGGGGGGGGGTGGGGGACGAAACCCCCCGTGGTCGCACAGTAAGATGGCTGGCTATCAGTGATAGCCACCATCTTTCCGGGCGCTGCGGGATGCCGCGAGTAGCGGCAGTAATGTCCATGACGTACCTGTATGTCATGGGTCGGGAACACCTTGCCACCCATGACGTACAGGTATGTCATAGGTCGGGAAGGGGTTAATATAGTGCAATACGTAGCATGTACCAGCACAATTATAAGTACATAAATATCTATGACAAACTGTTACTGGGGGACACGTTTTCACCAAAAAGTGCACTAAGAGCCTCCATTTTTTGACCAAGAGTGCTGCTGCAACCTTCTTTTTTGTATACTCTGTATTTGCCACAGCAGTGTGTACCCGTGTATTAGGTAGCTGTTCTGGCTATGTTTCTTTTAGTTTTTTCTGTGCAATTTAGGGGCAGTGGCACCCTCTCTAGCCGTGCACCCCTCCCTGTTTCACAGGAGTTTTTTTAAATTGATAGTGGATCCAGCACGTCACCCAGCAGGGGTGAGTGAAATGAGTGTTAGGGTCCCATCCGAAATGAGGCCACCTCCGCGTGGTGGATGGGGGACACATTTTGATCAAAAAGTGCACTAAGAGCCTCCATTTTTTGACCTAGAGTGTTGCTGTAACCTTCTTTTTTGTATAAACTGTTACTGCAGGAAGAGATAAACAGCCCCTATCTAGTGCCCCTCATCTCTGTATCCCGTTGTGACATCAGAATGTGATTTATGTGACTATTATTATATCGATTGATGTGTATAAGTAGATTATATCTAGTTGTAAGGCGTAAAGCATCTTTGCCTCCAATACAATAAGCCACTGTTTCCCAACGAGTGTGCCTCCAGCTGTTGCAAAACTACAACTTCCAGCATGCCCAGACAGCCGAAGGCTGTCTGGGCATGCTGAGAGTTGTAGTTTTGCAACAGCTGGAGGCACACTAGTTAGGAAACACTGCAATAAGCCTTAGTCAGGTGTGTACACATAAAACTATTTTTTTGTTATTGCACGTAAGTGATACAGTTAATTTACAGAGTATGTTGCTACCCAGTGCACATCCTAGAACAGAATGAACTGCTGCCCAGAGACCGCCATACTAAATTTGGTGATGAAGGCACAAAGAGGAGAATATTGCCAGCGGCACATCAACCAGGTGTCAAACACGAGCGTCCGCCGTCACAGCCCAAAGCTTCTGCAGCTGCACTGCTTCTCCTTGCCTTGCAAAAAAAATGGGACGATGAATGCAGGTGTTCAGAATAGAAGCGACCACGATACAGAATGCGGGGTCCTTATGAGCAGCCATTAGCTTCTGCAGATATACAGTACATTACGCCTCAAACACGTGTCGTCAACTATAGTGAAATGGGAAAAGCATATAGAAGACTTAAGTGACAATATTGATTATAGTTTGACCAACGCATGATAAGAACTTATCTTGATACGATAAATGTAACTAAGCTTGTCTCGGGGTACGATCACACAACGTTCTGGCCCCCCATTAATCTTATCTGTTGGCATCCAGCCAAAAAAGGGATGACCACGTCTACTGTTAACTTTTGGGACGTATCTGCTATTTCAAAGGGGGGGGGGGGGGGTGGAGAGAGAGCTTTAATGCGGTACTGCACTACTTTAAAAAGTGTCCCCTTTTTGCAGGACAGGGGACAATTTTTTGATTGTAGAGGTCTGAACACTGAGACATCCTGTGACATCTAGAATGGGTCCCAGTCTCTTTCTGTGCATGGAGCAGCGTATCATCACATGGTCCATGCATTCTCTATTGGAGCGCCATACTTATGGTAGTGCATAGATAATTGGATAGAAAGATGTGAGATAGATAGCTAAATAGACATGAGATAGATAGGGAGAGACAGGGCTTGTCAAAGATTAATGGAAACAGACATCTTATCTTCCCTGTCCCATATAAAGTAGGGAAGGGGCGGCATGTTATGAAGGTGCCTAAAACGTTCCCCCAGGCAACTAGTGACAGTCGTCTCTGCTCCAAGCAGGATAATGTGAGAGGAAACAATCGCTACTTCCTGTCACAGGAGACCACACAGGAAGCAGGAGGAGCTGTCACAGCTGTCGGGTAAGGCTAAGTTCATACTGCCTCTGTTATCTGGTAAAGGGCGATCTGTTGATCAGTCCATTGGAAGGATAGAAGTTATACGGAGAAAAAAATACTGCATGTCCAAATTTTTCCCCCACTCATCTCACCTACAATTTCAATCCAGGTCAATGGGACCCGTCTGGATCCGGTGGTGTCAGTTGTGCTCTGACCCATTCTGCAGTGTGAACCTAACTTAAAAGGATTACTCCTGTGAAAATTAACTTATCCCTTATCCAACTGCTGGGACACCCAACCCCCCCCCCCCCCCCCCTCCCCACAAACTCCAGGATGGCACTCTCAGTGAGTAGAGCGTGTCGTCTACAGTTAGGCGGCACGTGCCCCATTCATTTCTATGGGAGTGCTGATGATGCCTTGAGAGCTGCACTCGGATCTTTTCGGAGCTCCCATAGAAATGAATTGATCGCAAGCAGGCTGCAGCACATGCTCCTCACTGAGTGCCAGGTCCCATTGCGGTGATCGCAGGGGTCCCCATTGGTCAGACCCCCCACGATCCTCTTCTTATCCTCTATCCTCGGGATAAGTTAATTTTCGACCTTTACCTGTCATCTTTACCGAGATCTCCTTTACCTGTCATCAAACCATATTTTCTAAACTAACTAAGATTTTATTCCCCAATTACTCCTAACACCCCTCCTGCCGATACATTTTTTTTCCGTGCTTTAAAATGCTCTGTATTGTTACGCCGAGCGCTCCGGGTCCCCGCTCCTCCCCGGAGCGCTCGCTACACTTCCCTCACTGCAGCGCCCCGGTCGGTTCCACGGACCCGGGGCGCTGCGTTACCACCTCCGGCCGGGATGCGATTCGCGATGCGGGTAGCGCCCGCTCGCGATGCGCACCCCGGCTCCCGTACCTTACTCGCTCCCCGTCAGTTCTGTCCCGGCGCGCGCGGCCCCGCTCCCTAGGGCGCGCGCGCGCCGGGTCTTTGCGATTTAAAGGGCCACTGCACCGCTGATTGGTGCAGTGGTTCCAATTAGTGTTTACACCTGTGCACTTCCCTATATCACCTCACTTCCCCTTCACTCCCTCGCCGGATCTTGTTGCCCTAGTGCCAGTGAAAGCGTTCCTTGTGTGTTCCTTGCCTGTGATTCCAGACCTTCTGCCGTTGCCCCTGACTACGATCCTTGCTGCCTGCCCCGACCTTCTGCTACGTCCGACCTTGCTTCTGTCTACTCCCTTGTACCGCGCCTATCTTCAGCAGCCAGAGAGGTTGAGCCGTTGCTAGGGGATACGACCTGGTCACTACCGCCGCAGCAAGACCATCCCGCCTTGCGGCGGGCTCTGGTGAAAACCAGTAGTGACTTAGAACCGATCCTCTAGCACGGTCCACGCCAATCCCTCTCTGGCACAGAGGATCCACCACCTGCCAGCCGGCATCGTGACAGTAGATCCGGCCATGGATCCCGCTGAAGTTCCTCTGCCAGTTGTCGCTGACCTCACCACGGTGGTCGCCCAGCAGTCACAACAGATTGCGCAACAAGGCCAACAGCTGTCTCAACTGACTGTTATGCTACAACAGTTACTACCACAGCTCCAGCAATCATCTCCTCCGCCAGCTCCTGTACCTCCTCCGCAGCGAGTGGCCGCTTCTGGAATACGACTATCCTTGCCGGATAAATTTGATGGGGACTCTAAGTTTTGCCGTGGCTTTCTTTCCCAATGTTCATTACACTTGGAGATGATGTCGGACCAGTTCCCCACTGAAAGGTCTAAGGTGGCTTTCGTAGTCAGCCTGCTGTCTGGAAAAGCCCTGGCTTGGGCCACACCGCTCTGGGACCGCAATGACCCCGTCACTGCCTCTGTACACTCCTTCTTCTCGGAAATTCGAAGTGTCTTTGAGGAACCTGCCCGAGCCTCTTCTGCTGAGACTGCCCTGTTGAACCTGGTCCAGGGTAATTCTTCCGTTGGCGAGTATGCCGTACAGTTCCGTACCCTTGCTTCAGAATTATCCTGGAATAATGAGGCACTCTGCGCGACCTTTAAAAAAGGCCTATCCAGCAACATTAAAGATGTTCTGGCCGCACGAGAAATCCCTGCTAACCTACATGAACTCATCCATCTTGCCACTCGCATTGACATGCGTTTTTCCGAACGGCGTCAGGAGCTCCGCCAGGATATGGACTCTGTTCGCACGAGGCGTTTCTTCTCCCCGGCTCCTCTCTCCTCTGGTCCCCTGCAATCTGTTCCTGTGCCTCCCGCCGTGGAGGCTATGCAGGTCGACCGGTCTCGCCTGACACCCCAAGAGAGGACACGACGCCGCATGGAGAATCTCTGCCTGTACTGTGCTAGTACCGAACACTTCCTGAAGGATTGTCCTATCCGTCCTCCCCGCCTGGAAAGACGTCCGCTGACTCCGCACAAAAGTGAGACAGTCCTTGATGTCTACTCTGCTTCTCCACGTCTTACTGTACCTGTGCGGATGTCTGCCTCTGCCTTCTCCTTCTCTGCTGTGGCCTTCTTGGACTCTGGATCTGCAGGAAATTTTATCTTAGCCTCTCTCGTCAACAGGTTCAACATCCCGGTGACCAGTCTCGCCAGACCCCTCTACATCAATTGTGTAAACAATGAAAGATTGGACTGTACTATACGTTTCCGCACGGAGCCCCTTCTAATGTGCATCGGATCTCATCACGAGAGGATTGAACTGTTGGTCCTCCCCAATTGCACTTCTGAAATCCTTCTTGGACTTCCCTGGCTTCAGCTCCATTCCCCAATCCTGGATTGGTCCACTGGGGAGATCAAGAGTTGGGGGCCCTCTTGTTCCAAGGACTGCTTAAAACCGGTTCCCAGTAAACCTTGCCGTGTCCCTGTGCTTCCTCATGTAACCGGTCTCCCTAAGGCCTATATGGACTTTGCGGACGTTTTTTGCAAAAAACAAGCTGAGACTCTACCTCCTCACAGGCCTTATGATTGTCCCATTGACCTCCTCCCGGGCACTACTCCACCCCGGGGCAGAATCTATCCTCTGTCCGTCCCAGAGACTCTTGCCATGTCTGAATACGTCCAAGAAAATTTAAAAAAGGGCTTTATCCGTAAATCCTCCTCTCCTGCCGGAGCCGGATTTTTCTTTGTGTCCAAAAAAGATGGCTCTCTACGTCCTTGCATTGACTACCGCGGTCTTAATAAAATCACGGTTAAGAACCGCTACCCCCTACCCCTCATCTCTGAACTCTTTGATCGTCTCCAAGGTGCCCATTTTTTCCCCTGGAGACAAGGTATGGCTCTCCGCTAAATATGTCCGTTTCCGTGTCCCGAGCTATAAGTTGGGACCACGCTATCTTGGTCCTTTTAAAGTTTTGTGTCAAATTAATCCTGTCTCTTACAAACTTCTTCTTCCTCCTTCTCTTCGTATCCCTAATGCCTTTCACGTCTCTCTTCTTAAACCTCTCATCCTCAACCGTTTTTCTCCTAAATCTGTTCCTCCCACTCCTGTTTCCGGCTCCTCGGACATCTTCTCTGTCAAAGAGATTTTGGCCTCTAAAAAGGTCGGGGGAAGAACTTTTTTTTTAGTGGATTGGGAGGGTTGTGGTCCAGAAGAGAGGTCCTGGGAACCTGAGGACAATATCCTGGACAAAAGTCTGATCCTCAGGTTCTCAGGCCCCAAGAAGAGGGGGAGACCCAAGGGGGGGGGTACTGTTACGCCGAGCGCTCCGGGTCCCCGCTCCTCCCCGGAGCGCTCGCTACACTTCCCTCACTGCAGCGCCCCGGTCGGTTCCACGGACCCGGGGCGCTGCGTTACCACCTCCGGCCGGGATGCGATTCGCGATGCGGGTAGCGCCCGCTCGCGATGCGCACCCCGGCTCCCGTACCTTACTCGCTCCCCGTCAGTTCTGTCCCGGCGCGCGCGGCCCCGCTCCCTAGGGCGCGCGCGCGCCGGGTCTTTGCGATTTAAAGGGCCACTGCACCGCTGATTGGTGCAGTGGTTCCAATTAGTGTTTACACCTGTGCACTTCCCTATATCACCTCACTTCCCCTTCACTCCCTCGCCGGATCTTGTTGCCCTAGTGCCAGTGAAAGCGTTCCTTGTGTGTTCCTTGCCTGTGATTCCAGACCTTCTGCCGTTGCCCCTGACTACGATCCTTGCTGCCTGCCCCGACCTTCTGCTACGTCCGACCTTGCTTCTGTCTACTCCCTTGTACCGCGCCTATCTTCAGCAGCCAGAGAGGTTGAGCCGTTGCTAGGGGATACGACCTGGTCACTACCGCCGCAGCAAGACCATCCCGCCTTGCGGCGGGCTCTGGTGAAAACCAGTAGTGACTTAGAACCGATCCTCTAGCACGGTCCACGCCAATCCCTCTCTGGCACAGAGGATCCACCACCTGCCAGCCGGCATCGTGACATGTATCATACCTTTCCCCTTGCTTACATTGTGTGAGCTCCCGGCAGGAGAAAGTGGGCATTCTCCAGCATGAGAAACGTCACTGAAGTCTATGAGAGATGTGCCTCGCCATGCCCCACACGCACTTCCTGAGTCTGGTCTCCTGCCAGGCCGGGAGGAGACCAAACTAACTATATTAATTGTGGCAGGGAACAGAAAAGAGCCCCCTAGTGGCCATTTTTTCAATCACTTTAAAAACATTTAAAGGTTGAGAATTTTAACGGCAAGTAAATAGCAAAGTGTCTTATAATTACATAAATATTAATATATTAAAAGTTTAGTTTGGTGACAGGTACTCTTTAAGAGCTGCTGGCTTTCTCGGCCTTCGGCAATCTCCAGCTCTGCCATTGCGATGTATTGAGGGGGCGTTTCAGCCGCCACTTTGCGCGGTGGTCGACACCTGCTATCTGGCCAGTGAGCCAGATCCCCATACAGGAGATCGTGGGGGAGCCCAAGCGATCGGACCCCCCGCAATCTGAAACTTATCCCCTATCCTTAGGATAGGGGATAAGTTTATCAACACTGGACTACCCCCTTAACTATAGCGCATGTGCCTATTTTTGGACCAAGACTCTCCTGTCATTAATGAGTTAATGAGCATTTTTCTTTTTGCCCCCCTCCAGCTGTTGCAAAACTCCAACTCCCAGCATGCCCATACAGCCTTCGGCTGTATGGGCATGCTGGGAGTTGTCGTTTTGCAACAGCTATATTAAACACTGCATGTGCATGCCCTTGGACACAATGGAGGAGATTTATCAAAACCTGTCCAGAGGAAAAGTTGCTGAGTTTCCCATAGCAAACAATCAGATCGCTTCTTTCATTTTTCAGAGGCCTTTTCAAAAATGAAAAAAGAAATCTGATTGGTTGTTATGGGCAACTCTGCACAGGTTTTGATAAATCTCCCCCGAAGGCTTGCCACTACACTGACAATAAATCCCTAGTATGCCCTATAATATTAGCCTTCCATTATAATGCCGACGGCAATGTAATTTCTCCATTATAATCAGCGCTGCTCTGTCCATAGCCAGAACTTTCCATTTCTATTCCTGAGTGAAGCTTCTGCAGATTTCATTTTAGGCAAATAAAAACAAGAGCGTCTAACCCACTTGGCAGCGATCCAAATTTCTTCACAATGAAAATCCTTAGAGGTTGCACATAACATCTTAAATGATCTGGACACCATGCTTCTTTGAATTAAAAGCAGATCTGAGGATTTTGTAGCTTTTACTAGGGGCTATTTTTCATTGAATGCGGCATACGAACAGCATAAGAATGCCAGAAGTGGAGCTGAAAATATACAATCAGACACTAACAATCACATCAGCTTGATCACATTGCCGTCATTTGGCGGACGTTGCGGGCACTCCGAATGTCTATTTTTTTTTCTTACCAGGCTTTCGTGTCATTTTAATTACTATACTACAGAGTAATCTGACATACTTTGCATATGCAAATATACATGTAAAGTCGGCAATTCAGAAGGAACTAATCCAAATGAGGGATTTCCTGTCTTCATTAGTTTTACTGTTAAGTTCTTAAATCGAATGTATTTTTTAGAGCGTGACCTTTTCACGTGGCTCCAAGTCGCAGGATGCCATTACTGGGAGGCTTAAGGGGACGCTCAATATGTTCAATGTCCCCAATAAATTCACATAAATGGTTTTCTACTACCTTCCTATAGTCTATAGCAGTGTTTTCCAACCATTGTGCCTCCAGCTGTTTCAAAACTACACTTCCCAGCATGCTGGGAGTTGTAATTTTGCAACAGCTGGAGCCACTCTGGTTGGGAAGCACTGGTCTATAGTATTTATGTATGGTCTTGGTGACCACTTTCTGTATACATGTATGAATGATTTGGGCTCATATTATTAAGTATCAGTTGACTTTACTTGGGACCACCATCTTTAAAAAAAAATAAGTACACAGGGGTACTCCTCTGGAAAACATGTTGATTCAAATCAACTGGTGCCAGAAAGTTAAACAGATTTGTAAATTACTTCTATTTAAAAATCTTAATCCCTCCAGTACTTATCAGCTGCTGTATGCTCCAGAGGAAGTTTTTATCTTTTAGAATTTCCTGTCAGTGTCAGGAACTGTCCAGAATAGGAGCAAATCCCAATAGCAAACCTATCCTGCTCTGGAAAGTTCCTGAAATGGACAGAGGTGTCAGCAGAGAGCACTGTTGTCAGACAGAAAGGAAATTCAAAAAGAATATAACTTTCTCATTAGTATACAGCAGCTGATAAGTACTGGAAGGATTAAGATTTTTAAATAGAAGTAATTCACAAATCTGTTTAACGTTCTGGCACCAGTTGATAAAAAAAAAAAATAATTTCCAGTGGCGTACCCCTTTCATATTTATATTTCTGTACAGTATTTAGGTCCAAAATTCTGTTCTTAGCAGGTGAGTTGTATTCTTTGCTTACAATTTTTTTTTATCATTCTTGCTGCATTCAGCCCCACTAGGGGGAGCCAACTGCATGCAGCTAGTATTAAACAATAAGCTCTATGGGGCAGATTTACCAAAACCTGTCCAGAGAAAAAGTTGCTAAGTTGCCCATAGCAACCAGATTGCTTCTTTCATTTTTCAGAGGTTTTCTAAAAAATGAAAGAAGCAATCTGATTGGTTGCTATGGGCAACTCGCGACTTTTCCTCTGTACAGACTTTGATAAATCTCCCCCTATAAATCTGTATACAGCTCTACCTAGTGGTGAAAACTGCTACAACCACTCACACCATGGGCTCCATAGCAGTCCTCATTAGAAACCGTGATAGAATTCATGACAGAATTTTACATGTAAAGGGAGCCTGTCATCACTTTCATTCCATCGGGGCAGTCCCCAGCGGCTTCTCCCCATCCCCCCCTGTTTGGGTATCTTCACAGTACTCTGCTGTGTGAACCATTACATTGGTGTAAATGGGTCTTCTGCAGACCTGTTCACACTACGGAATTTCACAGAAAGAATGAACCTGTTCATTATTTCGGCAAAGTTATGCGCGCAGTGCATTGCCATCAATGGTGACGGTGCATGTCTGCGTGGTCCTAAGGCCAAAGGATTTTGGTGGCCGCCACCAGATGGAATCTCTGAGAAGAATTCCGCAAACAAAGATTCCTCAGTGCGAACAAGGCTCCATCAAGGCTATCGGGACAGGCAGAAGACATTGGGGATAGCCCTTCTGGCTCTTTTTTTTTTTTTTTTCCGGGCCGCAAGAATGTTAGCACAGATTCCTTTAAATCTTGAAAGAAATCTTAGATATTCTTTATTTTTTATTTTTTTGGTTTGTACTTCAACCCAAGGACTAAGGAAAATACTCTGGAAGCCATTTAAGTGCTTATTACTTAATACTAAATATTTCCACATGAGTTTAGACAATAACCTTGGGGACTTCTCGGAAGCTTTTTGTACTGGTATTTTTACTCATGAAACACTCGTACCAGAGTGCAAACTGTTTTACTGCTTTTTAACACCAGGCAGGGGGTCCTCGTAAAATCTTCATTTGATTAGAAATTGATTTATCGCTCCCCTTAAGGAACAGTATTGTGAAGTTTATGACCCAGAAGTAATTGATTAATTTAAGTTACCTTTTATTTTCTCTACATAACCTGCTGTGGCATCCTCACTCACAATATTCATAAAAACAAGCAAAACAACAAACACACAAAGGAGCCGCAAGGAGACAAAAGACCTAGAGAAATGCATTCAATCTCAGTATATATCTCTTTATCAAAGGACAAATGTATAATGGTATTGGCTCCTAAAGATAGAACAGCTTGGCGATAGCTATAAAATGTCGTAGCAGAAATCTTGGTCACTACAAGAAGTGGGCTTGAGAATGGTTACAATGGGAGGTTACAGAATATTCTACAGATCACAGGTAAAGCCACTATAAGACATAATAGACACCTGATATAGATAGGTAAATATGGAATCGGGAAGATAAGAAGTTCTAAGGTCAATTGCAAAGCCCTTACTGAGTTTGATATCATATGTAACCATTATATATATATGATAGCATCATATAGTTCATTATTGTACTCTACATTATAAAAATAAATGCACTCATTTGTATTGGGAGACATCTGCACAAGCTGAAACATCATTGTACGTTATATGCCCTGGGTGCCAACAAGCTATTCTACCTTAGTCAGGGTATTTATATACAGGGAGCTATGAGTATGTATAGGAAGTACACATAGAAACCAATAAGCAGGATTAGTACTACAGCAATCATGTAAGGGTTATACTTTTGTGTTGCACAGAGTATTAAGTCAGATGTCAGTCATGGCTGTAAATGTTGGCACCCCTGAAATTTTTCTAGAAAATGAAGTATTTCTCACAGAAAAGGATTGCAGTAACACATGTTTTGCTATACACATATTTATTCCCTTCGTGTGTATTGGAACAAAACCAAAAAAGGGAGAAAAAAAGCTAATTGGACATAATTTCACACCAAACTCCAAAAATGAGCTGGACAAAATTATTTGCGCCCTCAACTTAATATTTGGTTGCACACCCTTTGGAAAAAATAACTGAAATCAGTCGCTTTCTATAACCATCAATAAGCTTCTTACACCTCTCAGCCGGAATGTTGGACCACTCTTCCTTTGCAGACTGCTCCAGGTCTCTCTTATTGGAAGGCGCCTTTTCCCAACAGAAATTTTAAGATCTCTCCACAGGTGTTCAATGGGATTTAGATCTGGACTCATTGCTGGCCACTTCAGAACTCTCCAGCACTTTGTTTCCATCCATTTCTGGGTGCTTTTTGATGTATGTTTGGGAAATCAGAACAAGATGTAGCCTCTCAGAGGCCCATAGTAGTACAGCAGGACAGGATATGGCTGAGCATATAAAGGATAAAAGAAAAATATATATACCAGCACTCAAAGGATAATATGATCCATTCACATATAAGCTGTTTGGTAACTTACTCCACAGTGGGGGGATGTCGACTTAACCACATACCCCCCTCCACGTTGATGTGTATAGGTGCACCTTTGAGCGCTGGTATATATATTTTTCTTTTATCCTTTATATGCATCATGACGGATTTACCTATGGTTCTTCTGGAACATACTAGCGATCTCTGACTCTATGAGCGGATACCCTTAGGGTGGAGGAAGAATATCCTTTGACATTATTGAAGTTCACGTGGCTCTTAAGGTGTTAGTGGTGATCCCCATTGTGGTGGTCATCACGTACACCGGGTGAGTACACATCAGTTGTGATATTGCCTTTTATCTTGGTTCTCCTTGGCTATTGGCAGCAGCGCTCCCTGATTTTTTCTATTTTCTATTTTAGGATATGGCTGAGGGCAGCCTCGCAGAGGCCCATAGTGGCACAGCAGAACAGGATATGGTGGAGGGCAGCCTCTTGTTGGCCCATAGTGGTACAGCAGAACAGGATATAAGTGAGGGCAGCCTCTTGTTGGCCCATAGTGGTACAGCAGAACAGGATATGAGTGAGGGCAGCCTCTCAGAGGCCCATAGTGGTACAGCAGAACAGGATATGGCTGAGAGCAGCCTCTCAGAGGCCTATAGTGGTACAGCAGAACAGGATATGGCTGAGGGCAGCCTCTCAGAGAGGCCTATAGTGGTACAGTAGGACAGGATGTGGCTGAGGGCAGCCTCTCAGAGAGGCCTATAGTGGTATAGAAGGACAGGATGTGGCAGAGGGCAGCCTCTCAGAGGCCCATGGTGGAACAGTGGGAAAAGCCAAGAGCTAAAAGTTTCTAGGGCACAACTTTTGTGCCTCTGTATGTTCAAAAATTAAAACTATGATTTATTTCAGCAATGTACTTTATTAGACAGTGGCACAAGATTCCTTGTGACCACAAAGTCACTACCTAACATGGATTTATTTCTAACCAGCCTTTGCCACTCAATCCAGCAATCCATAACCATCAGCAACACAGGTCCAGGACTTTTCCATCTCTTAGGCCACATCTCTTTTGCTGCCAAATCACTACACCATATAGTTTCCCTGTAGCCCCCTCCTGCCACTGTTGCAGCTCACTGTTTCAGTGCCACATGGCTCTGACCTACATCAGTGTCAGGCTCTTCATGGGTCTGATGCCTCTTTTTGCAAGATGGCAGCCATGGAAAATACCATCCCTGCTGCCCTGCAACTCTGCCAAAGCATGGCTACATGGCAACCATCAGCAGTTAGTCATTGTTAGTTGTTATGGAAGGAGCTCAGGCAATATATTGGTTTACTAAAAACTGATCACACCAGAGCATGTACTGTACATATTCAGATAACAACCTTACCATAACATACTTGCAATCAGGGGTCAAGTCCTGGGGAAAAAGTGTGGGTACTCACCCAAGATTTCCACTCAAGGGCTAGTCCTGCAGGACTCCTGTTAATAGAAACAGCATGCCTGCTGTGGAAAAAGTGCAGGAACTCCGTTCCCATGAGTTCCTGCAAGGCTTCTCTTAAAGCGGACAATAACGTTACATGTAACCTTTGCACTTTTATTGCTAGCCCCACTTGAAGGGTGCAAATACAGTTTATTGCCCTTTACAAGACCATTTTCTCTATTTTACATAAATCTATTGATTCATACTTATATGTTCCTGAAAAGGCTTTAGAGAAAGCGGGAAAAAGCATTATAAACAGCACGTTACATGGTCTAAGGTTTCGGCTGAGTACTGGCAATTTAAGGTGATTTCTATTTCAGCATTTTTTTGTTGTATTTTGTTGCTGCATTTACAGGAATCTGAGCCACGAGCAGCCGAACCAAGGATTTTTTTTTTTGTTAAATTACAGACAATTAGTTTATAGGAATGAAAATAAGAGGCTGAATGAAAAATGACCCTCATGACCCGGCTGTACAAACCCACCATTACCACATGAGGGATAATAAGGAGCAATTTGAGAGCAGGGGAGTCACTAGAAAAGGGAAATTAAAAACTCTGTAGATAATCTCCGCTATCTGTCCATCCACCTTTCCATAAAATGAATTCTAACATTGTCTCATTAAGTTATATCTGGGGTTTTGTATGCAGAATCCTGTTAGCAATGATGTAGGATGTCAGGCCTAATGAGAATCTGTAACTCAAGCGTTTCTGCTAGATGAAAGTTAGAGAAGGAAGAGGTAAAAGGCTATGCCACTCTCAGACTAACAAGCACCTATAGAAAGAAGAGAGGCTCAACTCAAAGGGAATTCAGAAATAAGTGTTTTATGTAAACTGAAAAACACCAAAAGGGGAAGAAATACCTGGAACTGGAGCGAACACAACTCACACCACTTGTGATAGATATCTATCTGTCCCTGACATCCGTGACAATTGTTATCTCAACACCTATTCAGAACTATAATGTTAAAAGCATATGCACTATTTTGGATTTATGTACAGAAAATCTTAGCTTTCTATCTGTAAAATACATTTATTCTTCTTGTTTCTACTAGAGTCATGTGTAAAGTTGGCCATAAACATAAAATATGTGATCTTCAGGATATTGGCAGATCCATCAGTCGACCACAGCACCTCCCATGACATGAATGGAGGGGGCGTGATGTCACAACCACGGCTGTCCGAAGCCGGCATTCTGAACATAAATGTTCAGAATACCAGGGTGCCAGGCCAGAGATTGGGGGGTCCCAGCCAGAAATTTTCATTACACCAGACCCCTCACAATCAGACATTAAGTTGGCCATCAAGTCAGCCAAACCTGCCAATTTTTACAGGATTGGCCAACCATTTAATATATATGGTGGCCTCTTAACTCTTACCAAATGGCCCATATCAGGGGAAGGAACAGCCATGTTAGATTTCAACTGCCCAATCCATATTTTATCAGAGACATAAGGCACTGCTAGGGGTGTCTGGCAATATCTTTCTCCCCTCTCCCTGTAAGTGTTCATGTGATGGGGGAACCATCTGTCAACCAAACAAGTATTCAAACAATAGCTATCTGAAATATTCGGCCAGCTACAAAGCTACATTTTCTCTCAGATAAAGTAGAATAAAACCAATGACAGGGTATTTTAAAGGGGTACGCCAGTGCTCCAGCTATCTGAAAATTTTGTTCAGAATGCTGGGAGCCGGAGGCCGTGATGGTGACATCCCAACCACACCCCGTCATGACGTCACGCCACACCCCCTCCATTCAGGTCTCCCATAGACATGAATGGAGGGGGCATGGCATGACATAATGATCACTGCCGCAGGAACCACGCGTTTGTTTATAATGCTGGGTGCTGCGGTAGACCGTGGGGGCCCCAGCAGCGGGATCCTCTGAGATCAGACATCTTATCCCCTATCCTTAATATAGGGGATAAGATGTTTAGCAGTGGAGTACCCCTTTAAATGGCAATGGTACCCTAAAATAGCAATGGTCTCTTTCATCAGCACATTGTCACACTGTAAACATTAATAATGAAAATTCCTTTATTTATTTGGAAACAACAAATCCTGCAGCACTATATGGACATTGTCATCACTCACATCAGCTCCTGTCCCAGTGGGGTCACAATCTAAATTTCAAATTGAAATATCAGTATGTATAGAAGGACCCAGAGAAACAAACTCCTTGGCTTTGGGTCAAGGTACTGACTGTATCAATATCTGTGAAATATACTGGAAAAACTGTTTAATCCATGGAAGCCACAATGTTCAACCTACTTACGGGGTCTGTTTTAAACATCTTGGTGCTAGATATCACAGGATACACAACTTTTTTGGAGTACGTGTCTCAATGGTCCGCGCTGTTTTATCTTCACAAGGGGAACCTACACAATATGCTGTAACGGCTGATTGTTGTGTAAGTAGGGGAAAGCATGTTGTTGAGCTCTACCTCATCAAAGTCCACCAATAACTCTAAGTTATATTTTAAAGACCTAGATGAATGATCAAGATATAAGTTATATTGCTTTAGTTACATGCCATTCATTTGTTTGTGCCATAATTTACCCAATACACATAACATCCTTTGAACTATCTAACACGTTCAACAGCTAATTAACTAATTTACAGCTTAGGTTATCACATGGAAACTTGACTACAGAAGTTCTTAATTCCTTCAAGATATTACCGAGGCTTCCTTGAAGGATAATGCACAACTTCATTTGATTTTTATTAATAAGCAAGTTTCGAGCTGGCTAATTTGAAATAGTTTAGATATCTGCAGGCATCATGTCTCATTTAGATGGAGCTTTGCATGAGAAAGTCTGAAGATTTTTCCATGCTTTCTCTAATTAACTCCTTCACCCATGGCACATGAATCTCTGGATATGACCCTGGGTTTTGTCAAGCTTTTAAGATGTCACATATGAACGAATACTATATAATAGAAGGAGCTTTTATCACACAGAAGGAAGTCATCGAGCTCGGGGGCAATTAGAAACTGTCCAATGACTTTGTAGATTAATTTCTGAGAGCTGATATGGTTGAAGGTTATATCACATCAAGGAGGGACTACATTAAAAATATTTCTTAATATATACTTAGAGGACCATATGTTATCTGGATATTAAAATTGTAAGGAAATAACAGTTTATTAAGGGCAAATAAAAAGATACTAGCAATATTCCAAAAATGGCGACTAGACCTTACAACTGCCCCCCACCACTACCTATAGTGTAGAATTCCATGGCCTTAAAGACGTCTTCTTCGCCAATGGCAAAGCTTTTTTTCTTCTAGATGTACGTGAGGTACCAGGGTAGAGAATATCATTAAACTGAGCTTTTATTACTCTGTCTATGTTTCAGCTAAGATATCATTGAATAGTTAGACTGTTGACTACTCTTAGAAATAAAAGAACCAACCCACGTTTAGTATTGTTGTTGTAGTGGCAAAGGGTGTGAACCTGCTGTAGTACCTAACCAGTTTTACTTTTGGGTAACAGTAAGAAGCAGAGTCTAAGTAACCTCTAGGTTTTAACCTTTTTTCCCACTGCTAGGTGTGGAATTTAATTTAGCTGCTAGAGGAGACCAAGTTGCTTCCCATAAGTGGTCCTGGTGTGGGTAGAGGCTGGCCACAGACCAGAAGACACTGGTGCAAAGTACCAAGGGGTTAGGTAAATCAGGATCTGAGCGTTGGTTGTGGGCAGGTGGCAAGAAAGTTAAGACAGAAATAGTCAGAGAAGTTGTATCAGACAGCACAGAAGATAAGAAAGAGATGGGCAAGAGATCAAGTATGCGTCAAATCCATTGACTGATCATATTTTACAGAATACCCTTACTAGGGATAAACCACGACATTGCTCAGGCACAGGTGAGTGGGCAGCACAGACTTAAATTTGTAGTGCTAGGCATGGATATGTGGATGACATAGTAGGAGTGCGCACACTATCCCTTCAAGAAGTTGGAAAAATATGCAAGACACCTATAGGCCAGGCCAGAACAGGAACTGCTAGAGACAAGGAAACATGGCCAAACAGGGAGAGTAAGTCAAGCACAGAGCTTGCGAAAAGTAAGAGACAGTATGCCAGAGGGAGCCGACCACCAGCATTTCAGTTGGAGGGCCATAAACTGCTATCCTGACCAGTTTTCAACCATAAACAGTCAACTGATCATTATTTAAAATAAAGCACTGATGAAGATAACAGTCCTATTGCAAAAAAGAGATATCATTATAGTTCCATTCCAACATGTTGCTTCCTTTAGAGCACCACTGATTTCCTTACCACTTTTCTTTAAATGGGCACTGTCAGATACAAAATATTTTGACATGTTGTAAAGCATGCAAAACCAATAGGTTTTGTAACTGCTTTCATTAGAAAATTTTCAGTATTTCATACTTAAAAACCCAGTCAAACAACTGCCCCCCATGCCTGCTTGGACACATACTAGTCCTGCTGTGTCCATGTGTCATGGACACACTTCCTTGATTGACAGCTGTGAGTAAAGGGCTCACAGCTAGAGGAAAAATCCTCCCACTGTCAGCTTGTGTCCCGCTACTGTCAGTGAGGACAAGCTGGGAGTTGTAGTTTTGCTAATGCTAGGAGAGATGTGAGCAGACAGCATACTGAGGGAGGGGGCGGAGACCTACACAGTGAGGCCACGCCCCCTCCATTTGAGAGGAATTCAGACTAGCGAGCTAAATTAAAAGTGTAATAAAAAAAATAATAAAGGTGATAGACACATAAAAATTAGATGCACATGGTCAGGAGTGATATATTTTAAAAAAAGTGTTGGATCTGATGGGTACGCTTTAAGCAATGTGTTGGAGGCCATGGCTAAAGTCTTAAAGCAGTGACTAGGATGTTATACATTTAGGTAAATCAAGTGTCTTGATAAGAGATGTTGTGAAAGGTACCAGTAAAGCATACTACAGTACAGTTAAAGGGGGTACTGTGCCCCTAGACATCTTATCCCCTATCCACAGGAAAGGGGATAAGATGTCTGATCATGGGGTCCTGCCGCTGGGACCCCCCCCCCCCCCCCCCCCCCCCGATCTCTCCTGCAGCACCCAGTGTCATCTGCTGCATGAAATGAACTTCACTCCGTGCCTGATGACGGGCAGTACAGGGGCCGGACACCACAATACTCTGGCCCCTGTATCGTCCGTCATGGGGCACTGAGTGAAGTTTGCTCCATGCAGCAGATGACACGGGGTGCTGCGGGAGAGATTGCAGGGGTTCCCAGCAGCAGGACTCCCACGACCAGACATCTTATCCCCTATCCTGTGGATAGGGGATAAGATGTCTAGGGGCGGAGTACCCTTTTTAAGGTCTGTAATATCCACAAATGATGGTTTGGAATTCCTGGTAATCTGACACTGGACAAAATACATCTAAGCTTGTTTCAGAAAGAAAACTTCGGCAGCCACCATGCATTATTTGGGCAGTATTTGTGGGGACCTAATTCATACAGGTCCAAAGGGAATACTCAGGACCTTTTTAATCTGCCTTTGGTTCTACCTATGAGACCCAAACCCCAATAATCTTCCACCCTGCTGTCCAAAAATGTGTCAGAGTATCAGAATTAAATACGATATTAACACTGCTTTACACTACAAAATAACAATCTCTTAGTGCACATGACGTAAATCCCTCTGCAAACCGCACAGCACATTCCTTCAGGTACTGTAGGTCTCTAGATTAATTCTTCACAAGGCTTTACTATCAGGAACGTTCTCCGATAGGAAATGCTGGGAATAATGGATCTGCTGTGATGAAATTTCCACTTGTCAACAACTGATGCATCAAAAAGATGTCGCTCCCATAGAGGGAAGGATGTGAATCGCCAAGCTGACAATAGTGGTTTCCCATAGTGACACAGACTCTATTATTTAACATCTGTCAGACAATAATATGGAGCTAGGGGTAAACAGTGGTAAATTGTGTGACAATTAATATGCACATAATTTGTAACAAGTCTAATGATGAGGATGAATCATTCTGTCACTGCATCATTCGCCCTGGTGCGGAATATTGATAAACACTGAGCTCATTTCTAATTTCCTCAGTCAATGATACATTTCATATTGCAGACTGGTTTGTAAACACATATATATATGTAATGTAGATGCTGAGTATATTTAATGATATGTCTCATGAAGACAACCCCTCTCCACACACTATATTAGGGTATACATCATGAGTGGAAGGCATGTTCTGGACCCCCGAGCTCTAGTAAAGATGTGTCTCTTGCTCTGGCAAACTCTACCTGTCCAATAGTTGGACAATCATCTTTATGGTCAATGTAATACAATTTAACCTATAGTAGTTGTCACGAGTGATATGGCGGTTTGTCGATAGCTTCCCCCTAAGAGTCCTGATATCAGCCAAATAAAGGAGTTTTCCCATCTCCAATATTTATGGCATATTTACAGAATGCAGGTCTTGACAATGAGATTCCCCCAATTCCGTTCAACCTATTTAAAGCACCTGGAGCTTGTCAGGAAACCAAAAAAAAGCTGAGTGGGCTATCTTACTCAATTTATGTAACTCCCATAGAGGTTAACATATAGTGACACGAGAATGAACAATAATAAATATGCATAAGATGGGCGGACATAGCTTGGCATATAGGACGGAGGCAGGATAATTCGGCAAGCTCCATTGCACGCTGAACCTAATTAGCATTTTAGCAAATGGGACCATATCATAAAACTGCAGGACCAATTTAAGAAAGTTATACCTCATTTTACTCCCGCGCTATAACCCAGTGTATTTCTCTTTAGAACTGTGATTTTCTGGTTGTCAAGCTGGTGATCACATGGCCTAGCTACAGTAATTAAATGTATGGATGCAGGAATGCTGTGAGGACTACAGGAATACTGGTGGTGAGTTTTAAAAACAACTCTACATGTTGTGAAGGTTATGGGGATAGCACTATGCGATACACACACACATATATATATATATATATATATATATATATATATATATATATATATAAATATCAAAGGCTGACTTGTGAGTCGCTCACCCTGTGCACGCCCACCTCGCCACCTGTGCCGTAGACCGCCTCCGGCTGCTCACTTGTGAAGGAAAGAACAAGGTCCGGCACTAGGCTGCAGGTAAAAACTTCTTATTTCTTTATTTGAAGATTCTGCAGTACAGGGTAGAAAGGCTAACGCGTTTCGATAAAAGAGCTTAATCGTAGTCTACGATTAAGCTCTTTAGCGAAACGCGTCAGACTTTCTACCCTGTACTGCAGAATCTTCAAATAAAGAAATAAGAAGTTTTTTACCTGCAACCTAGTGCCGGACCTTGTTCTTTCCTTCATATATATAAATATATATATATATATATATATATATATATATATATATATATATGTCACACCAAACTCAAGACGAGTACTGGTGTAAGAGAAAGTTGTGTATCCCATACAACCTAACAACATGTATACATTATTGGGGGTAGACTCTCCTCAAGCCTGGGCTTGAATAAAACGGTAGTATAAGGATCTAACCTACTAGGTATATGATGTAAAATGACAGATAAAAGGTGTCCAATATACTTTTAAACAATTTATTAGAGGATAAATAGCACTCACTGTGGTGTCTTCTGCAGGGCCCTTGCATCAGACAAACCACAATTGAATAAAATATGATACAAACACGTGGAACACTATGCAAATGTCAGTAAAATGAATGCTCTTAAAAGTTCATATTATAACAGTTCTCCAATTGGCAAGTTAGTTAGTAATAGTTCACTAGTCGCGCTATATGTGTACAGAACAGGACTTCTCCGCACTGTGCGAACGTGATGTAGTGTCTGACATTGATAATGTTGCGCACTGTGGACAAAGGCAAATCTAGATCTCTGGAGATGGACTTGTAACCTTGAGATTGTTGATATTTTTCCACAATTTTGGTTCTCAAGTCCTCAGACAGTTCTCTTCTCCTCTTTCTGTTGTCCATGCTTAGTGTAAAGACTAAGTGAACTTCTCTCCTTTTTATCTGCTTCCAGGTGTGATTTTTATGTTGTCCGCACCTGTTAGTTGCCCCAGGTGAGTTTAAAGGAGCATCACATGCTTGAAACAATCTTATTTATTCACAATTTTGAAAGGGTGCCAATAATTTTGTCCAGACCATTTTTGGAGTTTGGTGTGACATTATGTCCAATTTGCTTTTTTTCCTCCCTTTTTTGGTTTAGATCCAATACACACAAAGGGAATGAACATGTGTATAGTAAAACATGTGTTACTGCAATCCTTTTCTGTGAGAAATACTTCATTATCTTGAAAAATTTCAGGGGTGCCAACATTTATGGCCATCACTGTGTATATATTTTTGTCATATCATAAAAGTATTATTTTCATTACGATATACTAGCTTGCTGATACTTACCGTATTTTTCGTCCTATAGGATGCACCGGCGTATAAGACGCACCCAATTTATAGGTGCAAAATCAAAAAATAAATAAATATTTTGAACCCAATAGTGGTCTTCAACCTGCGGACCTCCAGATGTTGCAAAACTACAACTCCCAGCATGCCCGGACAGCCGTTGGCTGTCCGGGCATGCTGGGAGTTGTAGTTTTGCAACATCTGGAGGTCCGCAGATTGAAGACCACTGCATAGGAGGAATTATTAAGTGTCCCCGCCGCTTCGGACCCATCACCGCTGCCCTGGATGTCGCCCCATCGCTGTCACCGTGTCCCCGTCGCTCCGGAAGGTCTCTGCTGCCGGCCGGGTATCCTTGCTCTCCGTCGCCGCCATCACGTAGTTACGCACGCCGGCGCACGTACGCGATGACGTCTTGACGAGGAAGGAGAGCACTGGCCATACAGGGGATCCCTGAACGGAGAAGACACCGAGGAGGCAGGTAAGGTCCCTCCCAGTGTCCCGTAAGCACTAACCCGGCTATTCAGTCGGGCTGTTTAGGACCGCCAGGGTGAAATCGCGCCGGTCCCGAACAGCCAGACTGAACAGCAGGGTTAGAGTCACTTTCCCTTCAGACGCGGCGGTCAGCTTTGATCGCCGCGTCTGAAGGGTTAATACAGGGCATCACCGCGATCGGTGATGTCCTGTATTAGCCGCGGGTCCCGGCCGTTGATGGCCGCAGGGACCGCCACGATAGGGGTGTATTCGCCGTATAAGACGCACCGACTTTTCCCCCCCCAGTTATGGAGAAAAAGTGCGTCTTATACGGCGAAAAATACGGTACTACCTACTTGTCACTAATCTTTCCCAGAAACTACAAGATGATTGAACAAATGTTTCTAATAATGTGACAGGAGAGGACATCTCAAGGACTTCTATTTACAAGGATTTTTTTCTAGAAAACTTCAAATAAGATTCAAATCAACTCATGTATATTTGATGAGTAAGATATTGTTGTTTTCAATGTCTATATCCGAATAAAATGGCATGAAATTGTTCCGCCGAGAGTGTCATCATTTATTAAAATAAAATGTCCGCAAAGCTTCTGTAGAGCGAAACCTAGATGTTCCTGTGGTTTTGATTCCTGTATCAGTGCCACACAGGGGACAGGCTGGCTATCTGCAGTCATCGTGTGGCTGGAATAAAAATCCAACAATACTCATTTGTTTTCCTCTATTTTTTCCAAGAGAAATGTTTCACTCACTTGTGAGACTGCGTTCAGATTCACAGTACATGTATCACGTTTAGCAACACTATACTTACCAGAGGTCAAAGCAGGACTGGACTGTAGCCCTGGAAGGCAATCAAGCCCACACATAAATATAAATTATTTCCTTGGAAATTAATGACTACTTAGTAATGAAAACATAGCCAGAGATCCTGTCAATCAGATTTAGTTCTGATATTCAGATATTACAGATCATGAAAACCGCTATATGCTGATTCAACTTATACTGCTACACTGTCAGTGCTGCCATATAGAGGGACATTTACTATTGTTTGACTATGTAGTTTGTTTTTTACCCTGGTTTTTTCGACTTGCTTTTTGCTTACGTGCAACAAATTTACTAACACCGTGCGACAATATAGTAAATTTGTTGCACGTAAGCAAAAAGCAAGTCGAAAAAACCAGGGTAAAAAACAGACTACATAGTCAAACAATAGTAAATGTCCCTCTATATGGCAGCACTGACAGTGTAGCAGTATAAGTTGAATCAGCATATACTACATTTACTATATTGTCGCACGGTGTTAGTAAATTTGTCGCACGTAGGCAAAAGCGGGAAATTTACTTCAGGTAGTAGAATTAATAGTCAATTTGTAGTTCCTGCTGTCTGAAGAGGTCTGGCTGCTAGCTTTCTCACAGGAACTTTGTTTTTTGAGTTGCTGTCAGGCTTTTTACACCAATCAGAGTCATTACACTAGACTTTATTACATTACATTAAAAACATTGCATTACACTAAGGTGGGACATTGAGGCGGCCACTGATAGGCTGAGTGCAGAATGAAGTCAGCGACCCGCATCAAGAGGAAGAGACCAGGACCGTAGCACGGGACGGCGAGACCGTAACAAAGGGGGATTTTATGCAGGTCAGTGAATTTTTATTAGTTAAAAATGTACTGCCCGGCCACAGTGGGCACAAAAACATTTGCCTGGATAAACTTCTTTAAGATGGGAAACATATGTCAACCCCATTTGTGTTAAAATCCAAAATGTAACAAATTTAGACTTGTTCGGATTTTGTGTTATTAAACCAAAAAAATAGTTTTTCTAAAGTAAATGTTTTTAAAAAAGAAGGATGTTAAACCGACCTACAAGGTCAAAAAGGAGTTTCCATCTTTACGGTGCAAATTAAGGCACTAATGTAAGGGTTAAACAATTTATCCCACTTAGTAGTGTGCAGTTAGCTAAGCATAGGAACATTAACCACTATGCGTCGGGTTACCGAAGGGTTGATACAATAACCATGGTTCTAGGCACTTTAACCCCTTAAGGACACATGACGTACTGGAACGTCATGTGTCCACTCCCGATCTATAACGCGGGGCCACGGCGTGGCCCCGCGTCATAGCGGGTCGGGCCCGGCCTCTAACAACGGCCGGGACCCGTGGCTAATAGCGCGCGGCATTGATCGCTGTGCCGCGCGCTATTAACCCTTTAGACGCGGCGTTCAAAGTTGAACGCCGCGTCTAAAGTGAAACCGAAAGCATCCCGGCTAGCTCAGTGGGCTGTTCGGGATAGCCGCGGTGAAATCGCGGCATCCCGAACAGCTGACAGGACAGCGGGAGGGCCCCTACCTGCCTCCTCGCTGTCCGATCGCCGAATGACTGCTCAGTGCCTGAGATCCAGGCATGAGCAGTCATCCGGCAGAATCGTTGATCACTGGTTTCTTATGAGAAACCAGTGATCAACATAGAAGATCAGTGTGTGCAGTGTTATAGGTCCCTATGGGACCTATAACACTGCAAAAAAAAAGTGAAAAAAAAAAGTGAATAAACATCATTTAACTCCTCCCCTATTAAAAGTTTGAATCACCCCCCTTTTCCAATAAAAAAAAAAACACAGTGTAAATAAAAATAAAAATAAACATATGTGGTATCACCGCGTGCGGAAATGTCCGAATTATAAAAATATATCATTAATTAAACCGCTCGGTCAATGGCGTGCGCGCAAAAAAATTCCAAAGTCCAAAATAGTGCATTTTTGGTCACTTTTTATATCATTTAAAAATGAATAAAAAGTGATCAATAAGTCCTATCAATGCAAAAATGGTACCGTTAAAAACTTCAGATCACGGCGCAAAAAATGAGCCCTCATACCGCCCCATACACAGAAAAATAAAAAAGTTATAGGGGTCAGAAGATGACAATTTTAAACGTATTAATTTTCCTGCATGTAGTTATGATTTTTTCCAGAAGTCCGACAAAATCAAACCTATATAAGTAGGGTATCATTTTAATCGTATGGACCTACAGAATACATATCAGGTGTCATTTTTACCGAAAAATGTACTACGTAGAAACGGAAGCCCCCAAAAGTTACAAAACAGCGTTTTTTTTTTCAATTTTGTCGCACAATGATTTTTTTTCCCGCTTCACCATAGATTTTTGGGCAAAATGACTGACGTCATTACAAAGTAGAATTGGTGGCGCAAAAAATAAGCCATCATATGGATTTTTAGGTGTAAATTTGAAAGAGTTATGATTTTTTAAAGGCAAGGAGCAAAAAACGAAAATGCAAAAACGGAAAAACCTCCGGTCCTTAAGGGGTTAAACAAAACATTCAAACTATGCGAGTTTAACACACACCCGCTAATTGGTTATTGGTTGAGAAAATGCAAAAATCTTGTGAGGAACCATATTTGACCAAAACTTGCAACCTGACATGCACATGGTCATCACCTGCCCATGGAACTATATGTAACATAGCCAAACAAGTTGTAAATTGAGGATGTGAGGTTCATCCATTGGTGTATTTCACATTGTTTAAGTTATGCAAAACCATTCCCTGTTAAATAAAAAAAAAAATTTGGGAAAAAGCAAAGGATTGTGTTTTCATTGGGAGTTCATGATAGGAGAATGGGTTAAACTCTAACAATTTAGTTAAAAAACCAGTCGAGCAAGGCTTGAAAAACTACCACAAAACTGTTTAGAGCAAAAATAACTTTACAAAAGTGTCATGTTCATTTTTCTGCTAAATATGTTAGTTGGGTAAGCCAAGGCTTTGCTGGGGTACATTTAGTCAAGTTTTTACCTTCCTGCAACTTTTTTGTGACTGTCGCACATAATAAATACGCGACCACTGCAAGCCAAATTTGAAATCTTACTAAAAAAGGGCGGGAAAACAAAAAATGCACTTCTAGCTCTGCCGATGAAAAGTCACACGGAAAAACGCATAGGCGCAATAGCGAAATTTTTGCGACAAATATAGTAAGAAAAACCTGACTAAACCCCTTAGTAAATGTCCCTCATTGTGGTCAATTATTATAACTAGTGCTCAATTAATAGCGCCTGACAGTGTGAAGTGTTTTAAATAATACAACATTTTTTCACCGTATAAAACTCACTTTTTCTTCCCCACTGAGGGGGGGGGGGGGGGGGGGGGAGTTGGTGCGTCTTATACGGCAAATACACATTAAAACCTGTCCTATCGTGGCGGTCCCTGCAGCCATCAACGGCCGGGACCCGCGGCTAATACAGGACATCACCGATCGTGGTGATGCCCTGTAGTAACCCTTCAGACGCGGCGATCAAAGCTGACCGCCGCGTCTGAAGCGAAAGTGACACTAACCTGGCTGCTCAGTTGGGCTGTTCGGGACCGCCGCGGTTAAATCGCGGCATCCCGAAAAGCTTACAGGACACCGGGAGGGACCTTACATGCCTCCTCGGTGTCTGCTCCGTGCCGGGATCCCCTGCTTGGCCAGCGCTCTCCTTTGTCGTCATCACGTCATCGCGCATGCCGTCCCGTCATCCAATAGGAGCGGCGTGCACAGTGGCGTGCGTAGCGGCGTGCGTAGCGGCGTGCATAGCGACAACGGAGAGCGAGGATACCCGGCAGCAGAGACGTTCTGGAGCGACGGGGACACCCCGTGGATGCGGCGACAGTGATGGAGGGCAACATCCAGGGCAGCGATGACTGGTCCGGAGCGGCGGGGACACGTGAGTATTACCTCCTATACCAGTGGTCATTGGCTGTCTGGGCATGCCGGAAGTTGTAGTTTTGCAACATCTGGAGGTCCGCTGGTTGAAGGTTCAGAATCTTTTTTTTCTAGATTTTCATGCTTTAAAATTGGGTGCGTCTTATATGCCGGAATGTCTTATATGGCGAAAAATACGGTACTTCCATTTTTTCAAAAAGTAAAAATATGTCCATTTTATGATGCCAACATAAAGTGGACATATTGTATTTGTGAATAAAAATAAAATTTATTTGTAATATCCATTTTCCTTACAAGGAGAGAGCTTCAAAGTTAGAAAAATGCAAAATTTTCATGAAATTTTGGAATTTTTCACATAAAAAGGATGCAAGTAACGCCAAAAATTTACCACCAAAATAAAGTAGAATATGTCACGAAAAAACAATCTCAGAATCAGAATATTCGGTAAAAGCATCTTAGAGTTATTAATGCTTAAAGTGACGGTGGTCAGATGTGCAAAAAACGCTCTGGTCCTAAGGTGTAAAATGGCCTGGTCCTTAAGGGGTTGAACAACAATTAAAATCTATATATACAGAGCTCAACTAATAGTGCCATACAGTGCTCTGTTAAGGGGCTACTAGAAAAAACTCGCCCACACGTCAAAAGTTTTGATCTCACCAGGTCTCCTTCCTAAGGCTAGGATTCCACTTGGTTTTTTTTCTGGCAGTTTTTGGATATCTGCCACTGCAGTTTTTGAGCCAAAGTCAGAAGTGGATCCATAAGGGAGGAGAAGTGTAAGTCCTTCCTTTTTATTTCCCATTCCTTATAAATCCACTTCTGGCTTTGGCTCAAAAACTGCAGTGGCAGTATTCCAAAAACTGCCAGAAAAGAAACCAAGTTGACTTACTGGAATTGACTGTAGATTTGAGGTAGCTGGACACTGGCACTGAGACATCTGGTCTCCACTGTTCCTCAGCAAGAGTGATGGTAGAAGAGAGAGAATTATAATGCCCCCCCTTATATAGAGAGGGGCTTAGCCAAGGCCCATTGGTCAAGCTGAGGGTCATGTGTTAAACTGGTGCCCTCTTGGTAACAAATGATAACATAAACATAACATGTGACGTTTCACAGGTCCTTCAGACATTTACAGTCCTCCAAAGGTCCTTTATACTGACTGTACATTGACATACTGACTATAATCCTATTACATTAAATAACACTATAATAACAGCAGGGCAGACACTGCAGGAGAGCCCCCAGGTCACCGAGGAACTCAACCTGACAGGGCCTAAGTGTACTGCAGGACAATGTCCTGTACTGGGACATCACATACAGTATGTATGTTCCAGCCTATTTCCAAATGGCTGGAGATATTTTGATGAAACTTGGTACACGTTACTTATATGTCAACTAAGAATATATTAGAGCTAATTCAACCCTAATCCACCCCCTTATGTGAGGGCGAGCGATTTCTCTCTGCAGCCCGTGTAAATTTATGGGACTTCTGGTACATCTGATCACATTACTATCAGGATGCAGAGATTAACCGGGACTTTTAAACATCCTGCAGATTATCCAGCAGGCATGTGCAGAGAATAGTTAGTGTGGGGGGGAGGATTTAAGGACAAGAGCGTCATTGTTGCATCTTTTCTCCAAGAAGGCTTAGCTAAAAGGCCGGGCAATGCCGGATACTTTCCTAGTAAGGAATATACAGTATACCTATAAAACAGTAAGTTTGTATTTGCCAGGTATAGATATCGGAGACATTTGGGTCTCAGGATTAAGTATCATGCTTGTCTTTGTAATGTGCAGGTCTTTTCATTTGAAATCCTGTCCCTTTTGCAGAGATTGATAGAAATAACATTTGAATGGAGAACACATTTGAGACACCGTCTGTGAAAAATATGTTGTCAGCCTAATGAAAAGATATCAATTTTCTCCACTTTATTCAATAAATTGTGAGACATTTTGCAAATGGATTAGATTAAAAAAAGAAACACAGACTCCCAGTGAGGAAGCACCGGTTGGGTAAAAACTTCTCAGGCACATGAGAGACAAGAAACCTTTTAAGCAGTTTCAGATCTATAAATCTGATACGAAATACTATGCAAGTGTCTGTAAAACCAAGATCACCCATGGCTTTGGGAACAAAGTGTGTAGGATTGAAAAGGGCCATATTGTTTTCCTCAATTGTCATAGTGTCTCAGGAACATCAGATCAATTTAGCATTGAGGAGTATACATTTAGAGAGACAATAGGCTGGTAATACATTTTATTTTGGAGCCTAGATGGTAACAAAGCTGTGTTTGACCCCCCCCCCCCCCAACTTGTGTACTATTTTCCACCACTTGCTCTTTGTGTTTTCTACCATTACTAAGCATAATAAATCAACTAAATATTTAAGTTGTAGTCATGTGACTATAAGATGATTTCTATTAAAGGGGTACTCAGCCCCTAGACATCTTATCCCCTATCCAAAGGATAGGGGATAAGGTGTCCGATCGCGGGGGTTCTGCCGCTAGGGACCCCCCCCCAATCTTGGCTGTGGCACCCCAAACATCCGGTGCATGGAGCGAACTTCACTGTGTGCCGGATTACTGGCGATGGGAGGTGGAGGCTGGTGATGTCACTGCCACGCTCACTCATTGCAAGTCTATGGGAGGGGGCATGACGTTTGTCACGCCCCCTACCATAGACTTGCATTGAGGGTGTGTGTCCACGATGTCACGAGAAGGCATGGCCGTGATGTTACTGGCCTCCGGCGCTGCACCTGACGCTCTAAACGAATGCAGGGAGATCCTAGGAACTCTTTGGATAGGGAATAAGATGTCAAGGGGCGGAGTACCCCTTTAAGTCAGGCTTTTATGGAAGACAACACAAACCTACATAAATAAGACCACCAATCTCATGAATGAGCAGCCTCAAAAAAAGAAAAAAAAGGCAAGAAAACTAAATTACAAAACCTACACAAAATTTCTGCCCTAAAATCAAACATTTTTTACAGCACCACGTATTACAAATTAGATGAACATAATCTTTATTAGAAAAAAAATTCATAACGACAATATTGACCCATCCATAAAAAAACATAAGCCAATCAAACATGACTAAAAGAACAGCAGTGGGGGAACACCGAGTAGAATGTATATTTCATCTGCGTATCAAAAATACAAATGGTACATGTATGGATCCCAGTGGGTAGCCCTGTTTACTTCAAGTGAACTCATATGGCTCAGATATGGAATCCAGCATATCCATACATGTAAACAGATAGAGGTAAGGTGCATATGTGTATATAGCAGTGAAAAAGGTGCATCAGCATCTGTATGTAACTGGTTCTCATCAATACATATTGCACATACTACAATAAACATATACATGGAAAATGATTTAAGTTACAAACCCAGTGGCGTAACCTAACTTCAGTGTTCCCCCACCTCACACTCCAGCGCGTTTCGCCCCGCTACGTCTGGGAGTGATGATGATTTATGTAAAACAACAACAACCTATTAGAATGGTAATGCCTACTGGGAATCACAATTGTAGCTAGGCTTTCCTGTCACTGGATTTGAGCTGCAATACAAGACATTACCTGTGGACAGGTGTGGTGCTGTTTTTGGAAGAAAGCAACCGTGTCTTTCTAATCCATTATAACCCTGTTAAAGTGGATCTGTCAGCAGGGAAACATGTGTGTAAATAAGCCCAGGGCTAAATAGGGATAGTCATCAGGATTTATGACGTACCTTTTTATTTTAATACTACTCTCCATCTCCAAGATATAAGCCATTGTGTTATTGCGCAAATAAGGCTGAAGTGTTTCTCAGAATGACAAGAGCCCAGACAAGTCCAATCGATGTTCTCTTCATCAAGTGGCTTGTTAGTCACCATGGTAGGCAAACCAAAGCAGGCCATGGGGAAGCGATGAAGAGGACATGGGATGGATTTACCTGGGCAATTGCTGTGGAACAACCCCTGGGCTCTTCAGCCTCATTTGCATATTAAAGGTGTATTGTGGTGCCAGACAACTTATCCCTTATAAAAAGGATAGGGAATAAGTGTCTGATCATAGGGGTGCGACCGCTGGGACCTCTCCTGCACAGCACCCAGCTTTTCTCTTGCAGGGAGTGATCTTCGCTCTGTGCAAGGAGACTGTCGATCCCTACATGAAGTGGTGGTCAAAACGTCCCCTCTATGTATCTCTATGGGAGCTGGAGATACACGAACCCACTCCTTAAAGGTCATGCAGAAAATTATATAAGCACTCAGTGGACTCAAAGCCATATACCATAGAAGTAACAAAAACACTCTGTATATTCACATATTCTGCAGTTAGTAAGCCTTAGGAAATATAACATATGTTTAGCTTTATGTTGTCTCTTCAAATATCTGTTTAATGTGCAGTTGTGCGCAGGCAACTAATTCTATTCAACTCACAAAGGCTAAGTTTCCACTTAGTTTTTTTTCTGGCAGTTTTTGGATTTCTGCCACTGCAGTTTTTGTGCCAAAGCCAGAAGTGTATTCAAAAGGAATAAGACATATAAAGGAAGGACTTACATTTCTCCTCCCTTAGGCTAGGATTCCACTTGGTATTTTTTCTGGCAGTTTTGGGAAAACTGCTACTGCAGTTTTTGGGCCAAAGTCAGAAGTGGATCCATAAGGGAGGAGAAGTGTAAGTCCTTCCTTTATATGTCCTATTCCTTATAAATCCACTTCTGGCTTTGGCTCAAAAACTGCCAGGACTCCACTTCTGTACCTCAGATTCCTACTGCAACCCTATGGATTAGCTGCAGTTTGTGGAGGAACCCAAGAGTAAGTGTTCAATTACCCTATAGCACCTCCAGAGCGGAAACGAGGTATTACACACCTTTGCATGTATCAATGAGCTGTCTGGGCAATGCTGAAGTTGCTGGGTCCTCCAGAGACATTCTTGGTGGCTAAAAGGTGAGGATCCCCAGTGAAGACCTTAATTTTTACCTCGAAATTCTCTAATAGGATATTTGAAAATCGTCTCTCTGAACCAGACAGCAAACTTTTTTTTCAGGCCTGGGAAGCTGTGCAAAAATATACGGCTATGTAAGCACTATTTTAGAATAATATGAATTTATGGACTAGGCAAGCGTAGAAGTGTGCCGCATGGTGACAAGCAGCAGATGAGCCGCGCTTCATTATAGAAAAATGCTAATGAAAAGGAGCCTGCTAATTCCAATGTACCTGTTGTTTCAAGGGTAACGACTTGACCTCTTTTTCAATCCCAATCTGATCTGCCTCATGGGATTGAAGGTAAGTTAATGTAGACGAGGGGAGGAAAAAAAAACTTTTGTCAGAACTATTGTGGCAGATATGGCAGACAGCATGCCCTAAATCATGCCCTGCTTAAGGCAAAGTGTGCAGAAGATGTGGCAGGAGTAATCAACTCGTGGAAAGCTGCTGAAGCAAAATTCAATAAAGCAATGTACTGCAGAAATGTCTTAAAAATATTTTATGAAGTGTCTGCAGAATTACACTGCTGGAACACAGGAACCGGGAGACAGCTGAACAGAGGAAAGACACTTTTTGGGAAATGCTAATTTACTCCTTCCTAATAAGGAACAATATTAGGATTGTGATTGATTAACACTTAATCCACACCCTGTATTGATATATACCTGGAACAGTAAATCACATGTCCTCCTTTCACTCCACTGCCTTGAATGCTGGTGTTTTCTGATTTATTTGGCACTATACTTCTACCAGGACAGGAGTTATCAGTGTAAGCTGTCACTTGGAAATATACTTCCAGCTATACTGGCTTATGGACCTCATATTTTAGTATGTTGGTCATACAGAACATGATGAGAACATATCCAAGTCAAAATCATGATCACAGTTGTGTAAAACTACAGAAACTTTGTAATGAAACTTATTCTGTCATTTCAGCTAGGGCTGGGCGGTAAGGCCAAATATGTGTATCGCGGTATTTTTGTAACTTATGGCGGTTCCACAGTATATAATGGTATTTCCCGCTCCCCCCCCCCAAAAAAATTAATTATTAGCCCAGCGCTGCGCTGTCCCCATCGGGGTACTACTCATGTCACCCGCAATTGCTGCACTCCTCGTCCTCCTGTTTGCTGTGGCCACCGGCGTTGACACTCTATACTGTATCCCTATGCCCGGGCTGCAAAAGGTAAACAAAAATAAAATTGAACGCATGTTCCTACGTTGGCCTTACGCTCTTCCTGGGGACGTGAAAGTCGGACAGCCGTCAGCCTATCACCTGCCTCACCGATGTTCCGCCTCAGCTGGTGATAGGCTGAGCCCACTGTCATGTAAGAAGCCGGGCCAAACCGGTATTGCGGCATGGGTTAAAATTCATATCGGGCAGCACAAAAATTTCGGTATTCGGTATGAACTGGTATACCGCCCAGCCCTAATTTCAGCCATGGATAAGTCTAGTCTAGGCTCGAAAATGCCAGTATGACCGTCTATAATTTATATATATTTTGAGCAAAATCATAAACCCTCCCCATCCAGGGGGGCACAGGCTTCCAATATTCCAACCAGAGGTCCTTCCAACATGCGGTGTACTATGTTATGTTGGTCACACCAAATGAAAGTATTCTGCGGTCCAATCTATCAGCTGTTCAGAAGTTCCCAAAAAATATAAGCCTTATATCAGTATTTGTTCCTAGGGTCATCTATCTTGAACCTTTTAGGCCTTACTGTAGTTTCCTCCCATATTTTATCATAACTTGGCATTTTTTAGGGGTGTCAAGGTCAAGGGGCATGGGTACATTTTCTACATCCAGTAACTATTGGTTTTAATAAGAGCTGATGTTTTTTTTAATAAGAACTAACCATTTAGGTTTAGTCAAAACTTTTTTTGATATTTAGCCATGATATCAGGCAGCAGAGAGGGTCCAGCTTTATAATAGTAAAGAGGATAGGTTTTATCCTAGAAAAACATGGGAAAGGAGTTCCTGCACTTTTTCCACAGCAGAAACACTGTGCCCATTGGCAGGAGTCCTGCAGGGCCAGCCCTTGAGTGGAAATCTTGGGTGAGTTCCCACACTTTTCCTACTAGGACTTGACTCCTGGGTTGCATATGCAGAGGTGTGGAAATTAAAAAAAAAACTACTTGTCCAAGGGACTACAGCGGAACACAATCTACTTGTCCCTCAAGAAAATCCACTTGTCCTGGTAGATAAAATAATTTCAACCAAAATAGTACGATCCCCCCCCCCCCCACTAGACCACCAGGGATGGATATAAGATCCCTTTAGACACTGCTGTCAACTTTAACAGCGGTGATCTAATGGTTTAATAGGTGACCACGGTGATTGCAGCATGCCAGCGGGGGGAGAGCTGTAGCTAGCTCCTTTTACACCAGAGGCAAGCCCAGAAAATTGCGCCCCCCCCCCCCCCCCCATCTGACCCATATAACTCCAATTTTTCCATATACAGGGATGAGGGTAATCTTGTGTGACATGATCTGTAGTTTTTATCAGAACTTTTATTAGGAAAGGGGCTTATTCACATATCTACGCACTTCTTAAAATATTTTAATCACTATTTTTCAGTCTTCATAGGGACTTATATTTGGAGTCTTTTGATTGGAAACCACTGAACGCTGCTGAGTTACTGGGGGGGGGGGTTCTGCTTCTCCAGTTTATGTGGTGCATTTTATTTACTCTAATTTATGTGTCAGAAAATGCTGGAAGTTGCATTTAGTTACTAGATAACTGCAACTCCCAGCATGCCCTGATACAGTCTATGGTTGTGTGGGTGTTGCAGCATGTTGCACTGTATAGTATTACAGTTAAGGTTATTGTGTAACATGCTGGGAGTTGTAGTTTTGGTTCGTCTCAGCTGCAGAGCCATAGGATGTGTCAAGGAATACAGGGAATTACAGTTAGTAACTACAACACCCAGCATGCCCTGATACAGCCTATGGCTCTGCAGCTGACCTGAACCAAAACTACAACTCCCAGCATGTTACACTTTATAGTTCTACAGTTTAGGTTATGGTGCAACATGCTGGGAGTTGTAGTTTTGGTTCGGGTGTGTTTGCGTGCCTCCGTGGGGCTCTTGGTCGGCGGGCGAATATGAAGGGGTCGGGATTCTGGGGGTGCAATTCAGTGCGGGTGGCCAGATACCACTAAAAATAAATTTAAAAAAATTAGCACAACTGGCCGCAGCACTTGTCAGTCCGCCCCTGTACAAAACATACATGCATACACATATCATACATACACACATACCGGCCACTGCCCCCTATATTATACATTACATACATACAGACACATCATACATACATCCGCCGCTGCCCATTACATACATACACACACACACAGACAGACATCATACACACATGACACATACACTCAAACCATACATATACACCATACAAATGCACACATCATACATACACCCGCCGCTGCCCCCCCATCATACATTACATACACACATCACACATATATCACACACACACACATCATATATACACATACACTCACACCATAAATATACACCATACATATGCACACATCATACATACACCGCCGCTGCTTCCCGCCATCATACATCACATACACATATCCCACATACACCATACACACATCATATATACACAGACACCATACATATGCACACATTATACATACACCCACCACTGATACACCCCACATCATACACACATCACACATACACGGACACCATACACATATACACTTCATATATACACATGACACATACACCATACATATGCACACATCATACATACACCCGCTGCTGATACACCTCCCCTAATCATACATTACATACATATACAACCACCGCATGCTCAGCCTCCTCACCTGAGCCGGTGTGAGGTGAAATCCCCAGCCCGTGCAGTGCAGTCTCCTCACACACGTCCTCTCCCCGCTCTGTATTTTCCCCCGTGACTACTTGAAACCTCCCCATGATAAATGAGGTCCTGTGTAGACAGAGCAGGGGAGGGGGGAGGCTGTGTGTGGGGGAGGGAGGAGCTGTGGACATTCTCCCCCTGTCTTCTTGTATTATGCAGAGCTGCGCTCTCCATCCTCCGGGAGAGGGGAGGAGGGGCGTGGCTTAATCATCTCCTGCAGACGTGCGACTTTGGGCTCTGCCCTCACTCCTGAGATCCCCTCATACCGGCTGGGGGGCTCTGAGCAGCGGCCCCCGGCTACTGAAATCAGCTGGGGTCTGCCACTGCCCCCTCCATACACTCTGAGCGCCGGTGTGAGGTCCAGACTTGCATTGCCTCCTGCACCTCACACCGACATTAAAGAAAAATAAGGGAGAAGTCGGTCTGTCCCTGCGTCGGGCGATAGGATTTCCACATCCCTGATATGTTATATGTTTTACAATAATAGGAGGGAACAAACTAGTCTTGGGTTGAGAAAAAGTCCGTCGGAATTATATAGGTATTATATAAAAGGGAATCTGTCAGCTGTAGATCATATTCAGAGCTCAAGTGTCAAGAAGGCTGTGCTGAGCTGCATCCTTCCTCCCCCACTCCTCCCTGCCTTGACTGATTGACATGGAGAGCTCAATGCTGAAAGACAAGCCCTGTACATAAATTGATCAAGTCACGGAGGGGTGGAAGGAGGAGAAGGCATCCTTTATAACTTTATACTCGGAGCGAGTATGAACTAGAGGTGATAGATCCCCTTTAAATATGCATTTTATTTTGTGTGGGCAAGTGTCCACACATAAACTTCCTATTCTGTATATTCATATGTCTTGTATACAAAGTCAACTACAGTATCTTACACTCATACAGAGATCTATCCATACATTTTATTTGTTTTTATGGTTCGATTTCCATTATTTTTCTTCTTTAACAGTAATAAAGCTCATAAGGAACTATGTTTTGGCAGGTTATTCATTTATTAGGATGCACTTGAAGACAACTTATAAAGATTCATAATGCTTACTTTTTAAGTCTTGGCTTTATTAATGTGGCTGCCTGAGTCTATATCACAAGTAATAAAGTTTATAGTTGGTGGCTGAGAGTCCGCTACTGTTATGGGAAGGAGTGGCTGTGTGTAAAAGCATTGACTAAGATAAATGACCTTTTACCAGAAGACTGCTCCCATGTAACATGAATAGGTTTTATATACATATTGTAATCGGAAATACTTAAAGTCAACCTTCATGTTTTGCCACCATGTCTTAGGAACAACATTCCACAACTCATCATTTCCTCATATATCTCTAAAAAGGTCAAAGCTCTGTTTTCTGATGCCGGGCTATATGGCCAGAATGTATGTATATATATATATATATATATATATATATATATATATATATATATATATATATTTTTTTTTTTTTTTTTTTATATTAACACGTTAAGGACTAAGGGCATACCGGTACCCTTGAGTACACTCTGGTCCAGATACCTGTGTTTGAAGCGAGCTCACGAGCCGAGCACGCTTCATACCCGGTGGGTCCCGGTTGCTATCGGCAGCCAGGACCCACGGTTAATGCCGTGCATTGCCGATACCTGGCATTACCCCCTTTAGACCTCTGGAGAGACCGGAAAATGTGACCACCAACAGCTGCTATCCAACCTGAAGGGGATCTGGCAAAAAACACCCAATTTCAAGTCTGCAAACCTTGCGACATCATCCTCAATTACTGCTAAAAGGGCTACATCTAAATGCTGACTACAGGGTATGAATACGGTCAATAAAAGATTTTAGTTTTTCTTTTGTTTAATAAAGAAAAGATTTGTAACACTCTGTTTTGACTTTGTAAATATGGGGTATTTAGTGAAGAATGAGTTTTAAGTACAAAACTGCTCTATAACAAAATGTGAAAAAGTGAAAGTGTCTGAAGACTTTCCAATAGCACTGTATGTGATTACCCCACCTGACATAGCAAAAGCTAAAGTTATATAGAGCATTCAAAACTGTGTGCACCATGTGAACCACAGATGCATTTCTAAGGCACAGGAGAGGCTACAAACTGTTCACCGTGCAGCAGCATTCAAGTCACATGCAGTGTATAAAATTCAGCTTCTTGCAGAGAAGCGACAGAGATAATTGGATAACCATCGCAAAGCAACCTGTAGCAGATTTTGTTGGGGCTCAACCAACACATTTATGTGATGCAATGGCCCAATATTATTATTATTATTATTTTTATTTTTTTATAATGTAGTATAATTTTGCTATATACAGTCATGGCCGTAAATGTTGGCACCCCTGAAATTTTTCTAGAAAATGAAGTATTCCCTTTTGTGTGTATTGGAATTAAACCAAAAAAGGAGGAAAAAAAGCAAATTGGACATAATGTCACACCAAACTCCAAAAATGGGCTGGACAAAATTATTGGCACCCTTTCAAAATTGTGTAAAAATAAGATTATTTCAAGCATGTGATGCTCCTTTAAACTCACCTGGGGCAAGTAACAGGTGTAGGGAATATAAAAATCACACCGGAAAGCAGATTAAAAGGAGAGAAGTTCACTTAGTCTTTGCATTGTGTGTTTGTGTGTGCCACACTAAGCATGGACAACAGAAAGAGGAGAAGAGAACTGTCTGAGGACTTGAGAACCAAAATTGTGGAAAAATATCAACAATCTCAAGGTTACAAGTCCATTTCCAGAGATCGAGATTTGCCTTTGTCCACAGTGCGCAACATTATCAAGAAGTTTGCAACCCATGGCACTGTAGCTAATCTCCCTGGGCATGGACAGAAGAGAAAAGTGGATGAAAGGTGTCAACGCAGGATAGTCCAGATGGTGGATAAGCAGCCCCAAACAAGTTCCAAAGATGTTCAAGCTGTCCTGCAGGCTCAGGGAGCAACAGTGTCAGCACGAACTATCTGTTTAAATGAAATGAAACGCTATGGCAGGAGACTCAGGAGGATCCCACTGCTGACACAGAGACATAAAAAAGCAAGACTACATTTTGCCAAAATGAACTTGAGTAAGCCAAAATCCTTATGGGAAAACATCTTGTGGACAGATGAGACCAAGATAGAGCTTTTTGGTAAAGCACATCATTCTACTGTTTACTGGAAATGGAATGAGGCCTACAAAGAAAAGAACATAGTACCTACAGTGGAATATGGTGGAGATTCACTGATGTTTTGGGGTAATTTTGCTGCGTCTGGCACTGGGTGCTTTAAATGTGTGCAAGCCACCATGAAATCTGAGGATTACCAACGGATTTTGGGTCGCACTGTACAGCCCAGTGTCAGAAAGCTGGGTTTGCGTCTGAGATCTTGGGTCTTCCAGCAGGACAAAGACCCCAAACATATGTCAAAAAGCACTCAGAAATGGATGGCAACAAAGCGCTGGAGAGTTCTGAAATTGCGAGCAATGAGTCCAGATCTAAATCCCATTGAACACCTGTGGAGAGGAAGATTGATCCAACATTCCAGCTGAGAGGTGTAAGAAGCTTATTGATGGTTATAGGAAGCGACTGATTTCATTATTTTTTTTTAAGGGTGCCAATAATTTAGTCCAGCCCATTTTTGGAGTTTGGTGTGACATTATGTCCAATTTGCTTTTCTTTCCAAACTTTTTTGTTTTTAGTTCCAATACACACAAAGGGAATAAACATGTGTATAGCAAAACATGTGCCACTGTAATCCTTTTCTGTGAGAAATATTTAATTTTCTAGAAAGATTTCAGGGGTGGCAAAATTTATGGCCATGACTGTATGTATGTATATATATATATATATATATATATATATATATATATACTTTTTAATAAATGAAAACAAGACAGCAATATTCTTTGCTGTTATTGATGGCAGAAATACTAAGGTTGTGTAGTTTTATGTATGACTGGATTACCGCTTTAAAGAAAAGCAGGCTGTTTTCAGATAACCGGCAGGCAGCTCCATTTATTACTTAAAATCACATAACCTACAGGGAAGAATTCATTGCAATGAGCAGATAATTTCAGAACAAGAAGGTCGCTCTGCAGACAAACTCATCCTGGGAGCAGGTGGTGCTCTTGTAAGATTATTACTGTGACTGGATAGTATCAGGATACATCATATGAAGTGCATCTGAAGCCCGAGTTCCATGGGAAAATGAATATGGTATTGTGTAATGCATAACAGATTGCTTCCATGGCCGATATTAAATGGTAAAGATATCTTTTATAGAACATACAGGTAAAAGGAATGATAGCGTTCCCGCGAATGGGCAAACAATTTGATATAGATAGAAAGTAAGAGATCAGCATAAAAAAAAAGAAAAAGAGAGATAAAAAAAATGACCCTCTCACATAAGATGTAAGAAGCAAGGCAAGAAAGGACCTAGTATTAAAAAAAGATTTAACATACAAAGAAAACCATCATCATTGGAAAGACCTCCACAACCCCAAAAAATAGAAAATGAAAAACTATTTACCTTGTTCTTTTTCCCTATATTTTTTTGCATTGCTTGTTGTTCAAAAATGGGTTTACTATCCATGGTCTGTGGGTTTGAGTAGCTTAGTGACTTATACCACCGTACTTATTATATGGTCCATAGCTATATGTGGCTCTCTGCTGTATGACAGGAGCCTTTGGTTATTATATCTGTATACCCTGACTACAATTTGACATATACATCAGCTAATTGTAGACATATGTCATTCTCAGAAAAGTGTCAAGACTGTGATATACTACCAGTGTGTCTGACATCAAACTGAAATATTTATCTGCAGACAGAAATCTCTTGAATTTGTGTTTCCAAAAGGTAAATATGTTAATGTTTTTGATCAAAATATGTCCCTGGCCATGTCATTCACAAGGGGTAAACAGTTAGGGACCTCTGCATTAATGAATCACTGTCGATTGCACATTAGGTTATTAGTTAAAGGGGTATTCCGGGATTTTTTATTTTATTTGACTATGCTACAGGGGCTGTAAAGTTAGTGTAGTTCATAATATAGTGTCTGTACCTGTGTGTGATGGTTTTCTCACAATTCTTATGTGATTTTCACTCCAATATTTATTTTTAACAGCATATAAAATGACTGCTGTCTCGGATTTTTCCCAGGTTGCAATGCGGTCGAGATCTGACTCACTAGTCAGCTGATGACAGGGAGCCTGTCTGCTTCAATGGGTGGAGGGATCACTTGGTGGGAGAGGGATCAATCTGCAACTAATGCAACAGCTGTAGGCACCCTGATTGAAAACCACAGGTCTGCAGCTCATTTATGTTTCAATGGGTGGGGTGGCTGATGTGTGGGAGGGAGGAGAATGGTATCATGGGATTTGTAGGCAAACAAGAAAACTGAAAACAGGAAATACAAGTTCACAGAAAGCTAGCCACAGTGTTATGGTAATCTCACAGCATAGCCATTTAGCCCAAGACAAGCGCAGATCCTTCCTAAGCATGTCCATTATTGTCTGCCAGGTACGTACTAAAATCACCTTATGCTGGATAACCCCTTTAATGTATAAATCCAACATAGGCTGCATCCACATTACGGTTGCAGCCCACGGATGGGAAAACCGGGCGCTCTCATACCCCAGCTGGACCGGTGCCAAAATCCATTCACTTTAATGAGCCGACCGGAATCATACTACGGTTTTAGGTCCGGTCACAAAAACAGATACAGGGCAAAAATGAACCGACCGGAGAGCATGGTAAGTGTGCTGTAACATCCTGTTCACACTGGTGTGGTGCTGTGCGGCGTCCGTTGCTGCCGTGGCGCTGTGTCTGCGGGGAGGTGTGACTCATGGACTGGTTTGAGTGGCATTGGGGCCGCTCTGCCAGTGGGTCGTTTCCCCTGTGGGCACTGGTGTCGCGGCGGTGATGGTCGCCGCCCAGTGCTACGCCATTTTATGCTAGGGACATTTGGGACCCACTCTAAATAGGTGGCCTTGACGTGGCAAGTGGGCTTTGTACTTTTTGATCAAAACGTATATACTAATAACCTGTTAGTTTTTGAAATTATGCTGAGAAGCAATTAGATCATTGTGCAAGATTGCAGATGTGCGACCATGTCTGTTTCTTCTACCTGAATTCATAATTAGTTTACTACCTGTTGACTGTTTCTATTTATTTTTTTTTTTACAGATTACTATGAGAAAGAAAACTGGAAAAGTATTTAAAACTATACAAAAGTAGTGTTAAGGATATATAACTAAGATCTTATATTTAGATTTGACATTTTTATAACTAAGAATGCTTTCACGTTCATGCTGGGTTTCATTAGGTTAGGGAGGCAATGTTTTTGCTGACATACATAGCAAAGTCTGCACTGATATTCCTGCTATCTGGTTCTCTCTGGAAACCAAATGTAATTTGAATGGATCCATCAGAGGGGTTGGAACCCTACAGTTAACAGATTTGTCATACCTGTTGTAGTTCCTCTGAGAACAACAGCCATGATGTAGTGTGAACTGGTTTGTTAGAATACATGGTGTTACTTACTCAGTTCCAGTGATGAACTCCAGTGGGCTGCTGGGGCCTCTGAAAAATTGGGCTAATTCGGGACTGCAAGAAGGTCATTGAAAAATGATTTTCTTACTGAATGGGATATGGTTCTGAAGAGAGATGTTGAGTTCGTAAAGGACAAGTATCAAGTAAAAAAAACTCTTCCACTATCCAAAGGATTGTGTGGGGTCCAAGCGCTGAGGCCCCTGTGAACTCCTGTTTAGAGCCCCAACTCTCCTAAATAGTGGCTCCACCACTCCCCCTTTATATAGTTCTATGGGAGAGCCAAGATTGCTGAATTATTCTCTCATAGAGCTATATGGAGGAGGTGTGGCGGTCGTTACACTAGAGCCGTGGCTCTAAACAGGATAGGGGATATGTTTTTTTTTTATATTATACTTGTCCTTTAAAGTGTACCTGTCATTTAGAAAAACGTATGACATGCCACAGACACATGTCTGAAGTTTTGATTGTCGAGTGCTGAGTCAGTGCTGAGCCCCCCACCAATCAGGCAATCCTGGCTTGATGCGATCTCTATCTAGCTTCTTTGGGTGGCCCCATAACCTAAAGTGCACTACCAAATGCTTCTCTCCACTCGTTATCCTGATCTCAGTGCTTCGACCCCAACTGATGAAAATCTTTAACATGTTTCTGTGATGTGTCAAAAGTTGTGACGCGACAGGTACATTTTCAGGAAGATTAAGCCTTACTTAAATACATTTGGGAAGTAAGAACTTATTGCCTGTTACTATTTTAGTGCTTTTTAAATTGTAATACTATTTGCCATAAATCAGAGTTAATGTATCAGTAGGGTAGTGAATCCGAAGAATGTTGGTATTTTTATTGAGACATTATTCAACTCCATTAAATGGGTTAGCCACCATAAGGTGACTTTAGTATGTACCTGGCAGACAGTAATGGACATGCTTAGGAAGGATCTGCACTTGTCTTGGGGCTAAATGGCTATGTTGTGAGATTATCAGAACACTGTGTTTATCTTTTTGTGAGCTGGTATTTCCTGTTTGAGTTTTATTTTTTGCCTCTAAATCCCATAATTCCATTTTCCTCCCTCCCACACATCAGCCACCTCACCCATTGAAACATAAATGAACTGCAACCATTCAAAAGACCTGTGGTTTTTAATCAGGGTGCCTACAGCTGTTGCATTAGTTGCAGATTGATCTCTCTCCGACTAAGCGATCCCTCCACTCATTGAAGCAGACAGGCTCCCTGTCATCAGTTGACTAGTGAGTCAGGTCTCGGCCGCATTGCAACCTGGGAAAAATCTGAGACAACAGTCATTTTGTATACTGTTAAAAATAAATAGTGGGGTGAAAATCACAGAAGAATTGTGAGAAAACCGTCACACACAGGTACAGACACTATATTATGAACTACACTAACTTTACAGCCCCTGTAGCATAGTCAAATAAAAAAAATCCTGGAATACCCCTTTAAATTTGTCTAGAATTTAGGACAAACCAGCATAACAATTCACTAAGTAAATTATTGGATTTAGAGGGTTACCTTTTGTTATTCTCTTAAAATCAGGTGTAGTCTGTTAGAGGAACTGTCAGGAAGTGTTTAATTTATGTGTCTCTATGGTTACAGACTACAAACAAACCCAGTGTGGCCTGATCCTGCTGTCCGGCCATCTGTTCCCTACTGCTTGCCAATGTTCAACTGGCTTGGCAAGAAGTAGGGAACAGATGGAAGAGAGTCTGACTGCAGGATAAGGCTAGGTTCCCATTACGTTTTCCCCCATATGGGAGCGCATACGGCAGGGGAGAGCTAAAAACTTGTGCTCCCGTATGCCTTTCTATGCGTTCCTATATGTAATTCATTTCAATGAACCGACCGCAGTGAAACATTCGTTCCAGTCGGCTAATTTTTTCCTCGGTATGCGCTTTTTCCCCGCACCTAAAACCATGGTCGACCACGGTTTTAGGTCCATTGTAAAAGCGTATATGGGGCAAAAATGAGCCAAGCGGCCCGAACGTTTCACTGCGGTCGACTCATTGAAATGAATTACATACGGGAGCGCATACAAAGGCATACGGGGGCGCAAGTTTTTAGCTCTCCCCTGCCGTATGCGCTCCCATATGGGGGAAAACGTAATGGGAACCCAGCCTAACTTAGGATTTGTTGTCTGTAACCATGGAAATGCAAATATCTGCATGGGAGCTGTAGTCACAAAATGCTGGATTACTTTTCATGAATTTAATGCACTAGAATGCTAAACAAATTGTTGTAAATGTAGACATAGCTGTAAATTAAATGGGCACTGCCAGATACAAAAACTTTTGATATGTAATATATTTGATATGTAATAAAAGGTTTTGCAATTGCTTTCATTAGAACATTTTCAGCATTTCATAATGAAAAAGCCAGTCAAACAAGTGCCCTCCTGCCTGCTTGGACACATACTAGTCCTGCTGTGTCCATGCATCATCACCTATGTCATGGACACACTTCCTTGATTGATAGCTGTGAGCGCAGGGCTCCCACCTGGAGGAAAAATCCTCCCACGGTCAGCTTGTGTCTGCGCAGACTGCACAGTGAGGCCACGTCCTCTCCCTTTGAGAGGAATTCAGACTAGTGAGCTAAATTAAAAGTGTAATAAAAAATAAAGGTGCTAGAGACATAAAAATTAGATGTACATGGTCAGGATTAGGTACTGAGTGATATATATATATAAAAAATATGTGTTGTTGGATCTGATGGGTACACTTTAAAGCATTATGGACAAGCTATTCAGCTATCACTGAATCCTGAAAACTCTATCCATATTCAAGCTGAAAAGCTGTAGCTAAAACTTTCTCCAGGACTGTAAATAAAACAGTTGTCTATGTAGGTTAGGTAATTCCAGAGAAATCACTGGTACACAAATGACTAGGTTATCATAGCTGGAGGTCCAAAGAAGGAAGCCTCCGGCTTTCAAGGTCCCTAATTGGATCCTATTCCTTTCATTATTCTCTGTCACATGACATAACTGTCTCCAAAAAGATTAGCTCAAAGCCTTCCAGACAAAGTCAACTCATTTATTCTCAGACCTGGGAGAACAAGTTGGTAGACACTTACTACAAGAGCCGTGCTTGAGCAAGTGGAAAATATCCAAGGTTAGAAAGGGTTGATGTTGACTATGTCAAGGCGGGATGGTTGCATAGATGGTTGCAAGGAAGGGTATAACTATAGGAATGGTCCCTCTGCTACATATAAAGACACCAGTGTTATAAATGGCTCATTGTAGGTGGGATGAAGCCAAGGTACAACCATATGTGTAGTTGAATTTGAACACGTAGTGGAAAATGTTAAAATGATTTAGGAATATATGTATAATTAGATGCCATAAGTTGACGTATTGGAGAAAAATGTTAATAAAACTATACAGAATTCAGATATTTTGATAAATTTTATGCTGCTTGTAGGTAGCATTAGGGGAGATTACTATAGATGGATCAGTTCAGGTAAGGATAAACTCATATTTAGGAAACCCCTAGGTCCTCCTAGTTGTCTACGCAGGGATCCAGAATCTTAGCATTTAACTCTAGTGGTGGCTACACACATAATATAGCTGTTGCCGTAAAGGGGTTTTCCTTCCTCCTCCCTTTACCTTCCTGCTACAGCTGGCCCACTCCCACTTCCTGGTTTGCCAGTAGGCTGGCTATTCCTGTTTATTAATAGATGCTCCAGGTCAGCAGTGCTATGGTGACATCAATGCTGCTGGCATGTGACATCACTGCTGCTGGCATGTGACATCACTGCTGCTGGCATGTGACATCACTGCTTCTGGCTTGTGCATGGTTCTGGAAGCTTGTATTTTTCCCGATGCTGCTATAAGTGGTTTGTTTAGCAGCATTGGGACAAATACAAGTTTCCGGAACCACTCTCCTCTGTTCCTCAGTGCCAATTGTGGCATAGAAATAAGGTTTTGAGGCAGTGATCGGATCTGTGTTGTAGATGACATCACCGATCTGGCCATCGCTCCTACAATAGAGTGGTGGTTGGAAAACAAGGGTAACAACAAGGTTAAAATAAATGAGAAAGAAAAAATGACATAACAGGAAAACAAGGCAGGTAGGGAAACAAAAATGCACAACATGACGTGCTCTCCACATATAGGTATGATCATGCAGAAGGGAATACCCCTTTAACACTTGTTTGGCTAACTCTCAAGATGCCTTCATACTCTTGGTTAAACATTTATGTGCTCTGAATGAGGAGAATAAAGAAAGCTGCTGCCAATCAAGGTTCGGCAGTAACTTATCTCTCCGATAACAAAAGAATCGGGCATGTTGAATTCCCACAAGCTCCAACTTCTCTCTCTTTTTTTTTTTTTAGAATTGTCTAGGCCAGCTTAATCCTGTGTGAAGGGAAGCAAGACATGTAGAGCTCTGGATGGTTTTAGAGCCTTATAGGAGCTGTCCCTTATTTTTTACGTTATTTATTACAAGTTTGCGTAGCATGAACTGATCATAGAGCACACTATAGTTATACAGTTGCCTTTTATGTTGATCCATTCTCCTGTTCTCTTAATTATCTTTTCCTTCTTATTGCCATTGTTACATACAGGTGTATGTATACAAGAAAATGCAAATAGAACATAATATGCGATGTAATATAAATATAGGTAGAAAAATATTGCCAAGGTATTGCATGTAAAGAAACATGAACAGACAAAAATTGTACATCAAGGGTAGAGTCACACGTAGCGTATATGCAGTGTATTTCACACTGCAGAAAAAATCTGCTGCACAGCAGGGAAATACCGTGTGCAGTAAGGTTTGGAGGCAGGGTCAGCGCGCCAATGTGACTATGATGCGTGGCCCATCTCCAAGCCACACTGCGCATACAGGGCTGCTGCTGGGTAGCTATGCATGTCTGCTCATAGGAGAATATGCAGTATATTTCCAGCAGCACAGCAGATTTTATGCAGGTGGAAATACAATGGGGAACATTTAGCAAAGCATTTAGTAGGGTTTTTTTTTTTTTTTGCTTAAAATTGTCACAAAAAAGGCGGATGTGCGACTACTCTATTTTTTGTGCGACTTTTTGATTGTGCAGTGCCCTAAGAAAAAAAATAGAAACTTGCTTACCAAAGCAAAAAGTGATTTTTGACTTGCAGTGGTCAGAGATTTATCAAGTGCGAAAGTCGCAAAAAAGTCGCATCACATGAAAAAAGCTACATTTACTCCAGCTCAGACATGGAGCAGAAAAAGCCACTACCAAAGCAAAAAAATAAATAATTGCTTACGTGAAAGAAATTTATCAACAGGCTGAAACCAGCTGATAAATAAGTCGCACATAAGCAAAAACATAGCAAGAAAAAAAAGAACTAAAAAAAGGAATACATAAGCAAACATGGATAAATGTCCCCTAATGTGTATACACTACGTGTGATCCTACCCTAAAGGTGTTTTCCACTACAGATGATTATGGCATATCCACCTCTCAGACTCCTACCAGAAGGGAAGGGGTCATTACCATGTGAAGAAGCCACCAGTATCTGTGTCTACGTGGAAGTAATAATATTTATTTATATAGGGCCAACAAATTCTGAAGCACTTTAACATTTTGAGGGTACCGAAAAAACAAGTACAAAATTACCATACTCACTAAATATTCAAGGAGGAGTGAGGAGTGGAGTTGTGGACTTGAGACGAAAGATAGTAAGTGGTCCACCCATGTTTTATAAATAGGGGAGGTTACATAAGTGGATGAACCAGTCACCAATAAAGTGCATAGAGCATAGGGGAATACTGTTGAATATGGCACGTCAGACACAGTCACAAGACACAGAAGTATCAAAAGGGGTAAACGTGATAGTAGGGGAGACCAATAAGGGAAGGTTATAGGCCTCTGCTTAGAGAGATGTGTCTTTAGGGGACTTTTTAAACTGTGGATGTTGGATATAAAGCTGAGGGTTTTAGAATTGTATTCTAGAGAAAGGGTGCAGCACAAGCAAAGTCACCAAAGTTCGAGAAGGGAATGAGAGGTTTGGATTAAAAAGTTCGTTTTAGATCATTAGTAGAGTGGAGAACATGTGTAGGATAATAGACAGAGATGAGAAAGGAGATGGATGTGGTGACTATTGGCCACTTCACCAGAAACTTCCTTCAAAAGATAGATAATGGATCTAGGGATGGTATCTGCCCCTGTCAGACATTTATGATATTTACTGTAGATATGTAAGAATACATTCTAATACACCAAAGCTATATACACAGTATCATGAACAAAATAAAGGAAACCCACAGAAGTACAAAGTGCAGTAAAGATTTAGGACAGTGATGAATGGCTGGTAACCTGAGCTAGGACAAGTAAATGTAGAAGGACACCACACGCTACATCTTTACACTGTACTTACAATTACATTACCAGACGAAAAAACGACATCCATCACAATAAATCACATTGTCCCACAGTAACCATACTGATTGTATTGTCCTTGTGTTACCCAATGCATCTTTCTTTTCCCATCAAAGTCCCACCAGGACTATGATATTAGACTTTCTGTCAAGGTCTTGATCTTGATAAATCCTTGGGGTCCTTGTCTAACATCGCTGAAAAGTCTCAATTTCTAGCAAGGTCTGATTTGTGTTGGGTTCAGTTCAGAAGTAACCAGCTATTTATCTAAGTGAATAACCTCAAATATGCTGTACCACTGTGATGTATTTGTAGTCCTGTAGTATATTGGATAAATCCACGCAGACCTTATTTTTGATGAGCCTACAATGCACGATATCCAATTCTTGGACTTGAATAATAAATAAATAGTTGTTCAACTTAGATTTTGTGGTCCTGTAGGTCTGCTGATAACCATGGGTCCAGTTCTTTGACCTTAATGATTACGTAGAGTTGGCCTCATCAGTAAATATGGCAGACGGAGGCCTTCTGGAGGCCTCAGTGTCAGTCATATTGGCTCTGCTAATACTGCATTAGACATTAGACCTTACACAGTTCTGTAGACTGAAAAAAAAAGTTATTGGAATCATAGGGCAATTTTATACATATTTTTTTTAGGGCCATATATATATATATATATATATGTATTTATTTTTTTATTTTTTTTAATAACCTATATCAATTGTATACTGTTGAAATTATATTGCCTTACAGAATAAATATAATGTCATTTTACTATAAAGTGCACTGCGTAAACCCCCCAAAAGTTGCAACATTTATGTTTTTGTTTTGTTTTTTCAATTTTTCCCCACAGATTTTTTTTCTCGCTGTAGATTTAGTGGTGTAGATTTTGTATTACAAAGTGCAATTGGTCCCACATAAATCAAGCCCTCATATGCTTCTCAAGGCCCTTTAATAAGAGGAGTAAAAAAAATATAGAACCGCAAAAATTAAAACTGGCTGCCTCATGAAGGGGTTAATGTGTGGGTGCAGTAACGGCAGTAAAAAAGCTGAAAAAAGTGAGCTGAAAAAATGCTGCTTTATGGGCATTATATGGTCCAATAAAATAGGGCAAGAATACATTGTGTAAACCTAGCCTAAGGGGAAGAATTACCGACATTTTTTTTCTACATTATTTTCCTGTTAATATAAATGAAATTACCCCCCCCCCCCCCCCAAAAAAAAAAATAATAATATAATAATCCTAAAAAAAATTTATAATAGTCAACGGCATTACATTTATTTTTCCAGAACTCCCTATCCCATTTACTTACTACATTTATAATCACCTTTTATAATTCTTAAGCACTTTCACTATAGTTGCACCATTTTTTTACATCTGCATAAGATCAGGCAGCTGACCTCCAGGAGGAGACTCTACAGTATATTCTAATTAATGTGCAAAAATTAATCCTGCGCTTCTAGTCAGCTGCATGTACTGGGGTTATACTCAGAACTTCTGTCCTACTGATAATTCCTTCACACTCCATTGCATATATATATATATATATATATATATATACACACACATTTATATACAGATATGTATGTTCTAGGAGAGTTTGATCCAAAACCTAAAGATTAAAGGTAAATGCTTTTATAAGGGTAAAGCTTCCCATATACATATGTGACAGGTGCTGGATCGGGCAGATGTAGGTTGAGCCTCATGCCCATTTGCATTACTGCCCATCTGCCCTTTACAATTCCTGCCCCCTAACCCCAGGCCGTATGTAAACTGAGGCTCAGCCGACTGTACTGTTTACAGCAGGTGATGCAAGTGGCCCAGGTGGTAAATAATGTTCTAGAAACAGCAACTGCAGATTAATAGACTAACAACTGTATTAGTGCACATGCTTGATGGTTACAACTTCTGTATACATAGAAACAGGCCTATGAATGGTTACCACAGCATAACAGTGCAGTGGATCATGAGTAGGTCATACTCCTTCTTGCTTGCTGGCTTAGGGTAGGAAACTTACCTGTATGACTGGACTCACGTTAAGCAAGTGGTCTCTTTCTCCATGGTGGGATCTGACTCTCTTGGCACACAGAAATTCTTAACCTTGTAGAGCTGACCCTCTTTCCTCTTCGCCTCTCTTGGTACCCAACAGTAGTTACCAATGCCCTGTACTCTCAGCTATGAGGAATGTGAGGAATGCTGGTGCACACACTGGACACACTGTCCCTGAACTCTAAGGCTATGTTTACATGAATTGAAGGAATAAAATCCATCTCCCAGTGGGAAAATTCAGTAAAACTTAAAGTTTAATAGTGCACATTAAAAAAGGGATGCCACAGTAGTGGCAAGTGACATGTCACTTGCCACTACTGTGGCATCCCTTTTTGAATGTGCACTATTAAACGTTAAGTTTTACTGGATTTTCCCACCAGGACTGGATCTTCTTCCTTCAATTTCTGCTGACATCGGGGAGGAGCGGCTCCCTGCTTCCGGACCACACACAATGGTGCCTGTTATCTATAAGGAGTTGGCGAGCTGATCTACCCCCCCCCCCCTTTCCCTTGTACCTATGTTTACATGAACAAAACCTGTTCCTATGTGAAGCAATGTGCCGTGGCTTTCCTCTAAGCCATGGTTAGCACTTGGGGGGGAGCACATTGCAAGCCTGATGCTCTCCTTTTCATTCGGTTTCCTGGTTCCCATTGAACACATGGTTCCCATTGAACACATACAGGTTTTGGCCATGTGAACATACCTTTAGAACATGATCACAGGGCAAATGAAGAAGCTGAAAATCGGGCCTTAAAACCATTCTCTGAAATGCCTGATGATTTTCACTGTACATTTAAAATGTAAAACCTGATTTCAGAAATCATTTGGAGAAATCAGTGCCGAATCGGTGCTAATAGGTTCAGAAAAGTGACATATATCCTTTATTTTTGGTGCTAAATAATCAGCACACCTGTTTAACAAGCAATATCATAATCTATTTATCTATCTATCTACCCATTTTATTTTCTAAAGGTTTGACACGTTTCCTCCCAGTCGACATCTCTTTTTGCTTAAATGACTCTACATCATTACATCACTGAGGGTTTACTTCCACCTGGTTGAAAAGGAAAACTGTATACTGTGATTGAATCTCAAGAATACAAAGGAGTATTTTCCATTTCATGGTGAGAAAATAGATAGCTAGATAACTTCTTTAACTTTCCTGTGACACCTATTGATTGTATTCAATAGAAATTAGGAGAAGAAGGCAATTATGTTTAAAATTTAATGGCATTCCACTGCTGTTAATTTACTACCCGGCCTGATCAATACGGCTCGCTGGATAACAATCTATTACTACACTTTGTACTCTGTGTCTCTGTCTCAAAAAGACTGATAATCAAAGACAGGCGAAGAATGAGCAGGCTTTAGAATCAATGAAGAAAGGTATATATCTTGTGTTTTTTTTTCCAAATTGGGACAAAGTTAAATATTTGAGGGAATATGTGTCAAGAAGCGGCTGTCACTCTAGTGAGGTTAAAGCTAGAGTGCGGTGCTGTGGATACGGGTTATATAATTAGTGATGCAAGTAATGAGGAGCAGACAGTTATTTATTTCCTGTAAGAAATCATTAAAAGAAGGTACAGTTTCTTAACAAGTATTTTGCATATGGAAAAGGCTGCAGTATTTTGGGAAAAATAATTAAACTGGTAAGTCAACCTTATCACAAGTTAAGCCACTTTGTGCATACATTGCATTACTTGTCTTGTACCGATCCTGAGTTTAAAGGGGTACTCTGGCCCTAAGATATTTTATCCCCTGTCGAAAGGATAGGGAATAAGATGTCTGATTGTGGGGTCCCACCGTTGGGGACCCCCGCAATCTCTCATGCAGCACCCACCTGTGTCAGCTCCACGCAACGCTGAAGGCTCCATGGGGCTGGAGTATCGTGACATCCTGACTCCACCCCCATGTGATGTCACATCCCGCCCCCTCAATGCAAGTCTAAGGGAGGGGGCGAAGCAGTGGTCGACACGCCCCCTCCATATATCTCTATGGGAGAGCCGAATGGCTCTCCTGTAGAGAAATATGGAGGGGCGTGTTGGCCACCGCTTCATGCTGGGGTCGACATGCCCCATTCCCGGAGAGATACAGGGCCCCGTACAGGGTAAGAGATATGATTTTGTGCATAATATATCTCCTTTACAGGTCAAATACTCTAATAACTTAATGCCACTCAAAATGGGAAAACCACCATTTGCAAATGGAAGTGAGTGAATGGAATGTAAAATCCATATCAAGTCCACTAAAGTCTGCGGATATTATGCACATAAATCATATATACAGCTTCATGGCAAGACGAGTCTGGAGCAAAAGGCTAATGATGACATACATCTCTGTACTCTGTCCCATTACTCTGTAAAGTTCATATTTTATGGCGTATTTTAATACAGAAACCACAGAATACCGGGGTAAATACCAATACAATACCAGCTGTACCTATAACAACTAGCTACAGGTAGTATACATATGATGGAGTGCAAATTGACTTTATATGTGATCGCAAATTCTTAAAGCTCACTTGGGAACACTATTAAGATAAATATTACGTTCTGATTCATTTCCTAATATTTTTTTATCGTGGTTGGAGCATGTTTGGATACAGATCCTATAGGCTTTGCAATAAATGATACAACTCTAATGGCCTACAGTCACAAGAGGGGGGGGGGGGGGGAGTCTACAAAATATTTGAGAGCTTTATGCAACAAGTTTATAAGCTCCTTTTTATGGCAGCTGCAGAAAGATAGGGAAAGGTAGGGACTCATTAGGGTTATTGGTTGAACTTGATGGACTGTGGACTTTTTGAACTATGTTACTATGTATGTTACATTTTACCATCAAATGGAATGTGTCATAAGATAATTACCTTTTGTTTAAATCAAATTTTTTTGTTAAACATATTTTTTGATCATTTTTAATAATTTGTTTTCTCATTTACTCACCCTTTTGCTATCTACTGTACATTTTAAAATAAGTCTGAAATTTTGCAGTCTAAACCTAAAACTAAGCTGATGATGTGACGATAAGGAGGAGGCTGCCAGAAAGGGATCTGTACAGCATCACAGTGGAAGATGACAGAAGTAGATATGGGAGACATAGGACCGGCCACATGACTATTTAGCTCAGTTGTGTGTAATTTGTATTGCCCGACGCCCGGGAAATGAAGTTTGGGGCGCCGGGCAGATAACTTCTTCAGGCATTTAGCCCTGCTTCGGGCAAGCAGCGCTAAATGCCGGAAGGCTTCACTTACCCTGCCCTCCTCCTCCCGGTCTCCGGTTGGCCGGCCAGCCTGAGTCTGATGAGGGACGTCGCGCATGGGACATCTCTCTGCAGACCCGCACATGAGGAGGTCAGGATGCCGCCGGAGAGGAGAAGCACAGCGCAGGACAGGTAAGTGTGTCTGTCTGTCTGTCTGAAATGAAAAAGATAGAAACAAAGCACTCCACTGTGAAGGACAATATGCAAAGAGGCGAGCCCCTAACAATAGAGTAACTCACCAGATAGTGTTGTGCTAGGGGAGAGGCACAACACTCTTAAGAGCATATATTGAAAAATCCTTTCAGAAGGTTGTGGTGGAGATCCCGCCCGGGCATCCACTCAAGACAAAGCATAGGGAATGTGAACAGAAGATTATGCACTTTTCCGGTGCACAGATAGAAGGGATATATAGCGCTGTCCACAACCAAGATAGGTATTCTCTAAATCTTTTATTTAAACATGTAACGCGTTTCAAGGACGCTCCGTCCTCTTCCGCAGACATGTATAGAACTAAAACTGCAGCAATATATACAGCTGATCACATGATCAGTAGTGACATCATAGCACTTTTACATAAAATTTACATAGATACATTTCTTCTATGTAAATTTCTTCTAAAAAAAATTCTTCTATGTCAATTTTATGTAAATGTGATATGATGTCACTACTGATCATGTGATCAGCTGTATATATTGCTGCAGTTTTAGTTCTATACATGTCTGAGGAAGAGGACGGAGCGTCCTTGAAACGCGTTACATGTTTAAATAAAATATTTAGAGAATACCTACCTTGGTTGTGGACAGCGCTAAATATCCCTTCTATCTGTGCACCGGAAAAGTGCATAATCTGTCTGTCTGTGTGTCTGTGTGTGAGAGACGGGGGGGGGGGGGGGGGAACGACAATGCTACCTTATGTGGGGAACCAGCTTTTACCTAATGTGAGGAACCTGCTTCTACCTAATGTGGGGAGCCTGCTACTACCTAATGTGGGGAACCTGCTTCTACCACATGTGGGGAACCTGCTACTACCAAATGTAGGAAACCTGCTTCTACCTAATGTGGGGAACCTGCTTCTATCTAATGTGGGGAACCTGCTTCTACCTAATGTGGGGAACCTGCTACTACCTAATGTGGGGAACTTGCTACTACCTAATGTGGGGAACCTGCTACTATCTAATGTGGGGAACCTGCTTCTACCTAATGTGGGGAACCTGCTACTACCTAATGTGGGGAACCTGCTACTACCTAATGTGGGGAACCTGCTTCTACCTATTGTGGGGAACCTGCTACTACCTAATGTGGGGAACCTGCTACTACCTAATGTGGAGAACATGCTACTACCTAATGTGGGGAACCTGCTTCTACCTAATGTGGGGAACCTGCTACTACCTAATGTGGGGAACCTGCTACTACCTAATGTGGGAAACCTGCTACTACCTAATGCGGGGAACCTGCTACTACCTAATGTGGGGAACCTGCTACTACCTACATTATGTGGTGAATCTGCTACTACCTCCCTAATGTGGGGAACCTGCTGCCTATCTAATGTGGAGAACCTGCTGCCTACCTAATGTGGGGAACCCCAGAAGTAGCACCACCATCATCCATCAGCTCATGCTATTACCACATGGGGTTAGGGGGAATGGGGGGGTTACTGGTGGATGATGAGGGGCGCATGATGGGGGCATTATATGTAAGGGGTGCATGATGGGGCATTATATGTAAGGGACGCATGCGGCCCAGCCTCACCCAGCTGCTACCTCCAGTGGCCCCCAAATAATTTGAGTTTTAGACCCCTGATTTAGCTCAAAATGACCAGAGATATGAATAAATGACATATAAAGGAGGAGGAGGTTTCCTGGCTCCTCTCCTCCGCCCGCCCCACTACCTGCTCTAGCGACCCCATGCCTTCACACCTCATCCAGTCTCTCTCTCCTGCTATCAGCTGTCACCTAACCAAAATCTTTAACCTCTCCCTCTCTTCTGGGGTCTTTCCCTCCTCTTTCAAACACTCTATCATAACCCCACTATTGAAAAAAACATCTCTGGACCCATCCTGTGCAGCCAACTATCGACCCGTGTCAAATCTCCCCTTTATCTGCAAACTCCTGGAACGCTTGGTCTACTCCCGCCTCATCCGCTATCTCTCCGAGAACTCTCTCCTTGACCCCTTGCAGTCTGGTTTCCGCTCCCTTCACTCCACAGAAACGGCCCTAACCAAAGTCACTAACGATCTTCTGATGGCCAAATCAAATGGCAATTTCTCTTTACTGATTCTCTTGGACCTCTCTGCGGCTTTTGACACTGTGGATCACCAACTCCTCCTCAGTAGTCTCCGCTCCATCGGTCTCAAGGACTCTGCTCTCGCCTGGTTTTCCTCCTATCTCTCTGGCCGCTCCTTTAGCGTCTCGTTTTCTGGCTCTACTTCTTCTCCTCTTCCCCTTGCTGTCGGGGTTCCCCAGGGATCGGTCTTGGGTCCTCTACTCTTTTCACTCTACACATCCCCCATTGGAAAAACAATCAGTAGATTTGGTTTCCAGTACCACCTCTATGCTGATGACACCCAACTCTATACCTCTTCCTCCAACATCACCCCTGCACTCCTACAGAATACCAGTGACTGTCTCTCTGCTGTCTCAGACATCATGTCCTCTTTATATCTGAAACTAAATCTTTCGAAAACAGAACTTCTTGTTTTTTCTCCATCAACTGATACTGTATCTAACCCTGACATTTCCATCTCGGTATGTGGTACTACCATAACTCCCGGGCAGCAGGCTCACTGTCTTGGAGTTATACTTGACTCTGATCTGTCTTTCACTCCCCATATTCAGTCCCTTTCACGTTCTTGTCACCTGCATCTCAAAAACATTTCCAGAATCCGCCCGTTTCTCACTACTGAAACTGCTAAAACTCTCATTATTGCTTTGATTCACTCCCGCCTCGACTACTGTAACTCTTTACTAATAGGCGTTCCTTTCTCCAAACTCTCTCCTCTTCAGTCCATCCTTAATGTCGCAGCCAGACTCATCTTCCTCTCCAGTCGCTACACCAACGCCTCCTCCCTGTGCCAGTCACTACACTGGTTACCAATTCAGTCCAGAATACAGTACAAAATCCTCAGTCTCACACACAAAGCTCTCCACAATGCTGCACCTCCCTACATCTCCTCTCTCATCTCTGTCTACCATCCTACACTTTCTCTCCAATCTGCTAATGATCTCACACTAACATCTTCTATAATCCGAACTTCTCACTCCCGTCTCCAAGACTTCACTCGTGCTGCAACGGTTCTCTAGAATGCTATCCCACAATCCCTCAGACTGAACAACAACATCCATAGTTTCAAGTGTGGCCTAAAAACACATCTCTTCAGACAGGCCTATAACATTCTTTAATTGGCCTCAACATATCCTTAACATATCCCCACACCTCTTGTTTGAATAGTTATTGTGTAATATTATGTCTGATACTTGTCTTTGTTTGTACCCCATAATTGTAAGCGCTGCGGAATCTGTAGGCGCTATATAAATAAAATTATTATTATTATTATATATAAATAGACAGATAGATATACTAAGATTAGCAACATTTTATTCTCTACTTTCTTCTGAGTTTGATCACGAACGCTGCATCCCCGCCTCTCCCATAGAGATACATAGAGGAGGCGTGTCGGCCATGGCATCATGCAGGGACCGGCAAGCCTCCTGCACGGGAGAGCCGCGACAGAGTCGTGGCCCCGTGCAGAAGATTGCGGGGGATCCCAGCGTTTGGACCCCCCACGATCAGACACTTATCCCCTATCCTGTGGATAGGGGGTAAGTTTAATTTACTGCAGACTTCCTTTAAACTTTATTGTGACATTTTATTTTGATTACTTTGATTACATATAAAAACAGGCATTGTGTTGATTATGAAGAATTTATTTTGTTCTATCTATAAATCTATCTATCTATCATTTATCTTATTTCTATCTATCTCATATCTATCAATCTATTTATCTGCCTGTCTGTCTATCTATCTTTTATCATGTTGATTAAATCTTTGTTATGTTTTCCATGTTCTTGAGAGGTTTAGTTTTGTAAACACTTAATGAATACTTCATCAACGGTGTACATTTGTGTTTGGTACATATTTCATGGGTGCGACATCATTTTCAAATAGGGACATCAATAATACACATACATTTCCTATTGTCATAGCCTCTACAAGTAATTGAGGTGAAAGGTCAAGCAGAAAAAGTGGCATTCTGCAGAATGATGTCAGGGGCAAGTAAATCACTTCACTGAAAATGCTCATGTCAAGAACATCAATATTTAAGACATAGAATTCAAAAATTGAGATTGAGACAACATATATATATATATATATATATATATATATATATATATATATATAGATGTGAGAAGAGAATATAGGCAAAGCAGCCCTATTGCACCATCTTACCTAAACATCAGTTTTTCTCTCCAACCATTATGTTGTTAATAATATTTAATAATGATAATGTGGGTTTTCATATGAACATGTGTGGCTATTTTTGGGAAAAAATATTTACTAACCTCATAAGTTGGGTTGGAGTCCAGTATAGGGGGTTTGGTATTTTGCTGTTCTTTTGTACTTTTTAGGTCTATCATTAAGTGCTGATTCTTTAAAGGGGTTGTGCGCTGCCCTGCAGTTCGAAGCTCCGCTCACAGCATCCGTAAGTTCATTACTCCGAACGCTGTGTGCGGGCTTCCGTGTTCGCGGCCGCCGGGCGTGACGTCACGCCCGGCAGCTTTGTGACGTCTCGCCCGCCCCCTCATGACGTCATGCCCGCCCCCTCTACCAAAGTCTATGGGAAGGGGGCGTGACAGCGGCCGCGCCCACTTCCCATAGACTTTCATTGAGGGGGCGGGCAAGACGTCAAGAGGGGGTCGGGCGTGACGTCACGCCCGGCGGCTGTGAACACGGAAGCCCGCACACAGCGTTCGGAGTAATGAACTTCCGGACGCTGTGAGCGGTGCTCCGAACTGCAGGGCAGCGCACAACCCCTTTAAAGGGGTCAATGACATTTACTTCCTGCACACACCACCAGAGGGAGCTTATGAGCTCTTTAATAAAACAGAATGCAGTAAGCTGATAAGATCCCCCTAGTGGTACTTAAAGGAAGACTTATTTTTATTTACTGTATGTCTGTTCTAGGGCTTTGAAACTAATATAAGGAATTAATCAGCACATCATTTTTGACCTTTTAGAATTTTAATACATTTCATACAGTATTGCTATATCAATGGATCTATCTAGCCTTAAGAACATTGATGTTATGCTCTGGATACATTCAGCTAAATAGTTTACCTCTACAAAGTCAATATCTTTCTATTTAATACAAAAGAAGCTCAGAAGAAAGGATATGCAATCAATTCTCATTTTTAGCCTCAAAAAAGAATGTTCTATTAAAACCAAGGAGTCAGGTTCTTATCCCTCCAGCAGTTCGTCGGCTCAGATAAAAAGAGATCTCAGATTCTCTGGTTATTAATGTGCTGTCTCTATGAACAATGTGCATCATTTCACACTGCCTGCAAAATCTATGGCCATGTCCTCTTGTAATGACGCTGCAAACCGAGCAGGACATTCACATAGGTCTCTCTGGGCTGGAACGTAATAAATGGAAGGTTCATTCACTGTAACGCAGGCTCAGCCTCTCTGCGGAGATGTATACTGCTGAATAAAGTGGATGATGAAGGGTTAATGTCAGTCTGTCACCTGAAGGGCCACATTGAGGGTCAACATTTCTTTACTCTTCAAGCACGGACCTAAATGGCTCGGAGTCGGGGCCTAACTATAGGGGGCAAAGATTGTTGAGCCTTATAGTGTTCAAAATAATCAACTGACCCATAGGAAAAGGTTAGTATAACAAATGACATAGTTGCAATGTCTATACAGTGGTCCCTCAAGTTACAATATTAATTGGTTCCAGGACGACCATTGTATGTTGAAACCATCGTATCTTGAGACCAGAACTCTATGAAAACCTGGTATTTGGTTCTAAAGGCCCAAAATGTCATCCAAAAATAGGAAAAAGTGAAGATTAAAGAAAAATAAGTAGATAACTAATATAGATAAAGCAAATCCTTACATATAAAAGTAAGAAACAGCTGCTGGGAGCTGTAAATCATTGTCTATATCAGTGTTTCCCAAGCAGGGAGCCTCCAGCTGTTGCAAAACTACAACTCCCAGCATGCCCGGACAGCCAAAGGCTGTCCGGGCATGCTGGGAGTTGTAGTTTTGCAACAGCTGGGGGCACCCTGCTTGGGAAACACTGGTCTATGTAGAGGACAGGAGCTTCTTCGGGGTCCTGTAAAGTATACAGTGTCCTAAAAAAGTAACATGGAGCCGCCCTCATCTGGAGTACAAAGGAGCAGGTAACCCTGGTACAGGTAAAGTATACAGAACATGTAATACCTCCCTGTACTGTAGGGGGCGTTACCAGATACCAGTCAGTGCATACGCTTCAGTAAGACAGGTGTTTTACCAGTGAAATGCCCATTCTGATTAGTCAGTTCTTCCAGCTATTGACATGTTTTGCAGATCTGGACAGTCTGTAGCATTGTATGTTGAGTCTAGTTTCAAGTTACAATGGTCCAGAAAAGACCATTGTATGTTGAAACTATTGTATGTTGAGGCCATTGTAAGTTGAGGGATCACTGTATATTTATCAATGGGTTACAGAAGTTCCAATACTCAATGTCAATTGGTTGTATACAAACTAAGATCCTGGGTAGCAAAAATGATAAAGGGCTTAAGTTGAATGATCCGGGGCCCCTCTGTCCATACCTCTGATGAAAGCTCCATCAAATGAACTTTTTTAAATAAATAAAAGTAATATTCATAGGGTATATTCATATGTACATTATTATGTGCATATTTGATGCACAGGATTTAAAGCTGCAGATTTGAAGCTGTGCTCAGTCATTAAGCCCAAATTGATCAAATATGTACATAATACTGTATGTATGAATACAGCCTTAGGCTGCTTTCACACTATAAAATCCATCCGTTAACCCCTTAAGGACCCGGGGTTTTTCCATTTTTGCATTTTCATTTCTTCCTCTTTACCTTTAACATAACTCTTCCAATTTTGCACCTAAAAATCCATGTGATGGCTTATTTTATGTGCCACCAATTCTACTTTGTAATGACGTCAGTCATTTTACCCAAAAATCTATGGCGAAACGGAAAATAAAATCATTGTGAGACAAAATTGAAAAAAAAAAATGCCATTTTGTAACTTTTGGGGGCTTTCGTTTTTACACAGTAAATTTTTCAGTAAAAATGACACCTTCTCTTTATTCTGTAGGTCCATACAATTAAAATAATACCCTACTTATATAGGTTTGATTTTGTCGTACTTCTGGAAAAAATCATAACTACATGCAGGAAAATGTATACGTTTAAAATTGTCATCTTCTGACACCTATAACTTTTTTATTTCACTTTTCGTGCCGTGATCTGAAGTTTTTAGCGGTACCATTTTTGCATTGATAGGACTTATTGATCGCTTTTTATAAATTTTTTAATGATATAAAAAGTGACCAAAATGTTTTTCTTTAAGTTTAACCCCTTAAGGACAATGGACGTACTCCTACGCCCCCGTTTCCGAGTCCTTAAGGACCGAGGACGTAGGAGTACGTCCTGTCCTTTCCCGGCCCCTGCCGCTAGCCGGAGGGGAGCCGGTGCCCGATGCCTGCTGAAATCGTTCAGCAGGCATCGCGGCATATCGCCCAGGGGGGTCATTATGCCCCCCCATGTCGGCGATGGCCGCAGATCGCTGGACAATTCAGTCCAGCGATCTGCGGCGATTCCGGGTCAATCGGGTCTCCAGTGACCCGGTGACCCGGAATTACTGGCTGATCGGGGCCGTCAGAGACGGCCCCGAACAGCCAGAGCCTGCAGGGGTGAGGTGGCACTGGTGCCACCTCACGATCGCCCTGATTCGTCGGCCGGATTACCGGCCGACGAATCAGGGCGCCTGCTGCGGGTGTCACTCCCGCACCCGCTCCGCCCCTCTTCCGGAGGACGTGAGCGGGTGCGGGACGTGCACCCCTGGTGCTGGGGACCCCGATCCCCGGCGTTAATGTTGGGATCGGGGCCCCAGGAGCGACGACGGCGGCGGCAGCGGGACTGACCTGTGCGGCGATCAGCAGCAGCAGGAGGTGAGTGACAGCCTCCTGCTGTTGCTTAGCAACAGCTCCCAGCATGCAAAAAGGGCATGCTGGGAGCTTTAGTTATGCAACAGGAGGAGGCAGACAACCATAACTCCCAGCATGCACTTATGGGCATGCTGGGACTTATGGTTTTGCAACAGCTGGAGGCACATTCTTTCTATGGAAAAATGTACCTTCAGCTGTTGTGTAACTACAACTCCCAGCTTGCACAAACAGCTTAAGTGCATGCTGGGAGTTGTAGTGGTGCATCTGGTGGTTGCATAACTACAACTCCCAGCATGCCCGTTGGCTGTCGGTGACTGCTGAGAGTTGTAGTTTTGCAACAGCTGAAGGCACACTGAGTTAAGTAGCAAACCAGTGTGTCTCCAGCTGTTGCATAACTACAATCGCCAGCATCCCCAGCCAAAGTAGTATGCCTCCCGCTGTTGCATAACTACAACACCCAGCATGCCCTTCCGCTGTCCGTACATGCTGGGGGTTGTAGCTTTTGCAACAGCTGAAGGCACACTGGTTGCAAAAGACTGAGTTTGTTGCCAAACTCAGTGTTTCACAACCTGTGTGTCTCCAGCTGTTGCAAAACTACAACTCCCAGCATGCACTGATAGACCGTACATGCTGGGAGTTGTAGTTTTGCAACAGCTGGATGTTCCCCCCCCCCCCAATGTGAATGTACAGGGTACACTCACATGGGCGGAGGATTACAGTAAGTATCCGGCTGCAAGTTTGAGCTGCAGCAAATTTTCTGCTGCAGCTCAAGCTGCCAGCGAGAAACTACTGTGAACCCCCCGCCCATGCGACTGTACCCTAAAAACACTACACTACACTATCACACAATAAAATAAAAAGTAAAAAAACACTACATATACACATACCCCTACAATAAAAATGAAAAACGTCTGGTACGCCACCGTTTCCAAAACGGAGCCTCCAGCTGTTGCAAAACTACAACTCCCAACATGCACTGATAGACCGTACATGCTGGGAGTTGTAGTTTTGCAACAGCTGGATGTCCCCCCCCCCCCAATGTGAATGTACAGGGTACACTCACATGGGCGGAGGATTACAGTAAGTATCCGGCTGCAAGTTTGAGCTGAGGCAAATTTTCTGCCGCTGCTCAAACTGCCAGCGAGAAACTACTGTGAACCCCCCGCCCGTGCGACTGTACCCTAAAAACACTACACTACCACAAAAAATAAAATAAAAAGTAAAAAACACTACATATACACATACCCCTACACAGCCCCCCTCCCCTCCCCAATAAAAATGAAAAACGTCTGGTACGCCACTGTTTCCAAAACGGAGCCTCCAGCTGTTGCAAAACAACTACTCCCAGTATTACCAGATAGCCACTGACTGTCCAGGCATGCTGGGACTTTTACAACAGCTGGAGGCACCCTATTTGGGAATCACTGGCGTAGAATACCCCTATGTCCACCCCTATGCAATCCCTAATTTAGGCCTCAAATGCGCATGGCGCTCTCACTTTGGAGCCCTGTCGTATTTCAAGGCAACAGTTTAGGGTCACATATGGGGTATCGCCGTACTCGGGAGAAATTGTGTTACAAATTATGGGGGGTATTTTCTGCTATTACCCTTTTTAAAAATCTAAAATTTTTGGGAAACCAACATTTTAGGTAAAAATTTTTTTTTTTTTTTTTTTACATATGCAAAAGTTGTGAATCACCTGTGGGGTATTAAGGTTCACATTACCCCTTGTTACGTTCCCCGAGGGGTCTAGTTTCCAAAATGGTATGCCATGTGTTTTTTTTTGCTGTCCTGGCACCATAGGGGCTTCCTAAATGTGGCATGCCCCCAGAGCAAAATTTGCTTTCAAAAAGCCAAATGTGACTCCTTCTCTTCTGAGACCTGTAGTGCGTCAGCAGAGCACTTCTCACCCCCATATGGGGTGTTTTCTGAAGCGGGAGAAATTGGGCTTCAAATTTTGGGGGGTATTTTCTGCTATTACCCTTTTTAAAAATGTAAAAATTTTGGGAAACCAAGCATTTTAGGTAAGAATTTTTTTTTTTTTAAACAGATGCAAAAGTCGTGAAACACCTGTAGGGTATTAAGGTTCACTTTACCCCTTTTTACGTTCCCCGAGGGGTCTGGTTTCCAAAATGGTATGCCATGTGTTTTTTTTTTGCGGTTCTGGCACCATAGGGGCTTCCTAAATGCGGCATGCCCCCAGAGCAAAATTTGCTTTCAAAAAGCCAAATGTGACTCCTTCTCTTCTGAGACCTGTAGTGCGCCAGCAGAGCACTTTTCACCCCCATATGGGGTGTTTTCTGAATCGGGAGAAATTGGGCTTCAAATTTTGGGGGGTATTTTCTGCTATTATCCTTTTTAAAAATGTAACATTTTTGGGAAACCAAGCATTTTAGGTAAAACATTTTTTTTTATTTTTTACATATGCAAAAGTCGTGAATCACCTGTGGGGTATTAAGGTTCACTTTACCCCTTGTTATGTTCCCCGAGGGGTCTAGTTTCCAAAATGGTATGCCATGTGGTTTTTTTTTTGCTGTCCTGGCACCATAGGGGCTTCCTAAAGGTGACATGCCCCCCAAAAACCATTTGTCGCTCCTTCCCTTCTGAGCCCTCTACTGCGCCCGCTGAACAATTAACATAGACATATGAGGTATGTGCTTACTCGAGAGAAATTGGGCTACAAATACAAGTAAAAATTTTCTCCTTTTTACCCCTTGCAAAAATTCAAAAATTGGGTTTACAAGAACATGCGAGTGTAAAAAATGAAGATTGTGAATTTTCTCCTTCACTTTTCTGCTATTCCTGTGAAACACCTAAAGGGTTAATACACTTATTGAATGTCATTTTGAATACTTTGGGGGGTGTAGTTTTTATAATGGGGTCATTTATGGGGTATTTCTAATATGAAGACCCTTCAAATCCACTTCAAACCTGAACTGGTCCATGAAAAATAGGGAGTTTGAAAATTTTGTGAAAAATTTCCAAATTGCTGCTGAACTTTGAAGCCCTCTGGTGTCTTCCAAAAGTAAAAACTCATAAATTTTATGATGCAAACATAAAGTAGACATATTGTATATGTGAACCCAAAAATGTTTTATTTTGAATATCCATTTTCCTTACAATCAGAGAGCTTCAAAGTTAGAAAAATGCAAAATTTTCATTTTTTTCCATCAAATTTTGGGATTTTTCACCAAGAAAGGATGCAAGTTACCATAAAATTTTACCACTAAGTTAAAGTAGAATATGTCACGAAAAAACAATCTCGGAATCAGAATGATAACTAAAAGCATTCCAGAGTTATTAATGTTTAAAGTGACAGTGGTCAGAATTGCAAAAAACGCTCTGGTCCTTAAGGTGTAAAATGGCCTGGTCCTTAAGGGGTTAAATAACAATATATTTTTATTTACACTGTTTTTTTTTTTTATAAATGGGAAAAGGGGGGTGATTCAAACTTTTATTAGGGCAGATGTTAAATTATCTTTATTCACTTTGTTTTTGCAGTGTTATAGCTCCCATAGGGACCTATAACACTGCACACACTGATCTTTTACATTGATCACTGGTTTCTCATAAGAAACCACTGATCGATGATTCTGCCGCTTGACTGCTCATGCCTGGATCTCAGACACTGAGCAGTCATTCGGCAATCGGACGGCATGGAGGCAGATAGGGACCCTCCGGCTGTCTTGTAAGCTGTTCGGGATGCCACCATTTCGCCGCGGTGATCCCGAACAGCTCCCTGAGCTAACCGGCATGGTTTAACTTTCACTTTGAACTTTGAACTTTGCGTCTAAAGGGTTAATAGTGTGCGGCACCGCGATCAGTGCTGCACGCTATTAGCCACGGGTCCCGGAAGTTGTTAGAGGCCACGGCGTGGCCCCGCGTTATAGAACGGGAACGGACTCATGACGTACCGGTACATAATGGGTCCTTAAGAGGTTAAAAGATCCGTTGTAAACGTCCCTTAGAAAAGCTTTAAAAAAGGATGTTAAATGTCCGTTACAAAATCCCATTAAAGTCTATGGGATTTTTTGCTAACCCGTTATGAACCGTTATAGCATTATGTGCCCCCCACAACGCTTATATATAGATATGCCTCTGCAGCGCTATGTATGAAAAGTATTTCTATCAGCAGCAATGGGCGGCCGATGCTGCTGCTAGAATGCTTTTCACATATAGCACTGCAGTGGCATATGTATATAGATGCGAGGGTACATTATACATGCATTGTGGAATGTATATATTTATTAATGCACCGGTGGGGGGTATATATGTATAAATGTGCCGGCGGGGGTCATATCTTTATTAATGCACTGTGGGGGCATATTATAAATGCGCTGGGGGGCTAGATATATAGGCTATTTGTCTGCCCCCCCCCCCTGCAGCGCTATATATCTTGCCCCCCCACAGCGCTTTTAATATAGATATGGCCCCCCCTGCTACTCACAATGTTAATTTTTAAATCTCACGCTGAAAGCCCTGAAAGTTAAAACACACTATACATCGGAGGGTTGCAGACCATGCCGCCCGCTCCCCTGCTTAATAACTTCTGATCGCATCGGGTCTCAGAAGTGAAACCGGGTGCGATCAATCCCTCAGCCCCTGTACTATAACCCCCATCATGGAACAGACTCTGTTCCATGATGGGGGTAGCAGTACAAACACTAATGTAGCCTCCCCAGCTGTCTGTAGACTCCAGCAGCCGGGGAATTACTACTCCCATCATGGAAACAAGTCTGTTCCATGATGGGAGTAGTAGTAGTCCTGGCTGTGGGAGTCTGTAGGCAGAGGTGTTACGGCCATACATGAGGGATAACGGGTCTTAAACGGATGAATATTTATTCAGCCATTAGCACCCGTTATTACACCCGTTATTATACATCTGTTTTTACACAGAAAACGGACATTTAATAACAGATGAATGCTCATAGTGTGAAAGGAACCTTAGGTTCAGACTTCACTTTCATATGTGTGTGAATTCCAAATCCTGTTTCCTGTAAAATTCTGGCTGCATAGAGCTACCACTAGGGGGAGCTCAGTGCATATGGAGTGATGCAGCTATGACTGAACTCAAGGAGGGCTGAATATTTCTCTGAGCACCATCTTATGGTGGCAGAAAGTCAACTCTATGGGGTTCATTTACTGACGGCTAAATCAGTCTAAATTTTGTGTGGTGCAGTGTTCAATGTATTTATGATGTGACTTTTGCCGGTGTTAATGTGATTTTTTTGGCATTTAATACAGTGGGCATTGTTTGCATGGTGCACAGTTTACGCACTTATGTATAATGTGTGACTTTGTTAAACTCCGGTCAGGACCAGGCAAAGACCGCTGCACCTGGCTGACTTAAAAGTGTGCTCCACCTTAGCTCAACAAACATCAAAAGTAGCAAGCATCTTGTTATATGCTGAATAGTTATAAGCATCTTGCTATATGGTTAGGCCCTAGATCTTATGCAGTTACCAATTACTTGGAATGAGAGTTTTATTTTTTATAGTTTTATGCATTAAAAATTATTCTTTTTCTTATGTATTTTTTGTACTTATTGCTGAATTTAGTCACTGATCCACCGGCATATTTGCCATCACTATTTACTAACTATACTCAACTTTCATATCTGTTAGTTCTCATTCCCCTGAGGATGTCTACATGTCAACAATTCATCTGACATGTGGATAGAAACGTGTTGTGATTTGGATATGTTGGCTCATGATGTGATAGGGAATTACCTGTTGTATGGACCTGGTTACAGTAACAGACTTCAGAGTATATTTTTACTTCCCTTCTTTCTGTAACTGTGGGACCTATGGTTTATTTAGAATATGCTAATATATTTCAATAAAAAGACTATCTACATAATTCACGTCTTCCTTTTTTTGTGGGGATTTTTACATTATCATTTAAAATTACGTTTTAGGGCACGTGATTCTTAGCAGTTAGAGATGATTATTTTGTTTTATAACCATTAGCGCTCACTTTCTGATCTTAAGTTTTGATGTTTCTGTCACTTTGCAGATACCCACATAACATGTGTTCATAAAAGGTGGGAAGTATCAACCGCTCCATCTGGAACATTCGGTAAAGCTGATTAGAGCAACAAAACTGTCACACAGAAGAAGAATCAAGTTTGTGTTAAGAGAAATAAACTATTCATATGAAGGAAATCTTAAAACTATATTATAACCAACAGATATAAGAAATATAGATCTCAGCTTGCTGTCAGTGAACAAGAAGTTGTTTCAGTTTGCTACATCCAGTCTAGACAATCTCCATAATTCCTGGTCTGATTATTTGTTCCAATCAGTGTAGGCAAAAGCTATCGACTTAGAGTCCAGGCTGCTTAAGGGTGCTCTTACACAGTACAGTTTTGTTGAAGTTGTATTGCAGTTTTGAAGCCAAAACCAGATGTGTATTATAATGAATTTGATAATATAAAGTAGTGGTCTCTAAACTGTTTCCCTACAGATATTGCAAACTGGACAGCTCATGCTGAGAGTTGTAGTTTTGATTGAGGGCCACAGTTTGGAGACCACTTATATAAAGAACAGATGCTACTTCTACTGTCACGTCGGGCATTGACTCGCCCAGACCTCTGCGCCCAGCCTTTGGAGTTCCCACCTCTTTAGTAAGGCAGCCTCAACCACAATGCCAGTCCCTACGCTGAATAAGGTGCAGGGCATAGCACATTGCAAATAAAAAAAACTCTGTACGGAAGTCAGGGAAGCAGATCAGAATACAATGGGTTAACAGGCACAGATCTAAAGACAAAAATTAAACATAGGGAATAAACAGACAAAGTGAAGTGAGACAGACCAAGTTGAAGCCTAAAAAACAGTGCAATACAAATACGGTTAGCAGAAGAGTAGTCACAGAACAAGCCAAGGACAGCATTCACAGGAATAAAGCATAACACAAGTTAGGAGCTAGTGTAAAAAATAAAGCCTATTACAAGCAATGGGCAGAAGCAGGCTAAAGATACCAGCTGAGGAGGGAGCCGATTGGCCATGCGCATGCAGTTACTAAGTGGCCAGAGAGCAGCATGTGATGCCAGGCCTGGTGTTAAATCTACTCTTTTTTCTTTTTTTAATCCACTCCACCCCTGGAGTGAGTTAAAAAAAGACCAGAGGTAACTTCAGTTCTTTATATTATCTAATTCGATATGAGTCACAAATGGTTTAGGATTCAAAACCGCAGCAAAACAAAACAGCACTGTGTAAAAGCACCATTGTTCACAGTGGATTGTCTAGATGAAAAATAATTGTAACTGTTTCAGCCATGGAAAGTAATATGGTGCCCATACACCTTCAATAGCTGTCTATAGCTGACAACACTCTCACTCGATCCCCATATACACATGATTGTATAGCTTGACTTTCTTTTACTAAGTAGAGGTAAGTCACTGCCAGACAGCTCTGGTGGCGGTACTCTATATCTCCCCAGAAACAAGGGTTAGGGTTAGCCAGCTGAGATGGTGGAGCTTAGCTGTAGATGGTGCATGGATGACAATATAATTTCTAGGGCCTGAGGAGATGGAAATATGAAGATGGACGGTCGAGGGTTACACCTCTGGATGACATCATGCCAGACCTTTCTCTTTCCGAGTTGGGAGGACTCCATGGTTGTTTGTTCCATTGAAAACAGCAGGTTCGGATGACTTCTATGTATGGGGACCCTTAGATCTGTTCAGAATTCTCAACAAAGGCATAACTTTCATCTCCTGGTCCTCAATGCAAACTCAGTCGGAGAGCCACCCATCTATGAGAGCCACCCATCTATGAGAGCCACCCATCTATCATGTGCCATTTAGGATACCAATGTCTATTTAGATAGCTGATAGGCCCTTCTCGTTGCCTGAGTGTTACTATTACTTCTGCACAACCTATAACTGTGCTCCAGGTTTAATACCTCTAGATTAGTGGTCTTCAAACTGTGGACCTCCAGCTAGCAAAACTATGCCTGGGCACCATGTAGTTTTGCAACATCTGAGGGTTCACAGTTTACCAATCACTGCTCTATATGTTCCCATTTACTGACAGCAAGCTGATAATTAACAAATGATGCAGGTCTGGGATAACTATATGTAGGAGCTACCAACAAAAAAAATCCACATCTAACAGATCTAGAACATGTCTACCAGAGGCATTACTTGTAGTTTCCGTGCCCCGATGCTAAATCTGCATCAAGGCCCCATGTGTCAATTATAATACTGGTCTCTTATGGGGCAGATGTGGTTTTGGGTCCTATTAGGCATCAGGGCCCCAGTGCAGATGATGCCTCTGCAACCCCTATAGCTACGCCCCCTACAAGAAAGAAGAAGATATGGACAAATGTCAATGTCACTTCTAGGTCCTGGTTTCTCAAGACTCAAATATCAAGATAAAATATGAAGGTAACATAACTAAAAATGCCAAATGGACAATAGCAGGCTACATTTCTGGATGACCCTCAGATAGTCACATGCCCTTAGGCAGAATAACCTGGGAAAATATATTCAGGGAATACATATATAGTGATCCCTCAACTTACAATGGCCTCAACATACAATAGTTTCAACATACAATGGTCTTTTCTGAACCATTGTAAGTTGAAACCAGACTCAACATACAATGCTACAGACAGTCCAGATCTGTGAAACGTGTCAATGGCCGGAAGAACCGACCAATCAGAATGGACATTTCACTGGTAAAACCCCTGTATTACTGAAGTGTATGCACTGACTGATGTCTAGTAGCGCCCCCTACAGTACAGGGAGGTATTACATGTTCTGTACTCTTTACCTGTACCAGGGTTACCTGCTCCTTTGGACATCAGGTGAGGACGACTCCATGTTACTTTTTTAGGGCACTGTGTACTGTACAGGACCCTGAAGAAGCTCCTGTCCTCTACATAGACCAGTGTTTCCCAAGCAGTTTGCCCCCAGCTGTTGAAAAACTACAACTCCCAGCATGCCCGGACAGCCTTTGGCTGTCCCAGCATGCTGGGAGTTGTAGTTTTGCAACAGCTAGAGGCTCCTCGCTTGGTAAACATTGACATTGAAAGTGATTTACAGCTCCCAGCAGATCTTTATTACTTTTATATATATAAAAACTTATATATATATATATATATATATATATATATATATCTATATATATATATATATATATATATATATATATATATATATATATATATATCAACTAGCTCCAGAAAGTTACACAGATTTGTAAATTACTTTTATTAAAAAATCTTAATCCTTTCAGTACTTATGAGCTTCTGAAGTTAAGGTTGTTCTTTTCTGTCTAAGTGCCCTCTGATAACACCTGTCTCGGGATTTTCTTCTAAACTGGGCGGTTCCCGAGACAGATGTCATCAGAGAGCCAGTTGATATATAAAAAATATTTTTTTCCTGGAATACCCCTTTAATATTGTAACTTGGGGGACCACTGTATGTATATATACATATATATATATATATATATATATATATATATACACTGTATATATACACATGCATATATATATATATATATATATATATATATATATATAAATATTTTTTTTCTATTCATTTTTTGGGTGGAAATGCGGAACAAGCTTGAACTTATCCCAAGTAGCACGCATTATAAATACAGCATGACAACTGACCTCAATAGCTAAATGACGGTGAGGTTCATCCCGTACATATTCAGTGGCTATTACGTGATCGTCTTAATATAGATCCTGCACAAGCCATGAGCTGAGATGTAGGATGCCCTACAGGGATGTGCCACAGGCTAGCGCCTCAGGTTTCCCCTCATTTACATTGAGCCCTTTATGTGGAAATTAACCAGCGGCACTTTCAAAATCGCGAAATATTTGTCTTTTTTTAACTTTTTCCCCCCTCATTCTTGACAATCTTCCATAACCCGTAATATGAGCCAAAGTTATTTTTACCTGCTCATTATAGACAATTTATTGTACAGTGCCTCTCTGAATCTTGTAGGCAAAGCTCAGCTGATCTATATATGTATATATATATATGCCAAGACAGTGCAAGTCACATAGAGTATATAGAGCCCATGCTATGGTAAATGTATTTATCTTGCCTATAGCGGTGGGCTATTTATGTTGCTGTCAAACAGTTCTCAGACTGATTTCATTGTTTTAATGCAAGAGATTAATGAAATAAAGCTGACAACCAGTCTGATGTGTCTGACATTTCATAGGAGATGCAGCGTATTTTTCTAGCAGCTGTTCACAATGGTATAGAAAGAAGTATGACATTATAGGCCGGTGATGACATGGTCAATGTATAGAACGGAAATGCGGTAGATGTTTAAAGTCATGTTCTGACTATCATATAGAACACGAGCAGGCAAATATTTCTACATCTAAGCCAGTGTTTCTCAACCTGGGGGCCTCCAGCTGTTGCAAAGCTACTCTTAGCATGCCTAGACAGCCCTGCTGGAGAGCCCTGACCAGTGTACAGCTCTGTCTTGAGGGGACATAGCTTGATTATATTCATAGGTGAAGCTTAAAGAGGTATTCTAACCTAAAAAAAGATAGAGGAGATGAGCGTCTGATCGTGGGGGGTCCGATTGTTGGCACCCCCTGCGATCTCTTGTACAGGGTCTGGCTAACTTCAGGGCTCCTGCCCCCATCTTTAGAGGCACATGCTGGTATTTGGCTAAGCAAGGCAGTACATGAGTTCGTCTCCCAAGGTGGCAGAAGGAGCGCTCCAGGGACTGGTAAAAGGGAATTCCAGGAAAAAAAAAAATTGAGATATATATATATAGCTTTTTTGGTAGGCAGCACTTCCGAAAAAATGGATATGGTGCAAGCAGTCTAGGGGCCCTGGTCTTGGGTCCAATTCATACAAAACATAAAGGATGACCGCAGCACTCAATAGTAGTGAAAAGATCAAAAAAGTGGCTTTATTCCAAAAGCAAACAGCAGCGACGTTTCGGTGTTCTCACAACTGAGAACTGAGCTTGAGAATGGTGTTGTGAGAACACCGAAACGTCGCTGCTGTTTGCTTTTGGAATAAAGCCACTTTTTTGATCTTTTCACTACTATTGAGTGCTGCGGTCATCCTTTATGTTTTATATATATATATATATATATATATATATAGATATCCCAAAAAAATGCAGCACTACTATACCAAAGTAGACGGGTGCCAGCTCCTCAGGCTCGATCACAGCCAATTGATAACTTCAAAAAATGGTGCGGCACTCCAAATGTCCAAAAAAATAACTTATTTATTCCACATGTCAAACAGTGCGACGTTTCAGCCCCTCAATGGAGCTTTTTTCAAGCAAGCTCCATTGAAAAAAGCTCCATTGAGGGGCTGAAACGTCGCACTGTTTGACATGTGGAATAAATAAGTTATTTTTTTGGACATTTGGAGTGCCGCACCATTTTTTGAAGTTTTGTATATATATATATATATATATATATATATATATATATATATATATATATATCTCAATTGGCTCCAGAAAGGTGATCAGATTTGTAAATTACTTCTGGTAAAAAATCTTAATCCTTCCAGTAGTTATCAGCTGCTGAAGTTGAGTTGTTCTTTTCTGTCTGACAATAGAACTCTCTGCTGACATCTCTGTTTGTCTGAGGAGCTGTCCAGAGTAGGAGCAAATCCCCATAGCAAACATCTAATGCTTCAGACAGTTCATGCTGAAACAAGCAGAGGTGTCAGCAGAGAGCACTGTTGTCAGACAGAAACGAACAACTCAACTTCAGCAGCTGATAACTACTGGAAGGATTAAGATTTTTAAATAGAAGTAATTTACAAATCTGTTTAACTTTCTGGAGCCAGTTGATATATATATTTAAAAAAAAAGGTTTTTTTTCCTCGAATACCCCTTTTAAGTAGCCAAAGCCTGTACAGAAGATCACTGGGGGTTCTAGCGGCCGAACCACCACCGCGATCAGAAATGCATCCCTATACTGTGGATAGGGAATACGTTTGGTTCCCTGGAATTCCCTATTACAAGGTTTTCTCAGGGAAAATTAAATGATGGTCTCTCCACAGGATAGCCAATTTATAGCTGATCACTTGGCACCCTATCTCCTCTATAGAGCTAGAAACCTCATTTAGTAATAAGGACGGGATCCCACTCATCCTGCCAAACAACTATATGGCATATCCTGTGGCTAGGACTTTAACCGATAGGGCAAGGTTTTTTCTATATAGAATTCCACTTTCTGGAGTTTAGCACTGGGTTTTTAAGCATATACAGTACCTGGCAGTGTAATCAAAATGTTTTACTTTGCTCTTAGTGTTCGCCCTAATGTTCACATTTTCAGATATTACATATGGACCGGGGTTTAAAGGGGAACTCTGGTACATTGCATCTTATCATTAGGCTAGGTTCGCAACTGCATTGGAGGATTATAAGTGCCTCCACCACAGGTTCTGTCCAAAATATAAGACCAAATAGCACAGCATGCAGCACTAATATGTTTTGTCAAATGACAGACACCATCCCTGGAAACCAGACAGACCCTTTAAGGGGTTCAATGGGCTTTGTTAAAGAGTACTTGTCACCAAAAAAACTGTTCTCAACTACCTCAGGCTATGTTCCCTAACCACTCCTAACACCCCTCCAGCCCTTTAAAAAATTTCAGAGCTTTAAAAACGGTGTATCATACCATTCTTTTTGCACACATGGTGCAATTTCCCAGAAGAAGAAAGTGGGTGTTTCCCAGCTGGCATGACATCCCTGAAGTCTGCTGGGGGACCACTTCCACCCTCACATGGTTGCAGTGCTGTGATGAATAGAAGCCCTCAAGCTCTGTGCATGTTTTTATGTCTGTGCAGCTTTCAGTGAGGCTTTCTTTCAGCTGTCAGTCTGTGAGGCTTTCTGTGAGAATCTCTGGATCTTTCTCGTTTTGTGCAGCTAACAATCAAACTCAATGCAGAGAAGCACTTCCTGAGTTTGGTCTCTTGCCAGGCTGGGAGGAGACCAAATTCCCTGTATTAATTGTGGCAGGGAACAGAACATTTTTTCTATTACATTTTAAACATATTTATGTTGACAATTTTAAAAGCAAGTGAATGGGAAAGTGTCTGCTAATTACACAAGGAACAATATATTAAAAGTTTTATTTGGTGACAGGTACTCTTTAATGTTTGGCATGGGGCAGATCTGTTTTTTATTTTCTGTCTTTTGCTCCAATGATGGAGCAGATGAAAGAACGTGCACATACGGCATACTTGGGACAACCCCTTAAATCTGACAAGTCATATTGGATTCCCCAGTAAACTGACATATAAAGATGCTACAGTTAATACATGACTTGAAGTACTTGCCATCAACACAAGAGGGTCTGTTTCTGGTTGTTCCGGCCACTTTTCCAGGCAAACAAGAACATTTCACTGTTTGTGATCTCTCCTCAATACGGTTCTTATTGCAGCATCTGTGCGCCGCTATGACTTCGCATGTTCCACCTTCTGCAAAGACACAAAGCACAAGTGTGCGGTTATATATAGGTTATCCAGCAAATGGATATGGGATAACATAAAGTTCAGATGAAAGAATAACAAGACACAATATGCAGTATGCCTTGCCAGCAAGAACCCATCTCCGGAGCTCTAGGGTTTCATTCAAACCATTGTACTCTTTGCAGCTGCAGGATTTTTCATACATTTGGTAAGATGTAAAAGAAAAACACATATTTTAAACATGAATCCTAAAAAAATAGACTACATTTTGGCCATTTATATACGGCTGCAATCCCAGATACTTGATTGAATCAAACTTAACCTTCAACTTAGGGCACAAATGGCCAGACTCCAGCTTTGTATTATTTTGCACTGTAAAAGAAGGACATGATTCTATGAAAAGAACAATTATTTTTAAAAGAGTAAAAGATGAAAGGGCTTTCCAGGAAATCACATTGATAACCAAGAAAAAGAGCTGCTCCCATTCCGTTGTCTTCCAACATACCACATTAATACTTTATACACAGTCTGGCACTGTAGCTCAGTTCCATTCACCATTAATAGCTCAGAGCCCTGAAGGTCAGACACCCCTGATCATTCATTGAGAGGCCATTAATGCTTATTGCTGGAAAAGAAATTTATACACATGGATAGATTACGTCACAAAGGAAATGATGTCTCCGACAACAAAAGTCAGGGGGATGAACTGACCTGACATTGGATGAAGTGCAATCATGGGAAAAAAAACTACCATGGACAAAAAACAGTACTAGTAACTAAAGTGCAGTCTAAATATATACATATACACATATATATATATATATATATATATATATATATATATATATACTGGCTGAGTACCCGGCATTGCTTGGCTTTTCCTTCCTAATCCTTGTTGAGGAGGAAAATCAACAAAGGAGGAAGCTTTTGACTTCATATCCCATCCTCATATATTGTTGTCATATCCCAACCCCATATCCCGTCCCCATATCCCATTCTATCCTGACCTCCTATCCCGTCCTCATATCCTGTCCTCATATTCCGACCTCCTATCCCGTCCTCCTGTCTTGACCTCATATCACGTCCTCATAGCCCGGCCCCATTTCCCAACTTCATATGCTGTCCTCATATCTTGACCTCATATCCCATCCTCACATCCCGTTCTCATATCCCGTTGTCCTATCTCGACCTCATATCCCCTCCTCATATCCCATCCTCATAGCCTGTCATTTCCATACATTTCCCATTGACTTGTATGGGACTTTAAACAAAAACCCTGACCCTCACAAATGGGGGGTAGTTAAGGGTTAAATTACCTATCCTATGTTTGTTGTTGACATATTAGTAACATGTGACCAAGTTTCATGTTAATATCTTTTACTGTTTGGACGTGATGCTGGAATATACACACATACACACATACATACATACACACATTGGCCCAGATATATCAAAGAATGTCTACGGTAGAGCTATTTTCCCACGTTTATTTAGGTAGTGGGTTTGACTAGCGTGCATCTTATTTATCAAGAAGGTGCAGCAGGATGATGAATTTTGCGCAGCTCTGCTGTGGTGGGAAAAGCTCTACTACATACACTTTTTCTAGACACTTGTGAGGGAGGGAAGTAGACACTTTCCCGGGTCCTGAATTTGGCAGCTTAGGTGTTTTTACTTTCACAGAGCTGCCGTGACATTTTTACTTGCATTTTAGACGCTACAATCAAATTTCATTGCGGTGTCAAAGGGGTTAAAGCTGGGCATCACCGTTATTGGTGATGTCTGACATTAGAGATGGGTCCTGGTGGCAGATAGCCGCAGGACCACCCAGCTATGACCCACGCTCAGCTCGGCGCCTCACGCCTACTGGTAGGTGGTGTAGCTTTGCGCCAAAAAAAGTACCTTTGCACACAAAATAGCAACTTTTGACAAAAGTAGCAAATGATAAATACGTGACCACTGCATGGTCAAAAAGAAAAAGTTCTACGGGTAGACAAAAAGAGTAAAACTGTCTACATCAAGAGACGCATAAAAGTCTCAAAATATGCTGCTTGCGCCTGAACTGCTCCTAAACATAGACAAAAAAAATGCTCTAAAAGCAATGATAAATCTCCCCCATAGAGTTTTATATATATAAATATATATATATATATATATATATAGATAAAAAAATATTAATAAAATTCTTATAAATGTATATATATATATATATATATATATATATATATATACAGTGGTCCCTCAACATACGATGGTAATCCGTTCCAAATGGACCATCGTTTGTTGAAACCATCGTATGTTGAGGGATCCGTGCAATGTTAAGTATAGGACAGTGGTCTACAACCTGCGGACCTCCAGATGTTGCAAAACTATAACACCCAGCATGCTGGGAGTTGTAGTTTTGCAACATCTGGAGGTCCGCAGGTTGAAGACCACTGGTATTAGAAGCTATACTCACATGTCCCCGCCGCTCCGGACCATCACCGCTCGTCACCGCTGCTCTGGATGTCGCCTTCCATCACTGTCGCCGTGTCCCCGGGGTGTCCCCGATGCTCTGTCAAGGCCTCTGCTTCCCCGGCATCCTCGCTTTCTGTCGCCGCCATCACGTCGCTACGCACGCCGCTCCTATTGGATGACAGGACGGCGTGCGCAGCAACGTGATGCTGACGATGGAGAGCGCCGACGATGCAGGGGATCCCTAAGAGGACGCGCCGGAGCCCGAGGACAGGTAAGTGATCCAGCGTGGGAAGCCACAGCAGTGGAAACCTACCTATCCAAGCCAAACGTTAGTAGGTGTTGTGCCTGGAATATGCACAACTACGCCAGTTGAGTGCGTTTCATACTGACTACCAGTGGCATACCAAGGGGGGGGGGGGTGGCGGGGGGGGCGGCCCGCCCTGGGTGCCACTCTCAAGGGGGGTGCCAGGGGCGGACTGACCTGCCGCCGCAACTACTGAGGATCTGGGACACTCGTCCCAGATCCTCAGCAGACAGTGCTACATTCTACTGTTTGCGCGATACACGCACATACAGGAGAAGGCGTCCCCTCTGTGTGAGCCGCATCTGCAGCTACACAGAGAAGACGTGACCTCTGCCCCCACCCAGCACGCAGTACAGGCGCCGGTGACATCACTCATCAGCGCCTGTACTGTGGAGGGGAGACGACGCAGGCCCCTGCTGAGGAGATCGCTGCATGGTGATATCAGGTGAGCATGCTTTTTTTTAAAAAATGTTAACCCTGCATATACCTACAGGGAAGGGGGGGTGCTCTGCATATACCTATGGGAAAGGGAGGGAGAGAGGGGGTGCTCTGCATATACCTATGGGAAAGGGAGGGAGGGGGGTGCTCTGCATATACCTATGGAAAGGGAGGGAGTGGGGGGGGTGCTCTGCATATACCTATGGGAAAGGGAGGGAGAGGGGGGTGCCCTTCATATACCTATGGGAAAGGCAGGGAAAGGGGGGGGTGCTCTGCATATACCTATGGGAAAGGGAGGGAGAGGGGGGGTGCTCTGCATATACCTATGGGAAAGGGAGGGAGAGGGGGGTGCCCTGCATATACCTATGGGAAAGGGAGGGAGGGGGGGTGCTCTGCAAATACCTATGGGAAAGGGAGGGAGAGGGGGGGGTGCTCTGCATATACCTATGGGAAAGGGAGGGAGAGGGGGTGCTCTGCATATACCAATGGGAAAGGGAGGTAGAGGGGGTGCTCTGCATATACCTATGGGAAAGGGAGGGAGAGACGGTGCTCTGCATATACCTATGGGAAAGGGAGGGAAAGGGGGGGTGTAGCCCTGCATATACCTATGGGGAAGAGGGGGGGTGTAGCTCTGCATATACCTATGGGAAAAAGGGTGGGGTGTTGCTCTGCATATACCTATGGGGAAGAGGGGGGGGTGTAGCTCTGCATATACCTATGGGGAAAGGGGGGTGTAGCCCTACATATACCTATGGGGAAGGGGGGGGGTGTAGCTCCGCATATACTTATGGGAAAGAGGGGGGGGGGTAACCCTGCATATACCTATGGGAAAGATGGGGGTTGTAGCTCTGCATATACCTGTGGGAAAGAGGGGGGGGGAGTGCAACTCTGCATATACCTATGGGAAAGAGGGGGGGTAGCTCTGCATATACCTATGGGAAAGAGGGGGTGGGGTGTAGCTCTGCATGTACCTATGGGAAAGAGGGGGGTGTAACTCTGCATACACCTATAGGGAAGGGGGGTGTTGCTCTGCATATACCTATGGGGAAGAGGGGGGTGTAGCTCCGCATATACATATGGGAAAGAGGGGGGTAACCCTGCATATACCTATGGGAAAGATGGGGGTTGTAGCTCTGCATATACCTATGGGAAAGAGGGGGGAGTGCAACTCTGCATATACCTATGGGAAAGAGGGGGGTAGCTCTGCATATACCTATGGGAAAGAGGGGGTGGGGGTGTAGCTCTGCATATACCTATGGGAAAGAGGGGGGTGTAACTCTGCATAAACCTATAGGGAAGGGGGGTGTAGCTCTGCATATACATATGGGGAAGGGGGGGTGTAGCTCCGCATATACATATGGGAAAGAGGGGGGGTGTAGCTCTGCATATACCTATGGGAAAGAGGGGGTAGCTCTGCATATACCTATGGGAAAGAGCAGGGGGGGTTACCCTGCATATACCTATGGGAAAGATGGGGGGGAGGTTACTCTGCATATACCTATGGGAAAGAGGGGGGTAACCCTGCATATACCTATGGGAAAGATGGGGGGGTTACTCTGCATATTCCTATGGGAAAGAGGGGGGGTGTAGCTCTGCATATACCTATGGGAAAGAGGGGAGTAGCTCTGCATATACCTATGGGAAAGAGGGGGGTAACCCTGCATATACCTATGGGAAAGATGGGGAGTTACTCTGCATATACCTATGGGAAAGAGGGGGGGAGTGTAACTCTGCATATACCTATGGGAAAGAGGGGGGTAGCTCTGCATATACCTATGGGAAAGAGGGGGTGGGGGGTGTAGCTTTGCATATACCCATGGGAAAGAGGGGAGTGTAACGCTGCATATACCTATGGGAAAGAGGGGGGTGTAACTCTGCATATACCTATGGGAAAGAGGGGGTTACCTGGCTAACTACCTACCTGCCCTTTTACTGTGCAGAACACCAAGGAGGGCATTATTACAGTTTGTGGGCCTATAGATGGAAAGATTGTGTAGAGGAGGGGAGGGCACTGAAAAAATGCAGAGTCTGACATGTTTTTTCTGCAGATGTTAAGAGATCTACATGGCGGTCTTATCCGGACGGAGAAGAAAAGGAAAAGACGACGCCGCTGATCAGAAAAGACGTAATTGTGAATCCCAAAATGTAACTGTAATCACTTATATGGTATACACATCCTGTGTGCAGCTGATATCTACCGCCATATGGTCCTGTATATAATCACTTATATTGTATACAGATCCTGTATAGTATACTGGTCTGTGTATAGTGGTTTTATTCAGTACAGTATGGCGGTATTATCCAGTTATTGTGTTGTGGTATATATTTTATCCTTGTATACCAGTATTATTGGTCATGGAAATTTACCTACGTTAAAGTGTTTCTTACATATATAAATTTTTATTTATTGTGTGTGGGATTTGGGTGGAATAGGGGCGTGGCAGAAGATTGATGAGCTGCAGAGCCTAGCAGGGGCCCTTGCCTTTTTTTTGGTCCGGGGGCCCCGAGTGTTGTCAGTCTGCCCCTGGGGGGAGGGGAGGGAGGGGGTGTAATTAAGGGGGGTGCGTGTGTGTGTGTGTAGGGGGGGGGGTGCCAAACAAAGGGTCTGCCCCGGGTGCCAAATGCTCTGGGTATGCCACTGCTCACTACTGTGACTGCTGTCTTTATCAAGGATTCTTCACAAGGAAGCGCTCCTGTGCATCTTTATGTCTTTAAGAGAATGACCATCACCAAGATGGATATCATCACAGAAATAATAGGTTATCCAGCCAGTTATATGCTATAGAAAAAGAGGAGCTGAGCAGACTGATAGATGGTTTGTAGGGAAACTATTATTTAAATCCCACCTCATTCTGTGCTTAAAAGGGTACTCCGATGGAAAAAAAAATGTTTAAATCAACTGGGACAAGAAAGTTAAACATATTTGTAAATTAAAGGGATATGGATACCGCTGTCACCAGCGCCGGACACCTCTCACACCTGTGCTGCGGACTGCCGGCACCGCCTCCGGCAACTCCTTATGCTAGAAAGAACTCCGCCCGGCACCAAGGTATGGGGTAAAAAGGCTTGTCTTTATTTATTCCACTGCTAGATACATACAGATAAAGATGTCTGACGCGTTTCGCCCTTTACAGGGCTTAATCGTAGACGATTAAGCCCTGTAAAGGGCGAAACGCGTCAGACATCTTTATCTGTATGTATCCTGCAGTGGAATAAATAAAGACAAGGCTTTTTACCCCATACCTTGGTGCCGGACGGAGTTCTTTCTAGCATATTTGTAAATTACTTCTATTAAAAAAAAAATCTTAATCCTTCCAGCTCTTTTCAGCTGCTGTATTCTTTAGAGGAAGTTGTGTAGTTCTTTCCAGTCTGACCACAGTGCTCTTTGCTGTCACCTCTGTCCGTGTCAGGAACTGTCAGGGCATGCTGGGAGTTGTAGTTTTGCAACATCTGGAGGTCCACAGGTTGAAGACCACTGAGAAGGGATTGCCAGGCGGAGAGTTCACTCGAGTATAAGCCGAGGGGGGCGTTTTCAGCACGAAAAATTGTGCTGAAAAACTCGGCTTATACTCGAGTATATACGGTACGTCAGATCCTGAATGCTGTAGTCTTGGGGTATGAAGTTTCTGGGAGATCTAAACAGATATCCTGCCACTGACCTATCAGTGGAGTTATGCTTGTCGAGGGATTTTCCCCTTTAAGGATGCCTCTAAAGTAGTCCCAAGTCTGGTGTCCAGGCCTCCTACCTGATTTCTGCCGAATTTGTTTGTACATTCTTGGAGTATTCATTCAAGGATATAAACATCTATTCCTGCTGAAATACTGAGTAAGCGCAATTCCTACTTTGTAAAACTTTATTCCTTGAACAAAGACACGGAAGCTTCTTAGATGTGTTTGAATAATGATGGTATCATAATTATTTTGTCAGGAGGAAAAAAAAGAACAAAAAGAGAACAATGTACCTGGGGCTTTGAGTTCCTGTAGAAGGTTTTTTATCAATTACCAGAACATGGTACATCAAGATATATATCTCCTAAAGCAGTTTACGACTGTGTGGTAATGTTTAAAGTTTACTGCTTCAAGAACATGAGAGGTCATTGTCTGATAAAGAACATGTGGCTTGGGAATAAGACCAAATATTTCAATATTTTTATACTGTAATTGAGGGAGGAAATTGTTCAGCCCTTAGTTCAACCTTACTAAATATTTTAATGGCTAATCTTATTTATTGAACAAAAGTATTACCTCCTTATCTACAAAACATGACCAGAGAGTATAACATGTTGGGCTGTCGTCTTGTTCCATAGGTTTAAAGGGGTACTCCAAAGGATAGGGGATAAGATGTCCGATCGCGGGGGACCCGCCGCTGGGGTCACAGCTGTCATGCTCCCTCCCATAGGCTTGCATTGAGGGGCGGAGCGTGACGTCACACAGGGGCGGAGGCGTGACATCACAATACTCCGGCTCTGTGATCGGCAGTCATCAGACCTGGAACGAACATGCTCCGGGGGCTGATGGTAACGGGGTGCTGCGTGAAATATCATGGGGGTCTCCAACGGAAGGACACCCACAATCAGGCTTCTTATCCCCTGTCCTTTGGATACGGGATAAGATGTCTTAGTGCTGGAGTATCCCTTTAAATCTTAAAGAGGTATTCCAGGGTAGGAGAAAATCCCCATAGCAAACCTATCCTGCTCTGGACAGTTCCTGAGACAGACAGAGGTGTCGGCAGAGAACACTGTCGTTAGACAGACAAGAACAACTCAACTTCAGCAGCTGATAAATACTGTTAGGATTAAGATTTTTTAATAGAAATAATTTACAAATCTGATTAACTTTCTGGAGTTCATATGAAAAAAATTGTTTTTCACTGGAATACCCCTTTAATACTGCTCCCAAGGGTGTCATGGTGTAAGAGTAAGGCCTGGCACTTTCTTGGCAGTCAATGTGCCACTGGGTGCTCTAAGCAGAGCCTCTGCACCCTAGATAGTTTTTTGACTTAAAAAAACGGTTCTATTTGGTGTCCCCCCCCCCCCCCCCCCCCCCCCTTTTGTGGTGTTGTGGCTCAGTGGCAATTTTTTCAAAATCCCAGTAGGCTCTGGGTATGTTTTATTATTATTATATTTTTTTTTTTTTATAAGCTTTGTCCTTCCATAGACCTCTATAGAGGGAAGAAATATATGTGGGTGTCCTAATCCCCCAATTATTTATTAAAAATCCTTGATATCAGAATCAAATTATTTGTAATGAGAAAAACGCAGGGGGAAAAAGACACATAAAGATTCCTTTAATAATGGACACAACTTTTTTTGGGGGAAAAAAAGGCCACAAAAAATGCATAATGAAGAAAGAGGGGAGGAGAAAAAAGAGAGGGCAGTTTGTATGTGGCATTTTTTTTCAGGGCAAAGAAAATGACAAACAAAAAATTGTGTCTGTAGACTAATCTGAGTCGCATAAATGTTGGGGAAGCGTCTTTGTAGTCAAGTGACCACCCATGCAATCCACCCATGGCTAGTTCCAGTGGATATGACGCACAGGCAGTCACTTTACTGTAAAGCTATCCATGGCCGTATTCACAGCTTAAGCTTCCCTAGGCACTGGGTTTAAATACACCCAATAAGAATGATGCCAAAAGCAGATCTGTCACAAATATACAGCAAAAACTGAATGTGTACAAATGGATTTTGTTTCAGATTTACCTTAGATCTCACCCCAATGGGAGATCTGCTCAGAATTTTTAATAACTTCACAGAAGTTTTTGATTTTTTGGGGGAAATGCTCATTAAAGAAGCAGCAGAGGTCAACATAGGAGGAAGCAGGACAAAGAACATGCTGGCTTGATGTGTAATGTATTTTTTTTTATTGGATTCATACCTTTTGTACAATTTATGAAATTCTGATCATAAAAGTCCAAATTCGGCAGTTTATTTAGATAAAAGCTGGCAGATTAAAATTAAAAAAGGTTTGCCAAAACCCCAGTGCGATATTCATAATAAAAACCATAACACCTAAGGAAAGATCCCATGAATGATCTGAGTATGGCGGCTGCATTCAATAGGCATTGTACCATAGAGGAAAGGTGTAAATGTATTCCTGAATGGAGCTGTCTATTAGTTATATGAGCATAGGAGAACATTTTCAACAACATGACTTGTCAAATACAAGCTGGGTAACTAGGAGGCAGATAGATATGAGATACATTTATTCAATATTTATGCATCACTGACATATTTCATATCTCTATAAAGAGAATATAGTCACTTGCATCAGTCACTGTTCCCTGTGGGGCTCACTCTTTAATTTCCCTACCAGAGACATAAGCAGAAAATAGTATTTTTTTTTTTTAGGATGGCAATAACACTATGAGCTTGTTTTCAGCGTGTATGTAGGAAACTGCCACAAAAGAAGAGAAAATAATCTCTGCAGATGTACGATGGCTTGAAATCCATGGCCTAATGTACAATACAATGTGCATAGATAAGTATACCAAGAGGTACTGTATACCACAGAGAGATCCATAGGCCTAAGACAAGGGGAAGCCCAGTTCTTTCATTTTTGGTAAGGAAAATAATAACCAGCACAAGACTTCTCCACAATAACAGAAATCCTACTCCACAGTCAGACCAATGTCTTCAGTCAATGGCATACACCATACATGGCATACACCATACAGGAAATTCAAATAATATAAAAAAAATATTAAAAGTTGGCTGCTATGGGCCCGCCGTCATTGGTGGGCTAGGATGGGCTGTCACCTTCCTCTACAGCTGCACAGTGCTCTTTCCCCTCCCTCTACATCTGCATAGAATTCTCTATCACCTCTCTCTACAGCTGCACAGTTATCTCTATCACCTCCCTCTACAGCTGCACAGTCCTCTCTATCACCTCCCTCTACAGCTGCACAGTCATCTCTATAACCTCCCTCTACAGCTGCACAGTCCTCTCTATCATCTCCCTCTACAGCTGCACAGTCATCTCTATCACCTCCCTCTACAGCTGCACAGTCCTCTCTATCACCTCCATCTACAGCTGCACAGTCCTCTCTATCACCTCCCTCTACAGCTGCACAGTCATCTCTATCACCTCCCTCTACAGCTGCACAGTTCTCTCTATCACCTCCCTCTACAGCTGCACAGTCCTCTCTATCACCTCCCTCTACAGCTGTGCAGACCTCTCTATCACCTCCCTCTACAGCTGTGCAGTCCTCTCTGTCACCTTACTCTACAGATACACAGTTCTCTCTATCACCTCCCTCTACAGCTGCATAGAATTCTCTATCACTTCTCTCTACAGCTGCACAGTCATCTCTATCACCTCCCTCTACAGCTGCACAGTGCTCTCTGTCACCTTCCTCTACAGCTGCAAAGGACTCTCGGACACCTTCCTCTACAGATGCACAGTCCTCCCTCTACAGCTGCGTAGAATTCTCTGTCACCTCCCTCTACAGCTGCACAGTCCTCTCTATCACCTCCCTCTACAGCTGCATATACTTCTCTGTCACCTCCCTCTACAGCTGCACAAACCTCTCTATCACCTTCCTCTATAGCTGCACAGCCCTCTCTGCCACCTACCTCTAAGGCTGCACAGTTCTCTCTATCACCTCCGTCTACATCTGCACAGTCCTCTCTGTCATCTCTTTTTACAACTGCACAGTTCTCTTTATCACATCCCTTTACAGCCATACAGCCCTCTCTATAACCACCCTCCATAGCTGTACGGTCCTCTGTATCAACTCTCTCTACAGCTACATAGTCCTATCTGTCGTCTCCTTCTACAGCTGCACAGTCCTCTTTATCACCTCTCTCTTCAGCTACACAGTCCTTTCTATCACCATCCTCTATAGCTTCACAGTCCTCTCTATCAGGTGCCTCTACAGCTGCACAGTTCTCCCTATCACCTTCTGCTACAGCTGCACAGCCCTCTCTGCCACCTTCCACTAAAGCTGCACAGTTCTCTCTATCACCTCCCTCTACTGCTTTACAATCCTCACTATTACCTCCCTCTATAGCTGCACAACCCTCTCTGCCACCTTGCTCTAAAGCTCTACAGTTCTATCACCTCCCTCTACATCTGCACAGTTCTCTGTCGTCTCCTTCTACAACTGCACAGTCCTCTCTATCCCCTCCCTCTACAGCTACACAGTCCTCTCTATCACCTCCCTCTACAGCTAGACAGTCCTCTCTATCACCTCCCTCTACAGCTACACAGTCCTCTTTATCACCTCCCTCTACAGCTACACAGTCCTCTCTATCACCTCCCTCTACAGCTACACAGTCCTCTCTATCACCTCCCTCTACAGCTGCACAGCCCTCTCTGCCACCTTCCACTAAAGCTGCACAGTTCTCTCTATCACCTCCCTCTACTGCTTTACAATCCTCACTATCACCTCTCTCTATAGCTGCACAACCCTCTCTGCCACCTTGCTCTAAAGCTGTACAGTTCTATCACCTCCCTCTACATCTGCACAGTTCTCTGTCGTCTCCTTCTACAACTGCACAGTCCTCTCTATCCCCTCCCTCTACAGCTACACAGTCCTCTCTATCACCTCCCTCTACAGCTACACAGTCCTCTCTATCAACTCCCTCTACAGCTACACAGTCCTCTCTATCACCTCCCTCTACAGCTACACAGTCCTCTCTATCACCTCCCTCTACAGCTACACAGTCCTCTCTATCACTTCCCTCTACAGCTACACAGTCCTCTCTATCACCTCCCTCTACAGCTACACAGTCCTCTCTATCACCTCCCTCTACAGCTACACAGTCCTCTCTGTCACCTCCCTATACAGCTACACAGTCCTCTCTGTCACCTCCCTATACAGCTACACAGTCCTCTCTATCACCTCCCTCTACAGCTACACAGTCCTCTCTATCACCTCCCTCTACAGCTACACAGTCCTCTCTATCACCTCCCTCTACAGCTACACAGTCCTCTCTGTCACCTTCCTCTACAGCTGCACAGTTCTCCCTATCATCTCCTTCTAGAGCTGCATATAATTCTCTGTCACCTTCCTCTACAGCTGCACAGTCCTCTCTTCCACCTTCCTCTACAGATGCACAGTCCTCTTTATCACCTCCCTCTAGAGCTGCACATAATTCTCTGTCACCTCCCTCTATAGCTGCACAGTCCTCTCTATCACTTGCGTCTCTTGCTGCACAAACCTCTCAATCACCTTCCTCTATAGCTTCACAGTCCTCTCTGCCACCTTCCTCTAAAGCTGCACAGTCCTCACTATCACCTCCTCTATAGCTACACAGTCCTCTCTGCCACCTTCCTCTAAAGCTGCACAGTCCCCTCTATTACTTACCTCTACAGCTGCACAGTCCTCTCTATCACCTCCCTCTACAGCTGCACAGTCCTCTCTATCACCTTCCTCTACAGCTGCACAGTCCTCTCTATCACTTACCTCTACAGCTGCACATTCCTCTCTGTCACCTCCCTCTCCAGCTGCACAGTCCTCACTATCACCTCCCTCTACAGCTGCACAGTCCTCTCTATCACCTCCCTCTACAGCTGTGCAGACCTCTCTATCACCTCCCTCTACAGCTGCACAGTCCTCTCTATCACCTCCCTCTACAGCTGCACAGTCCTCTCTATCACCTCCCTCTACAGCTGCACAGTCCTCTCTGTCACCTCCCTCTACAGCTGCACATTCCTCTCTGTCACCTCCCTCTCCAGCTGCACACTCCTCTTAATCTCCTCACTCTACAGCTGCACGGTCATCTCTGTCACAGTCCTCCAGGTTTACTGGCATTTACACCCTTACTGCCCTAGACCACCATAAATACAGACATTATCCTCTTCACCTACCTAGACCACCTACTATATGATGTGGTGTTAACTCTTTTCCTCTTGTAGACCACTAGAGATACAGACCTTAACTCCCAATAGTTCTAGTTTATCAAGGATGTTGGCATTAGACACATTCACTGCACTAAGCCACTAGGGATACAAATGTTAACCTATTCACTGTTCTGTATAATGATAGATAAGGACATTAACCCCTTTACTGCCCTAGACCACCAAGGATGTAAACGATAACCCTTATGCTGGAATGCCTTTATGCTGCTTTATACTGTTTAGCTGGGTGCTATGTATATTTGTCTGCTTTATAGCTACTTATTGGGGCTCTTTATTTTAATATTAATATGAAGCAGTTGTGCATTGCCTGGCTCAGACAGAGCAGGGCCTTGGCTGTTATTTACCCTGCTCACAAGCTACAAGCTCTTTAGGTTTCTGACAATTTAGGAGTCTGGTCTGAGGGTCTGATTAGGGGGCTATTCTAGGGTCTAATAAATTAGGGCCAGGTGTATGAAAATATAGAGTTCGGATTCTAAAAACATAGGTGGCTGTCTGTCTGATCATGAACAAGGGGCATAGCCCTCTGGGTCATTTAGGGCATATTCACATGATATGCCATAAATGTCCTCTAAATGCAATGTCCACCTCTGGGACCCCCACGTGAGCTATTGTACACTGTTAATATAACTCCCAGAATTTTCTGTTGTGGAAGTGGGAACCTCCTTTAAATGCTAAATACTCAGACAAACTGGGTTTATGAGGTAAGCGTCTTGTTTGTTTCTCATAATAATAACCAATATAACAGAATAACAATGAATCTTACAGCATTTGGTTTTATACCCATATAGGAAGCTTTTAGGACTCCAGAGAATGACATCCCAAACCAATAACATTTCTTGTGTTAATTTACCTCTGTTACAACAGTAATTCCTGCAGACTTATATATGATGTGTGTCGGCAGCTGAGCACCAGAGCATCATGTAGATGCATTAGCTACTTTCATATTTATACTGGTAATAAAGATCACTGTATTATTTTTCCAAGCTACAGAATAATGAAAATGTATGAGCGCATGTTTAATACATTGCTTATATTACTTAATTTACCTGCGTAAGAATCAATGGATAACTTGTCTTTTACCGAAATGAAATTCGCATGTGAATGGAATTTTTAGTTTAATAATGACTTCTGGCGACACTAATGTAATCTGTGTTGAATAGTCACCTCTGGAGGTAGCACCGTATTAATATGAAATATACAGAATACGGCTACATCTCGAATGCAATTTATGGTAATTATATATGAACTGGAAAAATGGAAGATGGAGAAGGGATGTATCACTTTGTGTTTCACAAGTTTCGACTTATTTAAGTGAAATTTCTCTGCATATCTATTTGATTAAATAAAATCTGCCACGCTGAACAAGAAGTCCGGTCTGTGGGCCGCAGGTTATAGAGGAGGGAGCTGGGAGGATGGATGTATAATACTGTGGGGAAAATTTCAGGATAAATTGTAACTTACTCATTTATATCTTTGCTCATTGTGGGCAATGTAAGTCCTGTGGGCAGAATCACGTAGCTGTCAATCATTGAGCAAGGATCACCCACTGGATGCAAGACCAGAGTACGTCCTGAATAAGATACTAAATATAATATTAGACTAAATAGTCATACAAAGCTATATTCCTGCTTTACATTATGCTGCCCACAGAATGGACTACATGTTCAACAAGACAAAGTTTAGCTTACAGAAAAACCTCAAGTTGTTTCTTTTTGCCTATATCATAAACACTCACCAATCACTAATCATACAAGGGGTTTCATCACTGTAACTTGGTCATGTGATCACTTATCTGACCCATAAAAAGTTACATGGCTTAACGTGTCAGAGGATGTCAGTCCTGGGTCATCAATACATCAATACCTATTAGACATCAATACTTATTAGATTACATCTGCCAGCTTACACACCCCTACCAGCTTCATCTGTATATTGCTGCTATCTTTATGGGATCAGAATATGTATGGAAGATTTAAAAAAAAACTTCTCCTGATGCTGTGATTTTTCAGTTTTATTCATGATTTTCAAAAATTTTTACTAGTTGCTAGTTTACCGCAATTATGCAAATTACTGTAAAATATGTGAAATTTTTACTGCGATTTTGGGAAAAAAACTGAAGAAACAGCCAAATTACAGTACAAACATGTAAAAGATACAGCAAACACTCAACTTACAAAGACAGCCTAAAGGCTTCAAATCTTTATAAAACACTTCACTTCAAATTGCTTTAACCTTATGTCAATATTTTAATTCTAAAAATCAGACTGTGAATAGGAGTAAGATCCAGAACTAGCAGCTCAATTAGATGGCCAGGTGCAGGGATGAATAGCCACACTAAAGGCTATGTTCACACAGACAATGTCTGCACAGACACACTGCCCTAAAAGTGAAGCTAGAACTGCTCGGAAATGCGCCGTCTCGTAGACGGCAATGCATTTCCGCGCTGAGTCTGTAGAATGTATAGAAATATCTACTCTTTCTTCGGACTCCCAAATCAGCATTCTGCCATATGCACCCCATTAACATCAATAGGACTCTGCTGCTGCGGAATCTCCGTGCAGAATTCTAATGTGGAATTTCACACTCCATTGTGTGAACATAGCCTAAATCTCTCTGCACTGCCAGAGGAAATGTAGGCAGCATTATCAAATAATTTCAGTGATGGATTTGAATCCAACATGAAGCCTAACCCACGCCTGCCACATGTAAGCACAAGGCAAACACAAGGGGGGAGATTTATCAAAACCTGTGCAGAGTCAAAGTAGCCCAATTGCCCATAGCAACCAATCAGCTTGCTTCTAACATTCCTAACAAGGACTGTGAAAAATGAAAGAAGTGAGCTGATTGGTTGCTATGGGCAACTGGGCAACTTTGACTCTGCACAGGTTTTGATAAATCTCCCCCAAGGACCTCTATATTATTCTCTAATAAAATCTTATGCTGCACTAAATAAAATCTCAAATGCATGGTTACATAACGGATCTGTGTTGAACAAATTTATCACCAGACCTTTTTGGGCCTTAAAGGGGCATTTCCATCTAGGAAATTTTTGGCATATCTACAGAATATGTCATGAATGTCCTCTAGATGTAGGTCTCACATTTTGGACCCACACCTATCTTGAGATCAAGAGCTCCTTGGTCCCCTCTGGTCTGCTCTCAGCTGATAGAGGTCGTCGAGAAGTTGAAAACAACTGTTTAATGCAATTTGCCTAACTCCAACGTCCCAATGCTTTTTACACAACTCTCATTAAAATCAATGAAAGCTGCAAAAATTGTTTACAACAGTCGGCTTATTTTAATTTTACCTCTGCATTTCAGAAGCCATTTTTCTAATTTTTTCTTTTTTTTTTCATTGTCGTGCCTAAATAAGACTTTATTTTATTCAAGAGCAATTATATATTAATACTAAATAAAGGTGCTTTTGAGATTTTTTTTAATGAGTTTTTGGGTGCACATTAAAGTCTGATTGGACAGAAACTGTGTAGGGAGAGATTTCTTGTCTACAGATAAGCAAACCGAACATATAGAACCATAGTTGGGACAAAATTTGTCTACAGTTTGGTTCGGCTAGAAGGTGCTAAAATAATATCAACAGAAAAGAGAAGGAGGAAAGATCACATGACCTCTAAGAATCCCATAATACCTTTCGAACAGCTCTCTCAGCCAATCATGTTGATGGCCTATCTGGAGGATTTTAAAAGCCTGGATAATCCCTTTAAAGTTTATAACCTTTCTGTGGGAACATAAGATCTCATTGTGCACCTTATGTTTTTAGGGCCTGAGTAAGATTGCCCTGTCTGTACTTCTATGATAATCTTCTAATCCCGAAATACTATTTTCTTGTGTAGGGGGTTCAACGACCATCTCTATGTAGTGTCCTATTCCCTGGGCATTGTCACGTTGAAACCATTTATCACAGAAAGCTGCGTCTAACATTATTAATATAGAAGTATCAGCTTTCCATTTGGCCTCCGCAAAATGACTCCATTTATTTTTGAAAATAAGTCATTTTTCTTCTCATTACATTGGAGCATAAAATTCCTGAAATGTTCCAAATGACACTTCCAAACATCATAAACCATGTGACAAATGATGACATATAAAAGTCGTTTACTTCTCAAACATGGTGAAAATTTCAGGCGCGCAGCTTAGAAATTAGATACTTTTGAAGCTGCGAACGACTGTGGTTAACAGACTGGTCATGAAACTACTGACATTGTGTATTTTTCCTCTGGAATGAATGCGTTATTGCCGTGATCATGGGGTAATATAATATAATGACATAAAACTTAACACAGATAGGCAATGCACATAATTCTAACAGTAAGGGAGAAATGCAACTCGGAGAATTGTTTAATTTAATTGAACAATACTGTAGCCTTGAAAAATGGCTCAATTATAAGTGTTTATTAAGACCACTATGTACACTGCATCATGTTGTGTGCTATGTTTTACTTGAATTGTGCCCCCGCACTGAAATTTATAATGGCGTAACACAGCTCCCTATGCTTTACATTTTAGGACAAAAAAATAGCTAGAGAATTGTATTTCAGCCCTTTTTTTCCTTTTTATGTCTGGCTGGGACGTAATAAAGCGTTTATTCTACACTTCAGAAATATCGTTGGTTTATAGAAGAGTTGGTATTAGCATTGAAGTCAAAATGGCATAAAAAAACGTTTCATTTTCCGTTGACACTTATGACTTTTAATAGATTTTGACTCTAAACATTGTGGCAGGGCTGCTTGTCATGTTGATAAACATGTATTTACTTCAATCGCTGGTGAAGTTGTTAAGAAGAACGTAAATGCACTGCAAAACATTATTCATGAAATTCTAAAGGGAAAATCAAGGTAAAAGAGGTTGTTGCACCTGGACAATTCCTTTGTATATGCCTGCACTGTTATGTCATATGGGCATCATGGAGGGAGTCTTCAGGATCCCTCTTCAATAATAAGCCAGAATAGGGACCCTTACCAACCACTCTCACTCTGGTGGGCCTGCAGCGGCGTTGCTAGGGTTGGTGTTACCCGATGCGGCAGAATGGTGCCAACCCGACACCCATCCTTGGTAAAGGTTTTTTTCCAAAACGCTGCGTTGGGGTGGTGCTACTCTTGTGTCCTGCAGCCATGGGATTTTAAGTATGTTTTGTATTGCTGTGACATTCTGCATATGTGTGATGCAGGGATAACATGTGACTGTCATGCATGGATATTGCATTATACATATAATATATTCTACTGTTTAAGGCATGTTCTAGGATATGGACTATCACCCTGTTGTTTCCTTTCCCCTCTCGGTGGAATATGTCTAATTTTATTTATTGTTCAAAAGAGGCTTTATTGAAGCATAAGGGGTATATCTCTAATTGTACAATTTAAGTTTTTGTAATGACTCAAAATGTTGCATGTATGTTGAATTTTGGGAGTTCATAGATATAGCTAGAGATGAGCGAACTTACAGTAAATTCGATTCGTCACGAACTTCTCAGCTCGGCAGTTGATGACTTTTCCTGCATAAATTAGTTCAGCTTTCAGGTGCTCCCGTGGGCTGGAAAAGGTGGATACAGTCCTAGGAGACTCTTTTCTAGGAATGTATCCACCTTTTCCAGCCCAACGGAGCACTTGAAAGCTGAACTAATTTACGCAGGATAAGTCTTCAACTGCCGAGCCGAAAAGTTTGTGACGAATCGAATTTACTGTAAGTTCGCTCATCTCTAGATATAGCAATAGAAATATTAACTTCTTGCAGAAATTTACACTCTCTCTCTTGTGTCTGGTTATACTAACCAATATTATTATCAACAATGCCAATTGCCAAGTAAGGGTATGTTCACACTGCGGAATTCCCACGGAATTCCATCAACGGAATTCCACGAGTAGAATTTTGCGCAGTGAACATTCCCATCAGTGCGAATGGCTCCTCCGCAAGAGCCGGTCACACTGCAGAATTTCAGCAGCGGACATTGTTCAGCGGAAAGAAAGAACATGTTCATTCTTTGCGCGGAATTCTGCGAGTACTGCATAACTGTCAATGGTGACAGCGCAGTGTCCCTCAGTCCTACCACTGAAGTATCTTCAGTGTCGGTCGCCTGACGGAATCTCCGCTCGCGGAATTCTGCAGTATGAACATACCCTAAGGGTAAAATGCTACCAAAGTTTTTACTATGTGAAATGACAGCTTCCAGTATGACCCAAGTAGTGGTAAGGTTATGCTGGGAGTTGCTGTTTCACCAATCATCCCTGCAGAACTTACAAGTGACTACAGCTCAGATGGGACATACGGGACAATGATATAAGTGACTCACAGTTCTTGACGTCTTCTCTGTTATCTAATTCAGCTGGTACATAATGCTCTGACTTCTTCAAGCTTAAACGGGTAATCCGCCCCTAGACATCTTATCCCCTGTCCAAAGGATAGGGTATAAGATGGCTGATTGTGGGGGGCCTGCCGCTGGTGACCCCCCGCAATCTCTCCTGCAGCACCCCCGTTTCTCAGCTGCACAGAGCGAGGATGGTTCTGTGGCTAGTGACGGGCAATGCAGGGAACAGAGTATCATGACATCACGCCCCCTCATGACATCACGTCGGGCTGATTGGGACTATCACGATAAAATTGCGATGTCCCGATCAGCTAGGACGCGAGCGGAGGTCCCCTTACCTTGCTCCGTCACGTCCGATCTGCGTTTGATTGCTCCAAGCCTGAGCTACAGGATTGAGCAATCAACTCCCTATAATGCTGATCCATGCAAAGCTAGGGATCAGTCTAAAAGATCAATGTGTGCAGTGTAATAGCCCCATATGGGAGCTATAACACTGCAAAAAAAAAAAAAGTGAGAAAAAAAGAAAGTTAATAAACTTTTCCCATAAAAAAAAACTGTGTAAATAAAAGGAAACATATGTGGTATTGCCACATGCGGAAATGTCCGAACTATAAAAATATATAATTAATTAAACTGCACGGTCAATGGCGTATGCACAAAAAAATTCCAAAGTCCAAAATAGAGTATTTTTGGTCACTTTTTATATCATGAAAAAAATCTATAAAAAGTGATCAAAAAGTCCTATCAATAGAAAAAGGGTACCGATAAAAACTTCAGAACACAGTGGAAAATTAGCCCTCATACCGGCCCGTAAGCGGAAAAATAAAAGTTATAGGGGTCAGAATATAAGAATTTTTTACGTAAAAATGTTTCTGCATGTAGTTATGATGTAAGACAAAATCAAACATATATATGTAGGGTATCATTTTATCCGTATGGACCTACAGAATAAAGAGAAGGTGTAATTTTTACTGAAAAATGCACTGCGTAGAAACGGAAGCCCCAAAAAGTTACAAAATGAAATATTTTCTTCAATTTTGTCGCACAATTTATTTTTCAATTTCGCCGTGAATTTTTGCCATCATATGGAATTTTTGCCATCATAAGCCATCATATGGAATATTATGTGCAAAATTGAAAGTGTTTTATGATTTTTAGAAGGTGATGAGGAAAAAATGAAAATGCAAAAATGGAAAAACGCTGAGTCCTTAAGGGGCTAAATATAATACTGCCACACACTGTATTGTCTGAATATATTACTACCCCACACTGCACTCTCTAAATTTACCACTGTCACACACTGTAACCTCTGAATATAATACTACTATACACTGCACCATCTTAAATGGGTACTCCGGTGAAAACCTTTTTTCTTTTAAATCAACTGGTGCCAGAAAGTTAAACATATTTGTAAATTACTTCTAATAAAAAAATTTAATCCTTCCAGTACTTATTAGCTGCTGAATGCTACAGAGGAAATTCCTTTCTTTTTGGAACACTGATGACATCACGAGCACAGTACTCTCTGCTGACATTTCTGTCCATTTTAGCAACAGTGCATAGCAAATGTATGCTAAGGGCAGCATGGTGGCTTAGTGTTTAGCACTGCTGCCTTGCAGTGCTGGGGCCTTGGGTTCAAATCCCACTAAGGACAACAATAAATAAAGACTTATTGTTATTATAATAACGTCAGCAGAGAGCACTGTGCTCGTGATGTCATCAGAGAGCATTCCAAAAAGAAAATAATTTCCTCTGTAGTATTCAGCAGCTAATAAGTACAGGAAGGATTAAGATTTTTTAATAGAAGTAATGTAAAAATCTGTTTAACTTTCCGGAGCCAGTTGATTTAAAAGAAAAAAGGTTTTCACCGGAGTACCCCTTTAATATAATATTGTGACAAACTGCACCCTCTGAATATAATACTACCACACACTGCACCCTCTGAATATAATACTACCACATACTGCACCCTCTGAATATAATACTACCACCCACTGCACCCTGTAAATATAATAGTGCTACACACTGCACCCTTGAAATATACTTCCACACACTGTGCCCTATAAATATAATACAGTTAGATCCTGTAGCCCATAAAACCTCGCCCCAACCCTCACATTACTGCGCCTCATGTCTGCATTATCAACCCTCCCATTAAGTGCCTTATGTCTGCATCATGACACCCCGGCCCCCACATTATTGTGCCTCATCATGTCTACATTATCACCCCCATCATTGTGCCTTAGGTCTGCTTCATCACCCCCAACCCTAAAATTACTGTGCATCATAACATATGATACACAGTAATGTGGGGGTGGGGGGGGGAGATGATGAAGCAGACATAATAAAGCACAATGATGTGGGGGTTAAAAGGCTGATATGATTCATGTCAACTTTTTAACTCCCACATTATTGTGCCTTCTATCTGGCCGCACCCAATGGACCACTCCCCCACCCCCTTTCCCTTAACAACTCCCTAAGACTAACCAACCGTACCCCCCCCCTCCCTGGCTCCGCATTACACCACAAATGGCTCACCAGGCAGAGGTGCGCTCCTCAATGTGCCAGGTTGCTCTTCCAAGATGCGGCCTGAGTAATGGATGTCATGTCAGAGTTAGCACGGCTCCGCTGTCCATCACAAGCTCCGCCCAAGCAGCTTACTGTGAATGATGCTCCCCTCCCCTCTTGCTCCTCTTGAGTACAGCACCGGTGGTCCACAGGCAGTGGAGGCACGGCCACCATAATCGTAAGGAAAAATATTTTATTGTTTTAGATTTACATAGTTTCAGTGAGCTAGATCAGCACTTCAAATTGAGCTCACAGAAACAGCAAATGTTTCACATGCACCTGGGTCATGGTGTTACCCCACAAGATGGTATCACTTTTTGCTGTGATATTACCGGGAAATCAAGCTTCTTCTGAGTATCATGATGGGATCCTATAATTTCTACTTGGTGTCATTATTATTTCAACTGCAACTCTGCACTGTATAGAACTGGGGTGTTGGTGCACTATGAGAATAAATCAGGTACAATGGGGCACTGGAGGACTGGAAGTTCACAGCTATAACTAAAAAGTGATAATCCCTGGTGTAAGGAGAACTGAGCTTTGGGTAAAAGGTCTGGGACAGGTGTCTCAGGTGGCTGGTGCTAGAAATGCCACTGGTAATACTAAGAGATTTTGACCAGAATGTATATTTTGTTGTTTATGATACAGACCTAAAGGTATGGAGTCAACCGTAGTATTGTACCATAGTTCCTGCAGGATCTATCTATCTATTTATCTATCTAACCAAAGAAGAAGATTCACCGCAGCACGCACAGATGAAGTTGATGAATTGAGGCTTTTTTTCCAACACAAACTGGCAACGTTTCGGTTACGCCATGGTAACCTTTCTCAAGCAACTTGTTGCTTTGAGAAAGGTTATAAGGGCAAAACCACAATGTTGTCAGTTTGTGGCAATTATTTATATATTTTTCCAAATGACTGTAGATACAGTTAAAGAATGAACAGTTGTATCAGTCCATAGTATATAACTATATCTAGGCTTTCCTTTACCTGGAGCAAAGATTAAAGCGGTATTTTGGTGCAACAAAACCCATTGAAAATGGACTGGGGGTGTACCAAAAATAAAAAACAAAACATACTCATCTGCCATAAATCTGCACCTGCATCTCCCAGTCCAATGGCTTCCAGTGTCCACTGTTTCCTTCATCATGTGATACATCACCCTTGCCCGCTCAGCCATTCACCTGCTGAGGTGGGTCACCACTGGAGTAAATAATTGGATGAGGAGATATTTGCTGTGGAACAGGAAGAAGGAAGCAGTGGGCAATGGAAGCCAATCAGACAGAGAGCTGTGAGAAATTGGGGCAGGTGAAAATAGTTTGTTTGTTCTCATGTGTACACGGCTAAGATTGGCCATAATCAACCAGCCACCTCTATGCACACATAAGCAAATTCTTTATCATGTTCGTTCCTCCCCCATCCCCCCGTAGTAAAACACATGAGCCAAACCATACGACATTTTGTTTTTTATGATGTTGAACATGTGCTTATATTAATATTTTTCCTGTTATCTCCACATACTTCATCTGTCTAGTTTATTACAGTATTATGCAAATTAGACTCTACAAAGAATTGTAGAATTGTAAAAAAGATCAAAGAAACACAATGGAATAATTGAAGCATGGAATAGTTTTGGTTGAGCAGGAATCTCATTTGATTTTTCCCAGCGCTAATGATAGTACCATTTAATGTATAAGTTCATTCTATATTCTAGCCCATCACTCCTACAGCAAATATGACATGAATGCAAGGAGAAAAAATGAGGAAGACTCTCAAACACTAATGATGACAATATACTTTAGTCATTGATAATATATTTGCTATTTACACACATGACTGTAACAGGACAAACATAAAACAACAAAAAAAATAATAATTAAACATAAAACTCCAATTATTCTGAATTGTTTCAACAGATCTACTGCTCATTTCCAATAGCTATGGCTGATATGACAAGCCACCCCATAGGAAAAAGAACTATATCCTACACAGACACTGGACAGGAGTAATGCTGTTTCTGGGAGGTAAAAACGCTCAACTGCAATACCATACACAGCCACTATGCATAAATGACACAAGTAGCTCAAAAAGAGGAAAAAACGGTCTTATGAGGCACTGCTTTTGGAGGTCACAAAACGGAGAGCCTCAGACCAGCACAGGACAAGTGGTTTTTATTTGCAAAAAGGACAACGCGTTTTGGCACATACAGAGTGCCTTCCTCAGGTCCAAACGTATAAAGGCACCCTTCAAAACCTAAGTGGTGCAAGAGATGCTGGTGAGGATCCTGTGTGATGCGGCGCTGGCATGGGTCTGACCAGCATCTCTTGCACCGCTTAGGTTTTGAAGAGTGCCTTTATACGTTTGGACCTAAGGAAGGCACTCTGTATGTGCCGAAACGCCTTGTCCTTTTTGCAAATAAAAATCACTTGTCCTGTGCTGGCCTGAGTCTCTCCGTTTTGTGACCTCCAAAAGCAGCACCTCATAAGACCGTTTTTTCCTCTTTTTTGAGCTATTCGTGTCATAAAAATGTCTCTTCCTGCTAAGAGTCCAGTCCCGGTCAAAGTGCAGCAGCTTTAAAATACTTATACCTTCCAATCCCCCACGGAGATTTACACCAACGGGTGAGTAATATCACCTAGGTGTGGTGGAGGGACCAACAGAACCTTTACCTGTTACAAAGGGAGCGCCCCCTGTCTCTGTTTTTTTTTGTCTTCTATTTCTGAACTATGCATAAATGACATTGTTTTGGAAGTAAAAGCAGATACTTGTTTCAGCTCTCTGACTGTTTCTTTAACAAATTATATAATTAGATCATCGGGAACTGACTTTTTTGGGCTTGAAGTAAGGTGGAGTCAATCAATGTGTACCCATGCTGTCTTATTGACCTTTTATTTGATATTAACAAAAAAGTCAAAAAGTTGTTGGACCAATGGATGTTGTAATAGATCAAACATTACTGTGACTAAAATTGATCCAAGGACTCTGGGACAACCAGGGTCCTATTGGCACACAAGAGTACTTATTGTTTACCCAGTTGACCGACATTCTGACAGTTTTGAGACTCAAATATCAAATGTGACACACATAAAGCTAATCTGAAGTCAACCACTTGCTGGGGCTATGTTAACACATAAATTGAATGATACCAAGGGAACATGACTCCACTGACCTTCAATGAGGTTGGTTTTGGGTATACTTGTGGTGTCTTTTGTTTTGATAAGAAGGATAGAACAATAGAGTCTAAAACACAAACGTCAAAAGAGGTTAGCAGTAGCACCTATATGTGGTCACCTCTCTACTGAAATTAGTGGAAGCTAAGAGAACCTACACAATTACCATTGATGGTCACCTCTTGCTAGAGGGCCCGTCATGACCTGTGGACGACTCTGCTATAAGATCTCCGCCAATGGCACCTTGATGACTTCTTTTTCTGCAGACATAGGTATTATTTTTTACAAAAAATGGTGTTGATGTCCACAGCAACCAACAAGACCTCAGCCTTTTTTTTTTCTAAAAGCTGCCCTATGATTAGTTAGAAAAAGAGGGAATCCACTTGCATTTCTGATTGTTTCAGCTTCACCCCCAATAGAACTTTTTTGGTGGCTTGTTCAGCTTTTTGCTGATCCTACCTGATTTCTGTTGAAACTGTTGTCTATTTTTTACATTCATTAAGAAAACAACACTCCAGACTCTGTAGGCCACAATCTTTCAATTTAGGGAGTTTAATTAGAAACAGTAATCCCCTGGCTCTTTATTCATTTTACAACAAGACATTGCAATTACCACTGAAGAATGATTTCATATTCTTCTGATTAGTTCAGTTAGGGTTGAATACGCATTGGAAATCCAAATTTACTTACACCTGGATTGGAATAGTATATATTTTTTCATATTTACCCAAAACTAAAAATTTTGGAGAATTTCTGAAAATTTTTAAGAACATTGACTCATCTGTAGAAATGAAGGACACTTTTTGCCTAGTGTGAGATTCACAGAAAAACAAAATAATATTTTGGAAAAGATTTTTTTGCCTCTACAAGATATAAACTTGAACTGTAACATGGAACCTGACCTTAACCCCTTAAGGACCAATACAAATAAACCTGTACACCCCTGAAAGACCAGGCCTGTTTTTTCATATCGGGATGTCTGTCTTTATTAGAGAATAACTCTGGTAATGTTTTGCCAATCACGATAATTCTGACATTGTTTTTTAATCACAAATTGTCCTTCATGTACATAGTAAAAGTAAGCCGATATCATTTGTAGTTTTTTTGTTTACAATGCAAAAAATTATGAATTTTTTTTTTTAAATTAGATTTTTTGCTATTTTAACACTAATAGATAGGTTGCATATATTCTTCCTGACCAAATAGTTTATGAAACTTATACTTCCAGATGTCTACTTTATTTTGACAGCATTTTTTTTTGTTTTTAACATTTTAAATTAATTAGAAGCCTAACAATTTAACTTGAAACTTTTAAAATTTTTAAAATTTGAAAAGTACATTTTTTTTTCTGTGCTATGCAAGGTTTGCAGAAATTTGAAGGTGGTAGAACATAGGAACACCCCCCCCCCCCAAATGACTCCATTTTAAAAACTAGACCTCTCAAGGTATTCGCTAGGGGGTACAGTGAGTATTTTAACACCATTGTTTTTTGGCAGGAATTATTACAAAGTCAGTGTTAAAAATTTGCAATTTTTCACAAATGCATCATTTGTGGGGCATATTTTTTGTACATCGCTTCTGATATTGCAAGAAATGCACCCTATATTTTATTAAGCTGCTCATCCCGTGTTTGGACATACCCCCGCTTAGGCCATATTTGGTTCCTTGGCCGCGTGGTAGGACCCCAAAAGAGAGGAGCCCCCTTTGGCTTTCAGGGCATCATTATATGAATAGTCCCCATTCATACTGCGTTTCTGCAGTATAGGTGTCCGTTGTCATGTCAAAAAAGGGATCCAATGTATACTGTAGCAGTCTCATTCAGAAATGACTGGAGCTGCTACAGTATCCGTCAGCATCACTCTTTTTGACATGATGCTGACGGATACCTCTAACACTGCGGAAACGCAGTATGAATGGGATGCAGTGTAGGGTTACATAGAGCGCATCCGCAGCATATTTCACATCGCAGATGCCCCCGGCAGTCGCAAGGGTGAGATCACTGCTGTGGCTGGGTAGCTCAGTGTGTCCGCTCATGACTTCTGGTGGGAAATCCGACGCTATTAGTGGACACACAAAGCTACCCAGCCGCAGCAGGGAGCTCACTATTGTGACTGTTGGCGGGCATCCGCAGCACGTAATATGCTGCGGATGTGCGCCGTGTGATCCTACACATACATTTTTATTTTTCACTATATTTATTTAATAAATGTACTTTTATTTTATTTTCTTACACTTTTTTTTACACTTGTTTTATACTTATTGTTGTTACACTTTTATTTATTTTATATTTTTTAAAACTTTTTTTTAATGCTTTGGAATACTTAATATTCCAAAGCATTGCAGATATATGCTGCCTGCTAGTTTTACACTAGCAGGCAGCATATCAGGATGTGCCTCTGGCATGTCCTCACAGGCAATAACTGGGGCAGATTTTGGGGGTCCTAATAAAGACCCCTGGCTGCCCAGGTAAGCAGCAGCACCCCGCAATAGTTGCGGGGTGCTACAGGAGAGAGACTGAAGGAGCCCCCTCCCTCTGTCAAAACTCCTTACAGCTCACGGTCGCTTCTGACCACGGCTGTAAGGGTTAAACTGCCGGGACAAAAGTTTTCTTCTGTCCCGGCAGTAATGCAGGTCCCCGCCCATCGGGGATTACGGGGGTGCTGCAGGAGTGACAGAGGGAGCTCCCTCTTTCATAACACTTACAGCCTGCGGTCACTTACGACCGCGGCTGTAAGGGTTAAACTGCCGGGACCGAAGTTTACTTCATTCCCGGCAGTGCTGCAGGGTCCCGGCTGTGTGTGAGCCGAGTCCTTGCGCGATCTCGTGGGTAGCACCCACGAGAAGCATGGACGAGTATAGACGTCCAAGTGCCGGAACGGCCGCCAACCTGGATGTCTATACTCGTCCGTGGTCGTTATCGGGTTAAAGTGTACCTGTCAGATCCAACAAAAAACATTTTTTTTATATATATCACTCGGTACCTAATCCTGACCATGTACATCTAATTTCTATGTGTCTAGCACCTTTATTTATTTTACACTTTAAATTTAGCTCACTAGTCTGAATTCCTCTCAAAGGGAGGGGGCGTGGCCTCACTGTGCAGGTCTCCGCCCCTCCCTCAGTATGCTGCCTGCTCACATCTCCTCTAGCATTAGCAAAACTACAACTCCCCGCTTGTCCTCACTGACAGTAGCGGGACACAAGCTGACAGTGGGAGGATTTTTCCTCCAGGTGTGAGCCCTGCTCTCACAGCTGTCATTCAAGGAAGTGTGTCCATGACATAGGTGAGACATAGATGGACACAACAGGACTAGTATGTGTCCAAGCAAGCAAGAGGGGCAGTTGTTTGACTGTCTTTTTCAGTATGAAATACTGACATTTTTCTAATGAAAGCAATCGGTTTTGCATGTCTTACAACATACAAAACGTTTTTGTATCTGACAGTGCCCATTTAAGTCAGTTTTGGCCTTACAGTCCAGGAATTTTTTTCATCTTTGCATACCTGCATTCTTTGAGCCATAACCTTTTTTTTCTTGAATAATTTGTTTGGTATCATTTAGGGGTATATTGCAAGTAGTTTTAAAGGGGTTAAAGTTAAACAGATTTGCAGATTACTTCTATTTAAAAATCTTAATCCTTCCACAGTGCTCTCTGCTGACACCTCTGTCCATGTCAGGAACTGTCCAGAGTAGGAGCAAATCCTCATAGCAAACCTATCCTGCTTAGGACAGTTCCTGACATGGACAGAGGTGTCAGCAGAGAGCACTGTGGTCAGACAGAAAAATTCAAAAAGAAAATAACTTCCTGTGGATCATACAGCAGCTGATAAGTACTGGGAGGATTAACATTTTTTTAAATAGAAGTCATTTACAAATCTGTTTAACTTTCTGGCACCAGTTGATTTAAAAAAAAAATGTTTTCCAGCGGAGTACCCCTTTAAAATAGGATTCCCCTCTATGAGGTAGAACAGAGAGCTGCTCTGTAATGAAGGACAAAAAATAAAATAAAAAATAATTTGCAATTGGATGTAAACAGGCCTGCAAGGGGCTCATTCCACCCAGCATTAATTGTAAAGAATATTCCAACCAATGAAAACAATATAGCTTACACTATTGGAAAAAATTGGGGGTGCCTATAACGTAACTTTTACTCAAGTCGCTTAAAACCACACCAAAATCAAAGTGCATATAACAATGCCATCACCTTACACCATATGAAAAAAATCACCATATTTCATACCACTATTGAGTGGTTATTTGTATCCACAATAATAATTGCACATGCCCTACGCGTTTCTGCTCAGATGTTGAGCATCATCAGGGGACTAGCACAAACTACATATGAATATTATAGTTATGATCTAAAAGTATGAAATATTGTTATAGTACCTCAGTGCCTCCTATAAAGAAATGGATAAAAATAGCACCATTGGTAAGATGCTCATTATACGGTATGTAGAATATTTTTTATGGCAGCGGCAATCAGATATGGCATTCCGGACCTGAAAGAAAATCAAAATGGCCTCTAATCACATAGTCTTGACCTGTTTAGTGCCATATATTCCCATATTTCTGGGTACTGTACTTACAGTCCCCGTTTAGTTTCCATTCACCTAAAGGGAATAAAGCATAAAAACACTAATCACTAATATGTCCGGGATACCTGAAAGAAACCTAGCTATTATGCCGCTAGGGAGCTACTTACAGTTGCCCGCTGCATAACCGGTACGAAGAGTCGGATGGAGCACAAACCCGCAGTGGCGGGGAGCCGTACTGGTCCCCTGGGGATACTAGCATAGGGGAGTGAGAGGAGAGTAAGCGTGGCCCTAGGGATCCTATCTCATCCTACTCTATCTGAAACCCTAACCCTAGGCAGAGTTTACGCCCTAAAAAGGGCGGCCCCGCACTGGTACCTCCTACTTGGCATGACATGCCCCAAAGCTAATGGTGACTTCTAACTTAAGGCCCACTAGGGTCTCCACTATCTACCTAGGTGTCACCAGTATGTTAGAGGGGACCACTCCCTTATATGAAACAAGCAAAATTAAGTTGGTCATTAAGACCATTGGGGGATAATGTCCCTAACTCATAGATCCACCTGCATTCTCTCTGCAGGAGGATCCTATCAAAGTCCCCGCCTCTTGCGGATGGATTGATTTTTTCCAAACCAAAAAATCTCAGATCAAATTCATTACCTCTATGGGCATGATTCATGTGGCGGGCTACAGGGGTATCTCTTTCCCTTCGTATATCTCCTAGGTGTTCTAATATTCTCTTCTTAAACATTCTGAAGGTCTTGCCCACATATTTCTTATTACATGGACAGACCGCCAAATAAATCACGCCTCGTGTACCACAGTTAATGAAGTCCCTAATATTGTACCTCTTTCCCGTATTCTCATTAATGAATTATTTTAACTTTGATAAATTGGGGCATGCTTTACAGTGGCCACATGGATGATTCCCCGGTGGTATGTGTCCTCTGTTTAGCCACGTGGTCCTACTAGATGTGTCTGGGGAAAGGTGACTCTGTGTGATCATATCTCCCAAATTTTAACCCCTATGAAAGGTAATCTGTGGATAATTTGGTAGCTCTCCCACCTCAGGAGGCTGTTCGTAGCTGTAGTCTTTCTGTATATGGTAGTACGTAAATTCCCATCTGGTTTTTTGTGTATACAGAAGTCCAAAAAAGGAAGTTTAGTCTCATGATGTTCAAATGTAAAGGCCAGACCAAATGAGTTTTGATTGAGTAAACCAACAAACTCCTCAAATTGCGCTGCACTCCCTTGCCATAAGACAAAAATATCATCAATAAAGCACGCCCATAAAAGGGGCGCTCATTGAACTGTTCCGCGAGACCCACAAATACCTGGGTGGATTCCTACAAGCCCAGAGTGAGATTCGCATAACTGGGGGCACTAAGCCACCCCATTGCGGTCACTCTGAGCTGGTGGAAATATTTGTTGTCAAATAAAAAGTAGTTGTGGGTTAATGACAAATTCATTATGAGGTTTCATGTGAATTCCTCTAAAAGACAGGAAGCGTGCTACTGCCTTAAGGCCTAGCTCATGTGGTATCGATGAATATAATGCTTCAACATCGATGCTTGATAGTAACGTATCATCATCAATAGTAATACCTTCGATCTTTTGTAAGAGATCCATGGTGTCTCGTGTGTATGATGGTAGAGACACCACAAATTCTCTAAGTATTTGATCGATGTATATACCTGGGTTCTGTCCCAAACCCCCTATGCCGCCACTATGGGTCTCGCCTTGAGCGGCGTGACCCCTTTATGAATCTTGGGGAGGGCATAGAAGGTTGGGACAGTGACTGCTTTTGGTAACAAAAATTGGTACTCAGATTCATTAATGAGACTTTTTCCCTTGGCTCTATTCAGAATGTCTCTTAATTGTAGTCTGTAGTGGTGGGGTCTTTGGATAAGGTTTCATATGTTAACCTATCCTCTAGAAGGTTCATACACATCTGTATATATTTACACCGATCCATTACAACGATGTTTCCACCCTTGTCTGCGGATTTAACAACCATTTCTTTGTTATTTTGTAGTTGTTTAATAGCCGATCTCTCTTATGCAGACAAGGGGGGAGTCGCTGCCTTGTCAATATCTTTAGTAACTAAGTCCAAAAATACATCCACACATGACACTTCACCAATGGGAGGAAATTATTTATTCTTTAATTTGCAGGAAGTAAAGGGACCCTGTCCCCTATCTCTGGTGTTATCATCTATGAGAGACAAAAGTTCTCTCACAGCAGGGAGTTCCTCCAGATTTATCCCTAATTGCTGGCATTGTTTCCTATCTCGATTTTTGTGGAATTTATGCCATTTGAGTTTGCGTACAAATAGGTGAAGATCCTTGGTCCAGGTAAAGCGGTCAAATCTGACCTTTGGTACAAATGATAATCTCCGACCAAGAACCTTCACCTGTGCATCCGTGAGGACATGTTGTGAGAGATTCACAACCTGCAATGAACCCCCTGCTTCTGAATCTCCTACTATGTGTTTTCCCTTGCCCTTGTCGGATAGGGGTCCCGATTCACTTCCTTCTTTCCTTTCCCTAAAAAAAGAGGAGCAACAGAGGAGGAGGATGAAGAACCCTCTCCATGCCATTCTGTATTGTTATATTGTCTCCTATCTGTATCATCTCTCCCCCGTGAGGGACCTCTAGGGTGGTGTGAGCGATAATTATAATTTCCTCTAGCCCTTCTGCCTCTATATCCTGTTTGTTCTACTTCACCTGTTTCAGTATCTGAAGAGGAAACTTCAGTTTCTGTATCACGGGGAGTTGTAATCTTGGATAGTACACTATAGGCTCTATTCTCCCTAAATTCCTGCAAATCGTGGATGAACTGAGAATGTTTGCGCTCCTTGAGCTGGTACTGGAAGCGTTACAAAGTAATTTTTGTTTGTGCTTTTTTATTAACAAAGTCTGGATTGTCTTGACTTGAGGACAATATCCCTTTGTTCCTGTAATTTGGTCTCAGCAACAGCCAATCTACTTTTCTCTTCCTCTAAAAGGATACCGATAAATTTTAAAGAGGTAGCTGAAGCGAATCGGAACCCCTATCCGACAAGGGCAAGAGAAAACACATAGTAGGAGATTCAGAAGCAGGGGGTTCATTGCAGGTTGTGAATCTCTCACAACATGTCCTCACGGATGCACAGGTGAAGGTTCTTGGTCGGGGATTATCATTTGTACCAAAGGTCAGATTTGACCGCTTTACCTGGACCAAGGATCTTCACCTATTTGTACGCAAACTCAAATGGCATAAATTCCACAAAAATCGAGATAGGAAACAATGCCAGGAATTGTGGATAAATCTGGAGGAACTCCCTGCTGTAAGAGAACTTTCGTCTCTCCTAGATGATAACACCAGAGATATGGGACAGGGTCCCTTTACTTCCTGCAAATTAAAGAATAAATAATTTCCTCCCATTGGTGAAGTGTCATGTGTGGATGTATTTTTGGACTTAGTTACTAAAGATAAGGCAGCGTCTCCCCCCTTGTCTGCATAAGAGAGATCGGCTATTAAACAACTACAAAATAACAAAGAAATGGTTGTTAAATCCGCGGACAAGGGTGGAAACATCGTTGTAATGGATCGGTGTAAATATATACAGATGTGTATGAACCTTCTAGAGGATAGGTTAACATATGCAACCTTACCCAAAGACCCCACCACTGCGTACAGACTACAATTAAGAGAAATTCTGAATAGAGCCAAGGGAAATAGTCTCATTAATGAATCTGAGTACCAATTTTTGTTACCAAAAGCAGTCACTGTCCCAACCTTCTATGCCCTCCCCAAGATTCATAAAGGGGTCACGCCGCTCAAGGCGAGACCCATAGTGGCGGCATAGGGGGTTTGGGACCGAACCCAGGTATATACATCGATCAAATACTTAGAGAATTCGTGGTGTCTCTACCATCATACACACGAGACACCATGGATCTCTTACAAAAGATCGAAGGTATTACTATTGATGATGATACGTTACTAACATGCATCAATGTTGAAGCTTTATATTCATCGATACCACATGAGCTAGGCCTTAAGGCAGTAGCACACTTCCTGTCTTTTAGAGGAATTCACATGAAACCTCATAATGAATTTGTCATTGAACTGTCGCAGTTCACATTAACCCACAACTGCTTTTTATTTGACAACAAATATTTCCACCAGCTCAGAGGGACCGCAATGGGGAGCCCTGGGCTGGTGGGAATCCACCCAGGTATTTGTGGGTCTCGCGGAACAGTTCAATGAGCACGCTTTATTGATGACATTTTTGTCTTATGGCAAGGGAGTGCAGAGCAATTTGAGGAGTTTGTTGGTTTACTCAATCAAAACTCATTTGGTCTGGCCTTTACATTTTAACATCGTGAGACTAAACTTCCTTTTTTGGACATCTGTATACACAAAAAAACAGATGGGAATTTACGTACTACCATATACAGAAAGACTACAGCTACGAACAGCCTCCTGAGGTGGGAGAGCTGCCACCCGGGACCCCTGAAAAGGGGTATCCCGCGGGGGCAGTATCTCCACCTCAGGAGGAATTGTTCAAAAAAAAAATGATTTTCTGAAGGAGGCACAAGATTTGAGGTGCAGATTTATTCACAGGGGATATCCGGATTATGTCTTAAGGACAGCTTACCATCCTGCCCTTAGGACGCCCAGGGAAACTTTATTGACACCTAAACAATCAGAAAATGTGATTAACCCAATGAGAATTGTAGCAACATTTGATAATGGAGTTACTCATATGTGAGAGATCTTACAACATCATTGGAATATACTTCAGATGGACCCTGACCTCAAAGAACTAATACCAAATTATCCACAGATTACCTTTCGTAGGGGTAAAAATTTGGGAGATATGATCACACAGAGTCACCTTTTCCCAGATACATCTAGTAGGACCTCTGTGGCTAAACAGAGGACCCATACCACCGGGGAATCATCCATGTGGCCACGGTAAAGCATGCCCCAATTTATCAAAGTTAAAAGAATTCATTAATGAGAATACTGGAAAGAGGTACAATATTAGGGACTTCATTAACTGTGGTACACGAGGCGTGATTTATTTGGCAGCCTGTCCATGTAATAAGAAATATGTGGGCAAGACCTTCAGAATGTTTAAGAAGAGAATATTAAAACACCTAGGAGATATCCGAAGGGAAAGAGATAGCCTGCCACATGAATCACGCCCATAGAGGTAATAAATTTGATCTGAGATTTTTTGGTTTGGAAAAATCAATCCATCCGCAAGAGGCGGGGACTTTGATAGGATCCTCCTGCAGAGAGAATGCAGGTGGATCTATGAGTTAGGGACATTATCCCCCAATGGTCTTAATGACCAACTTAATTTTGCTTGTTTCATATAAGGAAGTGGTCCCCTCTAACATACTGGTGACACCTAGGTACATAGTGGAGACCCTAGTGGGCCTTAAGTTAGAAGTCACCATTAGCTTTGGGGCATGTTAGGCCAAGTAGGCGGTACCAGTGCGGGGCCACCCTTTTTAGGGCGTAAACTCTGCCTAGGGTTAGGGTTTCCGATAGAGTAGGGTGAGATAGGATCCCTAGGGCCATGCTTACTCCCCTCTCACTCCCCTATGCTAGTATCCCCAAGGGACCACCTCCTAGAAATAACTCAATTTATTATCTTTAATAATAAAAAATACTGTAAAAAGACTATTGGGTGTAATTCACCTGGGTGTCGTTGGGGACCATGATTTATGATCTACCTTAGTCCTTTGGTCATTGTTCGGTTTATCACCCTTTGTATAGCGTTTTTAATAATGTTTATCCTAATATTACTACCTTATTATATACCTTTACAGATTAGTGTCAATACCATTTACAGTATAGACATGGGGTGATGTATTATATATAGACCAATTGGATCATGTATCCTTTTTGATAACTTAGGACACGTCATGATTCACCCCTTCTGTATCTGTGGTACTAACTATCTTTTATGCCAGAATTGGCCTTAACTATCAATTGATTGTGACATAGGGTTAAGTGACACAAAGAATGAGGGACCTGGTATCTATCTAATAGCCTAGGATACGCTGTCACTTGGCCCCTTTGTCATACTCAAGTTCGTGAACGTCTGTAATTATATGTCTCAAGACACAAATAATAACTATCCAACAAAGGAGAGTTTTAGGATGCGCTCAATATGTATTTAGTATCATGGCATATATGTATATAGCATATATAAGCTAGCCATAATCACAACATTACATTTCCGGTCCGCTATTTTGACACTACGCCCCCTGAGGCGTCAGAGGAGGGCGCGTCCCGACTGATGTAGTGCTGGTGAGACAGGATATGACGCCAGACGCCGGAAGAGTCGCATGGAGAGCACAGCGCAGCCGACATTGAAAGTACGACTTTCCACCACTGCGGGTTTGTACTCCATCCGACTCTTCGTACCGGTTATGCGGCGGGCAATTGTAAGTAGCTCCCTAGCGGCATAATAGCTAGGTTTCTTGCAGGTATCCCGGACATATTAGTGATTAGTACTTTAATGCTTTATTCCCTTTAGGTAAATGGAAACTAAACCGGGACTGTAAGTACAGTACCCAGAAATATGGGAATATATGGCACTAAACAGGTCGAGACTATGTGACTAGAGGCCGTTTTGTTTTTCTTTCAGGTCTGGAATGCCATATCTGATTGCTGCTGCCATAAAAAATATTCTACACACCGTATAATGAGCATCTGACCAATGACCTTTCTTTATAGGAGGCACTGTATATCGGGTGCCATTATAACAATATTTCATACTTTTAGATGATAACTATAATATTCATATGCAGTTTGTGCTAGTCCCCTGATGATGCTCAACATCTGAGCAGAAACGCATAGGGCATGTGCAATTATTATTGTGGATACAAATAACCACTCAATAGTGGTATGAAATATGGTTTAAGGTGATGGCATTGTTATATGCACTTTGATTTTGGTGTGGTTTTAAGTGACTTGAGTAAAAGTTACGTTTTAGGCTCCCCCAATTTTTTCCAATAGTGTAAGCTATATTGTTTTCATTGGTTGGAATATTCTTTACTGTAATGAAGGACCCCATTCCGGCAGACTTTAGTCATTCTTGTATTACATAGAAAGCCCATTTATTTAAAATTGAAAGGTACTGCTGCAAAGTACAATTGGTTCCCCCAAAAAACAAGTCCCAATATGGGTCTGTAGAGGGCTCTTAAACCGTGAGGAGTAAAAAACGAAAATGCAAAAATGAAAATTGTCTATGTCCTCAAGGCCAAAAACGAGCTGTGTCCTCAAGGGGTTAAGTTCCATTATTTACTATAAGGCATGGTATATTTCTATATGCCATTAAATTATTGAGTGTGCATATAAAACGTATCAGACTCTGAGAGTCTGGTAATATGGGGAAAATGTAGTAGTAAGTATCTAATACTGCTTATATATTAATTGAATATGTCTTCAGTGTCAGTTCATAGACCAGCTCTGAGGACAAGCCATCTACCAAGTAAATAAATGTAAAAGGCGTATATGATTACTATAAGCAGTACATTGGCCAATACTGCATTATGCACGTGTACTAACACAACAGCAGATCATATACTGGTACTGGTTTGACATTATATTGAGGACATGTCTACTTATTGTAAAAATCTACAAAAAATATATCATCAAGTAGGATGTGGTTGCATATAGGGCAAACGTGTGAATTTCCATATCAAATAAGCAGGCACTCTAGGGAACTGGTCTTTTTTTTACCATAAAAAGGCTTGCAAATTGATCTCAAGAGAGATTTATACAGAGCCTCATTCATATGAATATAAAACATATCAAAGATAAATCAAAGAAAAATGATATCTAGAGGAGAGAAACAGGCTTGTGGTGCCCAGAAGATATACTAATTCATAGAGGCATCACCGGAGACAGCAGAGAAAGAAGGAAGGATATCATCAAGGTGTCATCGCGATAAGACCAGAGGTCCCTCATGTTCACTCTGGCTTTTATCTCCAGCCTTCATCTCCCTCTCGCTGTGACATTGATTACTCTATGAGTATAGTATTGTTTAAAAATAACATCATAAAAAATCATATGCAGAAAAACATAAAGACATCAATGATCATGACTCAACTGAAGTCAACACAAATACGTCCTGCTGCTTGGAAAATATACAATGTATATTTTATCAATTTTTGCCAACTGTTAAATTGACCTAAGATCTTAAAGCATTTTTAAAGTTTTTAACGTTCTGTGTTGAAAAATATTTTCAACCAACTTTGTAAATCTTATTGGCTATGAATGTTAAATAATTCCAAAGAATGTGTCATCAGAAAATGACCTATTGTTTGCATCAAGTTTTTATGTTAACTAGATTTTTTTTTAAAGACTCTTTGGTGATTTTTCTTTTCAAATTCTCCATTTTCTACTATCTATATTTTAAGTGTAGCTGTCATTTGCAAAAACTTTTCTTTATAAGGTAGATAATAACGTTATGACCCTCATTTACTAAGCCAAACCCTACAGCTTTTATCGTTTTTTTGTGGACTAAATTTAGGCGCACGCCTGTGCGACACTTTTTTGTGACATGTTTGGACAAAAAATTGTCTTCATTCTCAAACATCACTCGGAGAGTTTCAGAAAACCCTACAAAGGGGCGTGGCTTATCAAAAAATGGGTATAACCTGACAATTTTAAAAAATCGCTCTGTTTTTTGTCCACAAATCAACAAAAAAGAGAGATTTCTGAATAACCGACTGCCAGAGGCTGGTGCAAAAATAGCTAAAAATGGTCGGTTTTTCACAAAGAATGGTTATAACCATTTACACTACAAAAGGCAAGACAGAGAAGAGCAAAGTGATCATTTAGTGCAATCCAATCCCCCAATTCACAGATTGGCCCATGAAATCACTAGTGCAGATTTACTAAAGACTAGTATTTTACAATAAATTATAATAAATCTGCAGGCCACAGCCCTCCTCCCACTATACCCCACCCACTTATTTTCAGGGCCGTGAGCCTCGCAAAAGTAAAACTAAAGTCACACTTTTTTGTGCAGTTCCTCTGTAAATTTTAAAGGGGTTCTCTGCTGCTAGACATCTTATCCCCTATCCAAAGGTTCCTGTGGCAGTGGACATGACATCACGGATACGCCCCCTCATGATGTCACATCATGCCCCCTCTATTCATGTCTATAGACATGAATGGAGGTGGCGTGATGTGACGCCATGAGGGGTGTGGCTGTGAGGTCACAAACATGGCCTCTGGCTCCGAGCGTTCTGAACAAAATGTTCAGAATGCTGGAGCAACGGAGTGCCCCTTTAATTCCAGGAAACTAGTGTAATCTGCTAAGTAAATTTCACCAATTTACCCAGTGCACCATGACTAAGAAAAACAGACAACCTTTCACCCCTACTCAATAACCAGGCCTTTACCTTTACCCCCCCAAAAAAGATGTTGACTTATTCTTCAACCTTTGGTGCTGTCAGCCAAAGCATTTATTTATTTTTTGTCACTGTGTCCACATTTTGTATTCTGTTTATTCACAAGGATTTGGTAGGGTACAGTATCCCTTCTGGGTGTCCCTCCTGCTGGTCTAGGGGAGGTGTGTGTGGCCATGAGGTTCCTCACCTCTCTGCTATACCCTGTGGCAACCCTGCTTCGGCAGGATGCTGAACCGGTTTTACTGGTTCCTTGGTGACAACCTGGTTAACGCCTAGTTGTCCGTCGGGAACACTTTCAGTCCCTGAGTAGCTTTGGCGAAAAGGGACATTGTACCGTGAACCTTGCAGGTGCCTTTTGGCTCATAGGTGAAGGGTTTGGTTTGTTGGGGGGCCTCTCTCCTTTTGGAGAAGGGCTTGCGATATACTGTATCCTTATGCACTTTTTTGTGTGAAAAGTTGCACTTTTTACTTGCATTTGGGTGATTTGGGAGCACATACCTTGGCTCTTCAATAAAAAATAAAAAATAAAAATGTATTTGTAGAGTCCAGTAGGTTCTTCAATTGTGTAGATCCATATTTTTGTCTCTAGTTACACGTTGTTAAGGAACCTATATTTGGTGGAAAGTTTTCTGGCCAGGCTTCTTTAAGAATTGTCTTGCTTTAAAGAAATCATCTTTTTTTTCAGGTCTTTTATTCCCATATTACACAGTGACACTGTAGGTATTCCACAATGATTGTCATAGTGTCACAATGTGTACCTTGAAATCTATAATAGAGCCGGGAATTGTGCACGGCTATCAATCATTGATTCAACAGTTCCGCACAACATGGAGTATTTATAAATTATAAACTAGTCATCTCCTAAAATAAATATAATTCCAGCAGTTTGCAATTTATGTAAAACTGTGGAGCTAAAATCTCTATTAAAAGGCGTTCATGCATTATAGAGATGAAACGGTTTCTCTGACAGAAATGTGCAAATGGCAAGCTAGTGAATAAGTCTTACTAATGATGGCAAGGGCCTGACTAATTATTACGTGCTATTAGTCTCCTCGCACTGATTAAAATGGGGCGCTATCCTTTCAGGAGAATTTCAGGCATTAGATATTTGTCTGAAGATCATTAGGAAAGCAGAAGATTGTCTAGTCCAGAGAAAGGCCAGTTTTTTCCTGTCTTTTGGACAGTCATCATTTCTGGCTCCATAGTCTTAAATGATAACAAAAAAATGAAAGAAGGGGGTAAATGGTTGGTGTTTCTTGTTTTTAAACACTTGTTGGATGTCCGTTGTTTTTTAATGCACATGGAATTAAAGTCAAGTTTTATCTTCTATTGTTGCTTTGGAGCAGCTTGGGGCCCCTGCTTTTTTGCCCTCTTCACCATAGTCTTAATGGGGTACTCCACCCCTAGACATCTAATCGCCTATCCAAAGGATAGGGGATAAGATGTCTGATCGCGGGGGTCCCACTGCTGGGGACCCCCGCGATATAGCATGCAGAACCCACCTGTATCTGCTTCCGGCAGCGCTGGGGGTTCTGGCTCCTGACCACCGGAACGGAAGACCGTGACGTAACGACTCCACCCCATGTGACGTCACGCCCGCCCTCTCAATGCAATTCTATGGGAGGGGGGTGACAGCTGTCACGCACCCTCCCATTGACTTGCATTGAGGGGGCGGGGCGTGACATCACACGGGGGCGGAGTCGTGACGTCACAATCTTTCGTTCCGTGGTCGGGATAGGGGATAAGATGTCTAGGGGTGGATAGGGCATAAGATGTCTAGCGGTGGAGTACCCCTTTAAATGAGTTGTTCAATCAAGAGAATTTGTTTTTCAAATGAAGAATGTGCATGTTTGATGAACAGCTGATATAATGGGGGATTTGTGGCAGTCATACAGCGAGGAATAGTGGGACTGAGTGGGTAAGGGTTTGCCTAAATAAAGGCACCAAATCGGCATGTGGGGTATTTAAGGTCATGCAATGGTCCACTGGAAAAAGTATGCAATTCTTATCTAGAAAGAAAATAACATCTTCTCTGGTGCTACCTATTGAAGATAGCATTCTTAAAAGTCAGTGATCAGCCCCTTTGCTATCCTTGAAACATGACTGGGGATTGTTAGCCAAGCCAGAGCCTCTTCCAAAAGAAAGGGTCGCTCATCTACTCATCTATTGGCAACTGTTTCGGCCCTTGCTACTCATCAGACAGAGCAGGGTGGCACTCTCCTTGAAAAGAAACATGACTTCTTTAGTCCCACAACAACAGCTTCTTCACAAACTAACCCTGCTCTGTACTGATGATGTCCATTAACTCCAAAATAGATGTCTGCAGAGGGGTAACTCTTTCTTTTGGAGGAGGTTGTGGCTTGGCTAATGATTTCAACTCATGTTTTCAGGTACCTATAGGATTTGAGCATTGACCTTCATTGACTCCAATAGATAGCCCCAGTAAGTCAACTCTCTTCTTTCTGGAGGAAAAAGCAGGCAATTCAAATGGGTTTGCCCCCAAAAAAATGTATACTTAGTTAGTGGCTTTGTGCACAGCTTTAGACCATGTCTACCCACTGTAGAATAGGCTATAAATAGGCTAAAAACTGCCTTTTCACATTGTGTTAACATGGCCTCAAATAGAGGGGTGTGCTGGTTCTAGAGGGAACTCCTCCCTATGACGATTGTATGCCCTAATGTAGACATAGAGAAATTCCTCAGTAGCTATGTTCCACATGATGATAACATTTTCTAAAACAACATATGAAAGGGCTTAGCTATTTTAAAGTGGTACTCCACTGGAATTTTTTTTTTTTTAAATCAACTGATGACAGGAAGTTAAACAGATTTGTAAATTACTTCCATTAAAAAATAGTAATGCTTCCAGTACTTATCAGCTGCTGTATACTACAGAGGAAGTTCCTTTCTTTTTGAATTTATTTTCTGTCTGACCACAGTGCTCTCTGCTGACACCTCTGTCCATGTCAGGAACTGTCTAGAGCAGGAGAAAATCCCAATAGCAAACCTATCCTGCTCTGGACATGTTTTCTGACATGGACAGAGGTGTCAGCAGAGAGCACTGTGGGCAGACAGAAAGGAAATTCAAAAAGAAAAGAACTTCCTGTGGAGCAGACATAAGCTGATAAGTTCTAGAAGGATTACAATTTTTAATAGAAGTAATTTAAAAAACTGTTTAACTTCCTGTCATCAGTAGATTTTATTTTTTTTCCAGTGGAAGACCCCTTTAATCAAGTCCAGAGTGTTAAATAGAACAGCTTGAATGTTTGCCCTTTGCTCTCTTTAACTAGATTTACTATAAAGCCCAGCAAGATTGGGTTGGCTGATCAAAGTATCATAGGATCTTCCAATAGTTCTCTGATACAATAATGGGCGTCAAATATAATAGGACCCCAAATGTCTATTAGAAGAAAACCCCACTTGGAGATGACCGAGAAAATCACCTGCCAACAGGGCCTTTAGAACTGAACTAAAATTGGAGACACACGCAGAATAGGGATTATAGCGACAATTTTTAGTCTTTGCACATTTAACGTTTTATTTTAAGACAGTAAATCATGACAGAAGGTTGATCAGAAACTTGCTCACAGGTAGAATTATGTAGAAAGATAATCCCAGAGCTATATTAGTATTGTGAATGGATGACAACTAGTCTTGCAGCTGAATCAGCATAAAGGAGAGAAAAAAACGGAAAAGTCCTCTTGCTGCTGGCACCAAAAAGACATTTTCATGTCATGAATCTCAGTGGGATATATTTGATTAAGAAATATGTCTGAGAGACAGGTATTTGAAATTTACTTTTCAGTCTACTTTTATCCAAGTGATAAATTGTCACTTCAGAATGTAAATTCTTGCAATACAAAGTTTAATCTTCATAGCATTTTTCTTAAGGTTGTATAAGATTTAAAAAAAAAAAAAAAAAAAGATTGCTGTGTTCTTCCAAATATAACACCACTCTTGTCCATGGATGGTATTTGGTATCAAAGTCTTTTTTACATAGGAAATGGGACCCAGCAAATGGACAAAAGGGCCACTGTTTTGTTAAGATAGCAGCCACCAAAAAATGGCTAACCTAACTTACCTCACTTTTTTAATGTGCTTTAGACACTTTTGTACCATGCCAGACAAAGGGGCATAACTGAAAAGACAAAAGGAGAGAGGAGCGCGATCCTAGTGTGTCAGCACAGATCAGGGGTACTAAACTGCCGCCCACTGGTTCTTCCCTCTTTCATTTGTATAGGTGATACAAATGACACTGATACAAATGAATAGCCGTGGCCCAGAGCTAGAGAACACTCTGCTCCTTGACCGGCACTTCAGTGATGCAGGCGGTATGATAAGCGCTGCCTGCATCATCTGCTCTGGTCAGGCCTGACTAGAAGAGGCCAGAACAGTGGAGCAGGGAGTGGGACGGGGAGACAAAGCTCAGGTAAATATTTGTGTTCCTCCACCTGTGAATCTCCAGTTGTCACAGAACTACAATTCCCATCATGACTGTCTGTGCATGATGGAAGTTGTAGTTTGCCACAGCTGAGGAGTCACAGTAGCACAGTTTATGTGGAGGCACCTTGGCATCAATAATTGTGGGGGCACAGTGGCATCAATAATTTTAGGGGCACGATGGCATCAATAATTGTGGGGGCACGGTGGCATCAATAATTGTGGGGGCACGGTGGCATCAATAATTGTAGGAGCACTGTGGCATCAATAATTGTGGGGGCACGATGGCATCAATAATTGTGGGGGCATAGCGTGTTGCATTAATATACCAGGGATATAGCGTGGGCCATAATATATTCAGGGGTATAGCATGTGGCAGTAATATCCCAGGGGCACAGCGTGCGGCAGTAATATATTCAGAGGCACAGCATGTGGCAGTATTATATTTAGGGGCACAGCATGTGGCAGTTTTATATTCAGAGGCACAGCGTGTGGCAGTATTATATTTAGGGGCACAGCGTGTGGCAGTATTATATTCAGGGGCACAGCGTGTGGCGGTATTGTATTCAGGGGCACAGCGTGCAGCAGTATTACATTCAGGGGCACAGTGTGTGTCAGTATTATATTTAGGGGCACAGTGTGGGGCAGTATTATATTCAGGGGCACAGAGTGCGGCAGTATTATATTCAGAGGCACAGCGTGTGGCAGTATTATATTTAGGGGCACAGCGTCTGGCAGTATTATATTTAGGGACACAGCGTGTGTCGGTATTATATTCAGGGGCACAGCATGTGCCGGTATTATATTCAGGGGCACAGTGTGTGTCAGTATTATATTCAGGTGCACAGTGTGGGGCAGTATTATATTCAGGGGCACAGTGTGGGGCAGTATTATATTCAGGGGCACAGTGTGTGGCAGTATTATATTTAGGGGCACAGCGTATGGCAGTATTATATTTAGGGGCACAGCATGTGGCGGTATTATATTCAGGGGCACAGCATGCAGCAGTATTATATTCAGGGGCATAGAGGGTGGCAGTATTATATTCAGGGGCACAACATGTGGCAGTATTATATTCAGGGGCACAGCCTGTGGCAGTATTATATTTAGGGGTACAGCATGTGGCAGTATTATATTTAGGGGCACAGAGTGTGGCAGTATTATTTTCAGGGATACACAATGCGGCAGTATTATTTTCAGGCGTACAGTCTGTCAGTATTCAGAAAATACAGGGAACAGTAGGTTTTCATCCTCCAGACTTCAGTCATTTTGCCTATATTCTGCATGGCACTGCGGCTACTAGGTGTGAACCAGGCCTCAGCGCTTTGCTTGGAACTTTACCAATGGCAGACCTGAACAAGCGGACCCTCACTTAAAATAGTTGAGTACCCCTGCCATAGATTATATGAAAGGAAAATGAGGATCAATTACGCTCACCAGAGTTGGTTATGCTCAGAGCATAACATCTACAACAGCATGTCACTGAGCGGGTCAGCAGCCTTTGAGCACCCGATCCTCCCAGGGAGTAAGAAAACAGTAGTAGGTTCAGTAGTGAATGAATAAAAAATCTCCAATCCAGGAGCTTCTCCCATAAAATGGTTTTCTTTATTTCAACATCATGGCTATAAAAAGGAAGGGAGTAGCACTTTCAACGCATTTCTAGCTTGGACAGAGCTTTTTATCAAGATATGCAAATCTTTATATAGAGCTCTGTCCGAGCTAGAAAAGCATTGAAAGTGCTACTACCTTCCTTTTTATATCCATGATGTTGGAATAAAGAAAACCATTTTATGGGAGAAGTGCCTGGATTGGAGATTTTTTATTCATTAACTACTGAACCTAAGACAAAGGGGCATAACTTGCATGAAATTAGGCATTGGGAAAATCAAACGTGAATTTTGGCACAAATTTTGGTGTATGTGGTATATGAAATCACACTTTAGGCTGCACCCTCTTCCGGTTCTGGCATGGGCGTTTTTTCAAGTAAAGCACAATCCCTTGACAGGTAAGGTGTACTTTACTGTTGGTCAATGTCCTGACTCCCTACATTACCCTGGCGCAGGGGCGTCGCCAGGGGGGCTAATGGGGCCATAGCCCTGGGTCTGGCCCCCATAGCTCCGAGTCTGGCTCTGGGTCGCTTTTAGCTGCATATAGCTGAAAGCTACCTGTCAGTGTAAGTCGCACGCCTGCGGCTTATGTAGACAGAAGAGAGTGACCTCTGCCGCCATGCAGTGCAGAAGTGATGACATCACTCATTGGCGCCTGCAGTTTTAAGTTACAAGGATGCAGACAGTTTTCAGTCTGGCCACAAAACCGGATACTGGGCAAAAATGACCTGACCGGACTCACTATGCTCCGATTGGCGCATTTAAATGAATGAGATTCCGCGCCGGTCCGGCTGGTATATGGCAACGGCTAGTTTTGAAATTTCTCAGCCAGATCTCCGAAACATGCACCCTGTAATGTCTGTTTATTTGTTCATGTATTTTTCTGTTTAGGTGTGTATTCACACACTAGGATGTTCAGAGCAGTTTTCTATTCTCCCTGGATAGAAAATGGTTAATACTCTGAATAAATGAGAACTCGGGTGTGTCTATTTTAAGGCAGTCTTCTCCTGCATTCAGTGCGGGTTTTTGAGTGCAATACTATGCAATACTCTTTGGCAATACTCTTTGCAATACTCTATGCAATACTCTTTGGCAATGATTTACTAAGAGTGGAGTGTTTATTCTGGAGTGATTTCAATATCACTTGTCTTTTTTTTCAGGCTTATTTACTATTCTGTTGCACATGTCGGTTATTTTTCTGTCACACGTTTTTTTGTGTTGCACTAGTCAATTGTGTCGCACAAACTCTGAGCTAAAGAAATTAGTTGTGTGAGTCAAAATGGTTTAGACTTGTTTGTTTAAAAATGTTTCCATGAATCAAAAGTATTCATGTGTTATCATTTTTCAAACATTACAACAATTATCCTTGTTTATCAGCTTGGGTGTTACATTGATTTAAACCTCATATTGCAAATGTGTTAAAAAGAAAAAAAATATATAAACATTAACTATCACAAAAGCATTCAATATTTTATTCATAAAAGTGTTGAACTGTACAAAATGTTTTCAGGTTATAAAACAAGTAAAAAACACAATGGCAAACAGTCCCTTGTTAGAAATCCCTCCATTTTTGGAATTTCACTCGGCCTCATGGATGTCGGTTATTGTATGAGGCACTCATACTCAACTCAAACTTTTTCTTGAGTGATTTTGGAAGTACTCCGAGTATTTTTTGGTTTTTGTCAGTAAAATGCCCATTTGTGCATAAAACACGCCCATTTTAGAGTGAAAAAAAACCACTCCGAGTGATTTCTAAAGTGTCGGTTGTGCGACTAAAATTTGGTCGCATAGTCTCACAGACGTTGCGACTAAAATTTAGGCACAATAACCTAGAAAAAGAGTCGGTTGGTCTTTAGTAAATGAGGGCCTTTGTTGTTTGTGCAATAATGCTAATAATGAGCATTTACCTTGTATCTATCTTGTTTTTTGATCTGAGTTTTTAGCCATGGTTAATTAGTCTTGTTTAGTAGATTTTAGTCTTTTTCATTAGTCAGTTTTTAGGATTGTATTTCCGTTCTTTTAGTCGCTGTTCACACTGAGTTTTCCTTTATCCGTTTTCTGAGTTTTTGTGACAAGACATCCCTGTTACCTTTTAATGGGACATGTTTTCTGGAGCATTGAGTTGTTATTCCTGTTTGTTCCTAGAGTCTATGCTGACTCATCCGTTTCCCAGTCTTGTGTTCTGGACCTAATCTGTTTGTTAGTTATCTGTGTCCAGTGTGAACAGTGTTCTATATTTATATCCTGTTTGGTTGATCTGATCTTTGTCCTTTGTACTTGTATCTGTTTGTGAACAGTGTACTATGTTCCTCATCAGTTTGCCTGTTTATATTCTGCCCTGTTAGTATTTGTATCCTGTCTGGTATATCTGGTTGTCTAGTAGTTTTCAGTTTCTGTTTCTGGCATGTGACCAACTATGTATATTATTTGTTTTTACGCTCCAAGTTGTCGATCCATCGCTTAGGATGGATAGGCGATTAGGCAATTACGGTCAGTTTAGGGCTCACTCTCCCTGTCCCCCAGTCGGTCATGACAATAATACAGTATTCATGAGCCCCTAGGCTTATACTGAGTGTACATTTATTACGCATGTGATGATAATATGATGTAATTAGTCCAATAGGCTGATATATATATATATATATATATATATATATTCTATACAGAGGTGTAACCGGTAGCGTACTGGATCCAATGCAAAATCTGCGACAGAGCCCCATGTGCCATTTATAATACTGATCTCTTATGAGGCAGCTAAGCCTTGGGGGCCCCTTCGGCACTAGTGCAGCTGTTACCTCTGCACCCCCCTATAGTTACACCCTTGATCCTATAAGTATATAGAGATTCATATATCCAATAATAGCATAATAAGATGCATAAGGTACAAAGTGAACACAAGGCTTGATGCATAAGTCAACGTAAACTCCTCGTACCACCAGTCATTTCTCACGCCATTTAACCACTGAAGGAGAGTAATACATTACATATTTCTCCCTCAAGTACTCTCAGGCCCCAGAGCAGTGAGAGCAAAGACCTGAAGATGTTTTGGACTGATGCACATAAATTTAAGAGACCATTTTCCTACAATAGATAGGTTATACCCAACAACCAACATAACAATGCCAGAGATTAAGCAAACACATTATATTATCATATCTGGTTTAGGAACAAAGCAGAAACTTCATGCACAATACATCAGCCACTCAGGACGTCCACACTACAGTAAGAAGCCATGCTGATCGATCTCTATAACGGTTTGTGTTACTTTTGTGTGTGGGGTCCACCATTTTGAATGTCTAAGTATAAAACTGTTGGTAATATTATAATACTATGACAATATCTCCCATGCTGAGAGAGCTGTTGCGATACAAATGCTACAAATGACATCCCCGCTGAGCTCCTAATGAGGTGGATGTTGTCCTCTTAACTATGTCTTTGGGCTTTTATTCTGCAATGCTAGTATTTACTCAATGACAGCTCAACTTGGAGCCTTGACTATGATTATCCTCCTCCATTAGGCCAAGAAGGGCAAAAAAGATCATTGGGGAGCAGAAATATATGACTCAAATGATATTTAAAAAAAACATTGAATATCTAAGGATGTACTTAAAGGGGTTATCCAGGAAAAAAACTTTTTTATATATATATCAACTGGCTCCAGAAAGTTAAACAGATTTGTAAATTACTTCTGAGGAAGCCGCAGATAGCGGCGGAATGCGTGGAGATGCTGTGGTCCCCTGTCCTGGTGAGGTATCCCTGGGTCACACATTTATATTTGTGATCAGTGATATACATCTTTTTCCCTTGTTTCGTAGTATTGGGCTCTTGATTATTCTCAGTTTATTTTCTGATATATTGTCAATTTTTTTTATTGCCCATACGGATATAGGTTTCTACCTCCCTGTGTGTGGGGACACCCACCAGGGACCATTGTTGGTCTGGCAAGGGGCCTTAGGTGTTTTTGTAGGGCTACAGCCCTCCACCTGATTTATGTATGTGTTTTTAAGTGGTTTTAAATTTTGGTGTTGCTGCCTTATGTATTAGTATTAATAAAGATGTGTATATTTTCTGTATGATTTCTGGTGTGCGTCTTCTATAGTGGTTACTCCTTCCTCCTTTCAGTATAGTCACTGCTTAACCACTGACTGCACCCGCCTATGATTGTGGTGCCCATCCTTATCTTTTTTGCTAATTTATTATTTACTGACTCATACCTCTTTTTCTCTTAATTGTATCTTTTTCCAATAATGCTCAATAGGTGCCAAGTTTGTGCTCTCTCTTGCCAACATTTACATAGCGAAGTGTGAGCAACAATACACATGTAATGTCAGCAATTCAATCATAAAAGATAAATTCTGGTATGGAACCTACATCGATAATATACTTCAGATTTGGCAGGTTCTGGTAGCAGTTATGCCAGCTGTTGTTAGTTATTTTAACAACAATGAGAATAATTGGAGTTTTACCTTTGAAAAGAGCGAGAAATCATCTAATTTCCTGATGTCTACCTTATGGGAGGCAATGAATATGGTAGAGTGATGTGACATGCGTCCAGCTATGTAATAATACCTTTACCTGTAGGAAGATACATTAGAGCTGGATGGTGTTGTAGTTCCCAGAGTGATTATGATTGATTGTCAACACCTTGATGAGAGGACGAGATTATATGGTTTCACTATGCTTAGGAGAACAAAGGGTATTACTTACTGGAAGGTTAGACAGGAATATCTTTTTGCCCGAAATAAACTCTCAAACACACACAATGACATTTGTCATAAGGAACAGTCAAAAATGTAGTTAAAAACAAGAGATATTTACCAATCCTACATAATGATAATTTATTTATTAAAATGTAAAGGGTGATTTCAAATTTGGAGCAAAATGATTCCCAATTATAAGCAACATCATTTCTCTCACTATGTATATGTCACCCAGGTGTATATCTCACCCAGGAGTATAAGTCACTCAGTAATACTTGGTCAAAAACAGTGGGTTCATGTTAGGCTAGGTTTACACTGCCATTGAGCTTCTCTAAAGAATACTCCATTGCTAAATCTGGATGGGAGTTGAGAGGAGAAAAAAATACTGCATGCCATATATTTTTTTCCCCGCTCGACTCCTCTATAAGGGTACGTTCACACGCGCGGATATTTTAGCGGGCTTTCCGCTGTTTATTTGAAAGTTGGCGGGCTCTTCTCGGCTGTCCGCAGCAGATTTTCCGCAGCAGAATTTACGCTGCGGAAAATCCGCCACAGTCCCTACTGACTTTAATGGGGCTTGCGGCGGATTTGCCGCAGTGTACATTCCGCTGCGGAAAATCGGCTGTGGACAGCCGAGAAGAGCCCGCCCACTTTCAAATACGCAGCGGAAAACCCGCTAAAAAATCGGCTGGAAGGTTTTTTTTGCAAAAATGCCATCAAAAACGCCAATTTTCCTGCACAGCGTTTTTTCAGTGCAAGTCAATAGTAAACTGCTAAATGATTCATGTGGCGTTTTTCAGTTTGGTGTTTTTTTTTATCCTTTTGGCGTTTTTCAGCAATTTTGGGCTCAGAGGCTGGATTTTCAAAACGCCCGACAAAACCTGGTTTGGCGTTTTTTACCCTGAAATCGTGGCATTTTCCTCCCATAGAAACCTATGGGAGAGCAAAAACATCAAGAAAAACGCCATGTTGGTTTTGAATTTTGGATTTTGCAGGCGGTTTTTATTCTTTTTTGGACTTCTTTTTAGCGATCCAAAAAAGTGATGGAGATACCTTTTTTTATAAAAATGTTGTAGGGTACCATTAAAAAAAATTATAAAAAAGATACAGTAGTGATGGAAAAAATTGTAACTAACAAAATTTATCTTTTTTATTACAAAATGTTTATTAATTTTTAAACAGGGATCAATTTATGTGGGCGGGTAAAGCACTAAAAATTTAGCCGACAATAATAAAAATGTAGTGCGTGTGTGTTTTTCACTTTTTTAAAAACATTTTTTAGGTAGTACTACTACTCCCAGCATGGAACACACTGTTCCATGATGGGAGTAGTAGTACCTGTACTAATAGACAGAGCGCTCGTTGCGATCCTGTATAATGTATAGATGCGGCGGCCGCTCTTCTAAGGTCCCCTGCCCTGACGTATTTATACACATATTCATATTTCCCGCAGAGAGCAGTGATTGGCCAGATGGTTCCAGCCAATCACAACTGTATATATACGGCCGTGCAGGGGACCATAGAAGAGCGGCCACTGCATCCATACATTATACAGGAGGATCACAGCGGGTGTCAGTAGTGATACCCGCTGTGATCTTTTCTTAACTACAAGTACTACTACTCCAAACATGGAGTACACTCTGCTCCATGCTGGGAGCTGTAGTACCTGCATTAATAGACAGATCGCATCATGTGCCAGAAATTATACTCGCTGCGATCTGTCTATTATTGCAGGTACTACAGCTCCCAGCATGGCGCAGAGTGTACTCATGTTAGGAGTAGTAGTACTTGCAGGTAAGAACAGATCACAGCGGGTATCACTACTGACACCCGCTGCGATTGTCCTATCTATAGCAGAGATTGAGCAGCTGTATACATCGCTCGCTTCCCTGCTCTCCACTATACTCTGGGCCGGCCCCTCATTCATTCATATTTTCCTCAGAGCTGTGATTGGCTGCAGAATGATGTTCTATTCACATCACTGTCCGGAGTACAGAGCAAAGATGTGAGCATTGTATAGAGCCGCTCCGCTTCTCTGCTATATAATGGACGATCGCATCGGGTGTCAGGACCGACACCCGGAGCGATATGTCTATAGTACAGGTACTACTACTCCCATCATGGAACAGTGTGTTCCATGCTGGGAGTAGTAGTACTACATAAAAAATGTAATAAAAAAAAAGAGAAAAAAAAGTTAAACACACACACACACTTTATAAAAGAATTTATTAAAATTGTGTTATAAAAAAAAAAAATTAGTTAAATACATTTCTACATCCCTACTGCATCCCTTTTTTTTTTTTTTTTGGAACCCAACTATTTTGTAAAAAAAAAAAAAAACGCTAAAGGGGCCACACAAAGGTAAAAACGCAAGAAAAAATGCCAGAAAAAAACGCCAAAATGCAGGGAAAAACTGTGGCAATTTTTCTGGCGATTTTTCTGGCGTTTTTAAGCCAAAAAAAAATCACAGGGAAAAATCTCAGTGGAATTCTAGCCTAATACAGGTCACCCAACAAACCCCATTCAAGTCAATGGAATCTGATTGGACCTCGCAGTGTACGGAGTGTAAAGAATCTGTTTGTCTTCCTTGTTTGATGTCAAACAGACCCTAAATGGGACAGAGCCCAGTGGTAGTGAGAATGAGCACTAAATGTGGTATGTCTACATGAAAAATATTTAAATATGATGAAATCTTAATTTTATACATTTAATAAGACTAAGAATAAATATTATGCATTGTAACTTCACATGTGTAATCGATTGAATCACTCGATTGGGCGCTGCCGTTTCAAACTATTTCCCGCCATGTGATGCAAATCCCATCATTTGATAAACATGAATCCTTAATCTAAAAAAAATTGTAATATACATTGGTTAAAAATGTACATACTTGGAGTAAAAACAATGTCTTCTTGTCCCTCCAGCTATTGCCTGTATTTCAAAATATAGGAAGTGAGGGTGGACAAGCAGGGCTCTGTGCAGTGAGGACAAGCAGGGCTTTGTTCAGTGAGGACAAGCAGGGCTCTGGACACTAAGGAGAAGCAGGGCTCTGTACACTGAGGACAAGCAGGGCTTTGTACACTGAGGACAAGCAGGGCTCTGGACACTAAGGAGAAGCACGGCTCTGTACACTGAGGACAAGCAGGGTTCTTTACACTGAAGACAAGCAGGGCTCTGTACACTGAAGACAACCAGGGTTCTGTGCACTGAGGACAAGCAGGGCTCTGTACACTGAGGACAAGCAGGGCTCTGTGCACTGAGGGCAAGCAGGGCTCTGTGTACTGAGGACAAGCAGGGCTGTGTACAATGATTACAAGCAGGGCTCTGTGCAATAAGGACAAGCAGGGCTCTGTACACTGAGGACAAATAGGGCTCTGTACACTGAGGACAAGCAGGGCTCTGTACACTGAGGACAAATAGGGCTCTGTACACTGAGGACAAATAGGGCTCTGTACACTGAGGACAAGCAGGGCTCTGTACACTGAGGACAAGCAGGGTTCTGTGCACTGAGGGCAAGCAGGGCTCTGTACACTGAGGATAAGCAGGGCTCTGTACACTGAGGACAAGTGGGGCTATGTACACTGAGGTCAAGCAGGGATCTGTACACTGAGGGCATGCGGGGATCTGTACACTGAGGGCAAGCAGGACTCTGTACACTGAGGACAAGTGGGGCTATGTACACTGAGGTAAAGCAGGGATCTGTACACTGAGGGCAGGCGGGGATCTGTACACTGAGGACAAGCAGGGCTCTGTACACTGAGGACAGGCAGGGATCTGTACACTGAGGACAAGCAGGGCTCTGTGCACTGAAGATAAGCAGAGCTCTGTACACTGAGGACAAGCAGGGCTCTGTACACTGAGGACAAGCAGGGCTCTGTACACTGAGGACAAGCAGGGCTCTGTACACTGAGGGCAAGCAGGGCTCTGTACACTGAGGACAAGCAGCACTCTGTACACTGAGGGCAAATAGGGCTCTGTACACTGAGGACAAGCAGGGCTCTGTAGACTGAGGGCAAGCAGGGCTCTGTGCACTGAGGTCAAGCAAGGCTCTGTGCACTGAGGGCAAGCAGGGCTCTGTACACTGAGGACAAGCAGGGCTCTGTACACTGAGGACAAGCGGGGCTATGTACACTGAGGACAAGCAGGGCTCTGTACACTGAGGACAAGCAGGGATCTGTACACTGAGGACAATCAGGGATCTGTACACTGAGGACAAGCAGAGATCTACGCACTGAGGACAAGCAGGGCTCTGTACATGAGGACAAGCAGGGCTCTGTACACTGAGGACAAGCGGGGCTCTGTGCACTGAGGACAAGCAGGGCTCTGTACACTGAGGACAAGCAGGGCTCTGTACACTGAGGACAAGCAGGGATCTGTGCACTGAGGACAAACAGGGCTCTGTACACTAAGGACAAGAAGGGATCCATACACTGAGTACAAGCAGGGCTCCGTACACTGAGGACAAGCAGGGCTCTGTGCAATGAGGACAAGCAGGGCTCTGTGCAATAAGGACAAGCAGGGCTCTGCACTGATGACAAGCAGGGCTCTGTGTACTGAGGACAAGCAGGGCTATGTGCACTGAGGACAAGCAGGGCTCTGTACACTGAGGACAATTAGGGATCTGTGCACTGAGGACAAGCCGGGCTCTGTACACTGAGGACAAGAAGGGATCCATACTCTGAGGACAAGCAGGGCTCCGTGCAATGAGGACAAACAGGGCTCTGTGTAATAAGGACAAGCAGGGCTCTGCACTTAAGACAAGCAGGGCTCTGTGTATTGAGGACAAGCAGGGCTCTGTGCACTGAGGGCAAGCAGGGATCTTAAGCAGGGATCAAGCAGTAGAGAGTATGAGAGTCTGGGCTGTGTACCTGCAAATAGTGAGCCTGTTAGTTCTTTAGAGTAACCATACTGTCCCTGAAAGATAAATCAAGGTTTCTCTTTCATGTCAACAGCAACAGTCTAGTGCTTATTGTAACCCTTCTTTCTTTGCTGCTGTTGATTTCCTTTCTTCTCATGTAGTGCCTTTCAAAGCCAGTACATCAGTAATCCATTCTTTCTATACATGCAGTTGTATTTGACAAGATAACTAAGGGACTGGAGGAACCTATGTGTACACTTCTGCAAACAACCCAGCTCTGATCCTGCCCCTGAAATAAAGAGAATTAAAAATATATGTGCACCATGAAGGAAACTCTTAGGGGCTCAATATTAGCAGTGAGAGCATTAAAGTCACCTTGTCATTACTCTGAGGGGTTAACCTAATGAAACCATGCAGGTTTTTAAAAACCTTGAAAGCCACCTACAAACCATTTGGTATCAGGAGCCTTCAACTTATAATTTTGCTATACAGTGATCCCCCGACCTACGATGGCCCCAACATACCATAATTTCAACATGCGATGGCCTCTCAGAGGCCATCGCATGTTGAAGGCAGCATCAACATACGATGCTTTTGTATGTCGGGGCCAACGCATAAACGGCTATCCGGCAGCGCAGACTGCTTCAGCTTCTGCCGGATAGCCGTTTAAGGTGCCCCGTGTGGTCCGGTGGGTGTCACTCACCTGTACCGGTGCTCCGGACCGTCCTCTTCGGGATCCCCTTTATCGCCGGCGCTCTCCATCATCATCATCACGTCGCCGCGCACGCCGTCCCGTCATCCAATAGGAGCGGCGTGCGCAGCGACGTGATGATGGCGATGAAGAGACGCAGCAGAGATGGTCCGGGGACGTTGGGAGTTGTAATTTTGCAACATCTGGAGGTCTGCAGGTTGGAGACCACTGTCCTATACTTTACATTGCACGGATCCCTCAACATACGATGGTTTCAACTAACGATCGTTCATTTGGAAGGAAATACCATCATATGTTGAGGGACCACTGTATTTAAGAACTGATGATGGTTCAAAATATGTACCAAAACGTCAGAAATTCTTCTACCCATACCATTTTCCCCCACTAGTCTCTATTCTTTCTATCTGGTCCTGGATGTGAGGGATAAAGAAGAAACATAAAAGTATAGTCTTATCTGCTAGCACTGGAGCATAGCTTTGGTATATCAGACCATTAGACCTATGGGCCTAGGAAGTTTTCAGCTGAGTTGTGTGTTTCTAACTTAGTCAAGCTGCACATACTTTAGAAAAACCATTATTATGTGAATGGAATATGCAATTCCTATGCGAGGAAGTGCAGATGAGGCTCCTTGGATCATGTAATGATCTGTGCAGATGTTGTACAGGTTCAGCCTGCTCTATGATGTGAGACGTAATAAGAGAAATGCTATTACTGCAAAAAGTCATGTGCATGCATTTCCCTATACAAGACAAATTACTATTCTCTGCTTACAATTCAACAGGGTTCATCATACCTAGGAAAAGAGTAAATGCCTTCATTTTTATTATTGTGAAATATTGTAAAAGTAGAAACTATTTTGCTAGGTCAGGAAACAATGAAAAATAAATAACACACAAAAAATAAAATTAAACAACAAATCAAAATAATGGCTATTTTTATGTTTATGTTTAAAGGGGTTATCCACCACAAGGTGATTTTAGTACTTACCTGCCAGACAGTAATAGACATGCATAGGAAGAGTCCATGCTTAAAGGGGTACTCCCGTGGAAAACGTTTATTTTTTATTTTTTTTATCAACTGGTGCCAGAAAGTTAAACAGATTTGTAAATGACTTCTCTTAAAAAATCTTAAACCTTCTGTACTTTTAAGGGGCTGTTTACTACATAGGAAATTTTTAGATTTCTCTGATGTCATGACCACAGTGCTCTCTGCTGACCTCTGCTGTCCATTTTAGGAACTGTCCAGAGCAGCATATGTTTGCTATGGGGATTTTCTCCTGCTCTGCACAGTCCCTAAAATGGACAGTAGAGGTCAGCAGAGAGCACTGTAGTCATGACATCAGAGAAATCTAAAAAGTAAAGCATTTCCATTTAACTTGTGGCTAAATGGCTATGTTGTGAGATTACCATAAAGCTGTGGCTATCTTTTATGACATGGCTATTTAGTGTTGGAAATTCCTCTGTCAAACTACAAGTCCCATAATACCTTGTTTGTAAGTGTGAGGTCACTTTTCTCCCTCCCACACATCACCACCCAACCTATTGAAACACACGTGTGCTCCCTTCCATGCTTTTCAGTGAACAATAGACTAGTGTTGTCTGACCAGGGTGCCTCCAGCTGTTGCAAAACCAAAATTCACTGCAGAATGATCTTCTTCCCACCAGCGGTCACTCCACCTATTGAATCAGACAGTCTCCCTGTCATCACCTGACTAGTGATGTAATGTCTCGAGCAGCACTACAACCTGGGAAAACCTGAAACGACAGTCATTTTGTATGCTATTAAAAATAAGAGCAAAGCTCACATAAGAATAGTGAGATCACCATCACATACAGTACAGACTCTATATTATGAACTACACTAACTTTACAGACCCTGTAGATTAGTCATGTAAAATAAAATCCTGGAACAACCCTTTAACATTGTTTTTGAGTTGCACCTACGGGCCCCTTTCTAAGTCTATAGCAGGGCTTCTGAAGCCTTTTAGTACTGGGGCCTAAAAGTACATGATAAAGCCTAGGCCTCAATATGAGTCAAAGTCCAAAAGTTTGCTCAACTTATATGGGAGCCTTTATATCCTTAAATGGAATGGTGTTGCAGATATGATGAATCCCTCACTATGACCTGGGATTTGCCTAATAACGGAGGCTCATTCACATTGTAAGAGGCACTGGTATGTACAATGTTTGATAAGTTAATCAGATAAGATTCTGCTGCACTGTGAAATTTCTACTGTGGAAATTCCAATTTCAGACTATGCCAAAAATATTAACATGTTCCTGAATTTAGCCAGAACATTGTCATCAATAGGGATGGGGAATGTCCATGTAGTCAATGTACCAATTCACTCCAGTGGTACCTGCTGCACACAGAATACTGTAGTGTGCATGGGCCCTTAGGGTCCAAAGACAGACCATTAATATTTAATTGAAAGGTGACCAACCTCTGGGATCTCTTTAAATGTGGCATCTCTTTTTTTGTTTGAAAGGGCTCAACTGTACAAATGGCTGGTGTAGCTGCTCATACAGATAGACTCAGCTCTGCTGGAATGGCTTGTTGTTCATCCTGTTATTCAGTCCTGTTCATATTTTCATATCTACCATTTATCTTGTATCTGGTACCTGAGCTAATTGTCAGTATGCTATATCTTGCCTTGATAGTCCTGTCTGTTGGTTACTGTGTTAATACCTCGTGTTCTTGACATGAACTCCAACTTTGTACAGTTTGCATTTATTATTTTGATAATGAAGAGCAATGGAAAAGAGAAAATAGGGGGAGCACTCACGAAAATCCAGTCCCAGTTGCGGTGCAAAATTTCCTTTATTCAGGTGCTGATAAAAACAAAATGTATTATTTTGACTCTGACGCCCCAGCACATTAGCAGAGTGTATGGACCAGCTTTGTGGTTGTAGATCTGTCACATAGGGCAGATATGCAATAGAAAGGAATAGTGGCTTTAGGGAAAGTTAGGGCACACTTTTCCCTGTGTTCCATACATATGTCCTCTTTTGGTAGTTTTGCTGCATTCATGTGAGTGCCACAATCCCTTGATCAAGTGATAGCTTAAAAAAAACTATTGCTGGAGAAATGGTAAAAATAAAACAAACAATTCATATTTACCTGCCTTGGACACATGTAGCTCCCATTCTAGTGATTTCTTCCTGCTTTGGGATGAGATGCAGGAGCAGGCTCTTCCCTCTCAGCCAATCCCTGGCCGCAGTGGTGTCTCAGTCAGCGATTGGCTGAGCGGGCAGGACCTGAAATGGTTAAACAGACGTTGGAACAAACGATCGTCCAAGAACAATCGTCCAACAGATACAATCATACACATTTTAGTCCATATTGGCCGTTTAGATTGGTCATACATGATCAATGACACCAGGAGAAGATGGACAATCTTTCCAGGAACATGGTGAGAATGTCCTAAGAATATTCTTTCCCAAAAGCTTGTTCTTGAAGGTAAGATCTTTCGATACATAGAGGGTAACATGCAAAAAAACATATTAGTCATTAAAATTGGAAAATTGTTTCCTTTTTTCAGGGAGTGTCCAAACGTCATTGAAATTCTTGCTGGATGAGAAGGAAAACCTGTGGTGAACTTTGGTCTCTTCTTTACTTTGACAACAATGATTCTCTGATATGTCATGAAAAGTTCATGAAAAGTTCATGATGGTGAGGTCTAGGATATGGACCAACACAGAATGGTCTCTATAGAAATCAATTCCCTTGGTGACTGGTCAGAGGTCTCTGATACTTCCAAGCCCTCTGCCATTGATTTAAATGGACCTTAGGACTTTGTGTCATATTTTACAATATTACCAAGTGTAATCCAAAGGGATAAGGGCTCTAATGTCAAAATAAATAGTAGATGCCCCATGTGTACATTAAAAAACCAAAAACATCTAAACAGACTTAGACAATATAATGCAAAAAGTGTAGAATCTTTATTAATATGAACAAAGACAATCATAAAATCATTTAAAATGGAACAGTAGCAGACAGACTACAAAGGCATCTCATCATGGGTAGTAAGGTGGATATCTAGTGCAGAAAAATTTCTATAATGACATGTACCGTATTTTTTGCCCTATAGGAAGGTGTCTCCGACGCTCTGGACTTTTTCTTCCCCGGGATCCACGCTCTCCATCGCCGTCATCACGTCGCTATGCACGCCGCTCCTATTGGATGACGGCGTGCGCGACGACGTGATGACGTTGAAGGAGAGCGCAGGGGATCCCGGCACGGAGCAGACACAAAGGAGGCAGATAAGGTCCCTCCCGGTGTCCTGTAAGCTGTTCAGGACGCCGCGATTTCACCGCGGCGGTTCCGAACAACCGACTGAGCAGCCGGGTTAATGTTATTTTCGCTTCAGACGCGGTGGTCAGCTTTGATAGCCGCGTCTGAAGGGTTAATACAGGGCATCACCGAGATCGGTGATGTCCTGTATTAGCGGCTGGTCCCGGCCATTGATGGCCGCAGGTATTCGCCATATAAGACGCACCAACTTTTCCCTCCCAGTTTTGGGGAAGAAAAAGTGCGTCTTATACGGCGAAAGATATGGTACTCAGTAATGTGTACACACATGAACAAGTAATAGCTGTACATAAAATACTAGCACTCATACAAGGATATCTGGGTATACACACCATAGGTACTAAAAATAAGCAAACACCAGTGTATCTGCAGCTGAAACCGCTCAACGGAACCTTTTGCTTATTTTTTCAGCCTTACTATTGGCCGCATGTGCATATAAATAGCTGGACTTTCTTGCGTGCCACATATTCCCTGAGCAATCTCTGTGCAAAATGGCGTTGGGGTGGCTCTCTGCAGTGGGTAAGATGTCCACAGGGTGCATGTTTGTTGTGCTGTGTTTGCCAGTATATGTCTATGGACCATTGTCTTAAAGGGGTATTCCAGGAAAAAACTTTTTTATATATATCAACTGGCTCCAGAAAGTTAAACAGATTTGTGAATTACTTGTATTAAAAAATCTTAATACTTTCAGTACTTATGAGCTTCTGAAGTTAAGGTTGTTCTTTTCTGTCTGTGCTCTCTGATGACACCTGTCTCGGGAACTGCCCAGTTTAGAAGAGGTTTGCTATGGGGATTTGCTTCTAAACTGGGCATTTCCCGAGACAGGTGTCATCAGAGAGCACAGACAGAAAAGAACAACCTTAACTTCAGAAGCTCATAAGTACTGAAAGGATTAAGATTTTTTAATAGAAGTAATTCACAAATCTGTTTAACTTTCTGGAGCCAGTTGATATATATATATATATATATATATATATATATATATATATATATATATAAAGTTTTTTCCTAGATAACCCCTTTAAGATTTTTTTGATCACTATTTGGTTGTTTCCTGTTATGTGATCACATATCTTATTTAGCCCTCAGCTTTGGCTAGCAAATCAGCATACCATACTATGCTTTCCCTAAACAACTGTTTTTCCTGCGGTCCTCTTAGTATTGGAGTGATTGTGCATTTGCTATCAGTACCTATGGTATGTAAACCCAGATATCCTAGAATGAGTGCTAGTGTTTTATGTACAGCTATTACTTGTTCATGTGTGTACACATTACTGAGTACATGTCATTATAGAAATTTTTCTGCACTAGATATCCACCTTACTACCCATGATGAGATGCCTTTGTAGTCCGACTGCTACTGTTCCATTTTAAATGATTTTATGATTGTCTTTGTTCATATCAATAAAGAATCTACACATTTTGCATTATATTGTCCCAGTGTGTTTTGATAGTTTTTTAACAATACTAAGTGATTTTAACTATAGAGCCCTCACATTCTGGAGTTCGGTGGTGGGCCGAGATCATAGATTTTAAAAATGTAATCTTCGCTCCTGCATCCATAACTTATCAGATAATCCATTTGAATGGATTTCCCCTTTAAGGCAGCAAGGATAATGTATATACTCCCTGCATAATACAGTATGGGGAGATTTTTCATTGCATTTAGAGCTTCTTTTTTTTTTTTTTTTTTTTTTTGCTGATGCTTGGCGGACAAAATGTCGCACGTGTGCCTAAGCACTCACTTTTTTTGCGACTCTTGTGGGTATACAGAAAGTACCAAACAGCCTTACCTAAGCAACTTTCAGTTTTCATTTTGCAGTGGTCATGAATTTATGAAGTGCGATTGTCACAAACTTAAGCCAAGTCAGACCTGGCTTACAAAACTGCCTTTGGAGGGCACTTTAAAAATTCTCACAAAAAGTTGCAACTGCGACTTTAAAATCCACTTTTCCAAAGACAACAATGATAAATCTCCCCCTATACTTCTTGCACTGGTGTATTTCTTGCTTATACAAGCACAATCTCAGATACTTATGCAGCCACTTTCTGAGCTATCTAGCTAATAGCAGTTTGCAAATGATACCATATTGAGGCCGTTTATAGCACCAGGGTCCCTTGCTTTCCCTTCTTATGCTGCATTAAGAACATATACTTAGGCATAAAAAGCATTTGAAATTTTCCAATTTGTAATCTTAATTTCTCATAAAAGGCGAGGTGGATTTGTGCCAAAGCTGCGATTTAATTTCACAAAATGTAGCAAATAAAGCATTGAAAGCCTTCAACAAACCTCTCTGGTAATGAATGAAATGTCTGCTCAGAGAGACAATGGAGGCACTAGATTGTGGCAGAATATTGTCTCTGATTAACAAAGAGTCATTGAGCTGGGAGCCAAGATCTTCCAATATGAAGAGAACACATCTCCCGCATTGAACAAACACCATGATGAAACCAATTAAAGGGAACATCATATTAAACCACAAATTTTCTAAAAATAATTCACTTTCTACATCTTGTGGAGAGCATCTTGGAGATTATACTATGCACAACCCCCGTGTTTAGAGATGCTCTGTTCACCGCATGTTTATGGGTAAAATGGAGTAGAGAGCAGATTACACCATAATCCAAAAACACTCTGTTCTAATGCAGTCCTCAGACTAGGAGGTAACATAGCTGAAGGCTTAATAGTGGCAGGGTATGACTTCAAAGAAGATTTATACAAATATCTGTAAATCTTCTTTAAAGATGCTTTGAGGAATTATTAAAGAAAACTTTCTTATGTTTTTCCTATAGCCGTCTAACAGCTTAAAAAGAAAAGCCTAAAGCAGTATTTCTTTTTCAAAGCAGATAGTGCCAAGATAACACTACCATATATACTCCACATACTGCTACTATATAGTGTCCAAATAACAATTAGACTCCAAATAATGCTCACTTGAGGGGTTTAGCAGGGATTTTGCAATGGATGGCCTATATTTAGAACAGAACATAAATATTGGAATGGTGGAGGTTCAACTATTGGCACCCCCAATGATCAATTCATTGAAGGGGTTGCAGTGATCCTGTAAGAGATGCATTCCCTTCACTCCTATTACCTTTAGTACTTGAATGAGACACAACTGGTACAAAAAAGGATGGGGTGTGCAAGTGCAAGAAGATGTTAACAATAAAGAAGCTGCAGTGGTCAAGCTAATTGGCAGTGGTGCTAAAAGTCTGACCCCCACCAATCTAATGTCACCAATCTTAGAAGCTACATCATGCCCTTAATTAATCCCATTAATGAGTCCATGTAATACTGCCATATAGTACCTATGTAATACTACAGTATGAATCTTTACGGAAAACTTATAATTCGTTTCAAGCAGTCCAAACAGTAGGCAGGATAAAACACGGACAGGCTTCCTTATGACTGTGCTACATCTATGTACACTGCTCAAATAAATAAAGGGAACATTAGGATAACACATCCTAGATCTGAATGAATGAACTAATCCTATGAAATACTTTCGTCTTAACATAGTTGAATGTGCTGACAACAAAAAAACACAAACCCATGGAAGTCTGGATATGGAGTCACACTCAAAATCAAAGTGGAAAACCACACTTCAGGCTGATCCCACTTTGATGTAATGTCCTTAAAACAAGTCAAAATGAGGCTCGGTAGTGTGTGTGGCCTCTACGTGCCCGTATGACCTCCCTGCAATGCCTGAACATGCTCCTGATGAGGTACCGGATGGTCTCCTGAGGGATATCCTCACAGACCTGGACTAAAGCATCGGCCAACTTCTGGACAGTCTCTGGTGCAATGTGGCATTGGTGGATGGAGCGAGACAGGATGTCCCAGGTGTGCTCAATCGGATTCAGGTCTGGGGAACCGGCGGGCCAGTCCATAGCATCAATGCCTTCCTCTTGCAGGAACTGCTGACACACTCCAGCCACATGAGGTCTAGCGTTGTCTTGCATTAGGAGGAACCCAGGGCCAACCGCACCAGCATATGGTCTCACAAGGGGTCTGAGGATCTCATCTCGGTGCCTAATGGCAGTCAGGCTACCTCTGGCAAGCACATGGAGGGCTGTGTGGCCCCCAAAGTAATGCCACCCCGCACTATTACTGACCCACCACCAAACCGGTCATGCTGGAGGATGTTGCAGGCAGCAGAACATTCTCTAAAGGCGTCTCCAGACTCTGTTACATTTGTCACATGTGCTCAGTGAGAACCTGCTTTCATCTGTGAAGAGCACAGGGCACCAGTGGCGAATTTGCCAATCTTGGTGTTCTCTGGCAAATGCTAAACGTCCTTCACGGTGTTGGACTGTAAGCACAACCTACACCTGTGGACGTTGGGCCCTCATACCACCCTCATGGAGTCTATTTATGACTGTTCTGACATTACAAAAAAAATTATAAAATCAACCCTAACTCACTCCCTTATGTGTTTTTTTTTTATTGTCTGAAATATCATGCAAGTATATGGGACTTTCAGTACAAGTCCTGTACACATTACTCTTGGGCTGCAGAGATTGTCCGGGCCATCTGCCTGGCAGGAAGGTGTGGAAGGCTGGTTATGAGGATAGGATATGAGGACAGACTATGAGGACAACAGAATATGAGGCGAATGGGATTTAGGGATGGCATATGAGGTGGTCAGGATGTGAGGTCGAAATATAAGGCTGGGATATGAGCATGGGATATAAAGTGGGATATTAGAATGGAATATGAGGTAGGAGATGAGTTGGGATATGAGTATGGGATATGAAGTCTGAATATGAAGGCAGGATATATATGAGGATGGGATATAGGGTTGGGATATGAGGCCATCATAGTTTCTTTTAGGTTTAGGTAGGAAGAACGGGCTATGTTGTTTGGTATTAAAGCTCAACATCGCTCATGCAAATGGCGCAATCAGATACATCCCATAGATAAAAGTAGTTTTTAGAAAAGTTTTGTTTTTGTGAAAAGTACCCTGGCTGCAGGTGTTGCAGGTGTAAGCGACCTAATATGAGTAAGGGTCAATATACCACACAGAATCATTCTTTTAATACACTCTTGGGGCATGTCAAATGATGTGATTTGGTATATATTATAAAGGTGTCCCAACTTAGAATCCCCTAAAGCAGTGTTTGTAGTTGTAGCAACATCTTCAGGCACACGGGTTAGGAAACACTGCCTTAGAAAACCACATGCAGCCACTTATCAAGTGTAATGGCCATATGTCATCATAATATTGACTGTATTGCTGGGTTATTACAGACACTCACCCATGTAAAATGAGCATTTCTAGAAGTAGCTTTATATTAGTGAAGTAGTCATAAAACAATTCATCAATGTAATACTAGGTTTTGGCTCTGATCTAGACCATGTTTCACTCCATAGACTCCACTTAAACCTTCACTTTATAGGCTTTTGATGTAAAATTCTTACAGTGAGTATAATTTCTAAAATAAATTCTAAGTAGAAAGAACTTACATGCAGTTTGCAGCGTAACTGGTTTAACATTATTTCCATCCCCAAAAAACTGTGTTCCTATTTCTAACTCAAAAAATCTTGGGGGTGAGAACAAGTAAAGTGTCCAAATGGAATGATCTCATCGAGGGTGTACAGATCAAGAAGTCCTCTCTGGTGCTGGTTGGCATCACTACACCTCTAACACTGGAGGTTAGGATGCTTCTTTGCTTCATTCCATAGTGTGAACAAACCCATACAATGAGCATTTATGGGCAACGTAACCACTCCGTCTATAGTATAAACAACATTTGCATCGCTTCCAGCAATTGACTTTTGATCAACCCTCAACACTAAAAAAATAACTACCAGAGTCCTTTGAAACCCTTGTTTTTATATCAGCAAATTGAACAACAGGAATTTGGCTCGTACACACTGTATACTCCCACACATTGCAAACAATGTCACAAAAACAAAAATGCCAACCAATACAAAATTTATAATCACAAAAAATACATTTCATATGAAATAACAATTACCCTTCCCTGCATGCAAATACCCCACGCACAAAAGGTTTCACGAAACCCCGCTGAGCTATAATTGTAGTTTTTGATACAGAAAATTCCAATAATTTCTGTCTGTTTGAAGTACCGGGCCGAGTTTGCAGACAATAGTCTGCAAAGTGCCTATTCAAGCACAGACAATTCCGATATTAAATCTTAAAGAGCCTATAGAGGAAGCAGTGAGATTATTCTTCCTAAATTCTCTAATTATTACAAGGTATCATTAGCATGTATTGTGGAAGGCAGACGGGCTCTGTGATGCTAAATCTCCCGAGGACAAAGAGAAGTGGATTCTGCTTGATAGTTATTTGCCTCCATCATAATACCAATAATGGAATTAATATCAAATCATATAAATGTGAATCTTTTATTCTCTACAGTACTGAGCAGTGAGGAGAGAGATACTGAGGGAATTTTACCTTCAAATTAAGCATTTGAGTCATGAAACTCGCCGACAATCATAATCTATTCGGAAATTAACTTGCTATCTGAAGCATAATGGCAGTAAAGGACATATTCAGTCTGAGAATGAAAACATGAACGGCGACATTTTTACTGCAAGTGCCTGAATGTAGCAGCATAATATAGAAAGTAGGGGTCAACGGAAAATATCTTTAATAATATTCCTCCTTTATTCGCAGCACAATCACAGTAAAAAAACTATTTATGACAAAGTTATGACCAGCACTTTATAACTTTCAAAGCAAGATGGATTTCTGCCAGGCAAAGTCAGACAGGTACTTATATTATTACTTCTGGAATGTCTGTAGCAGTACTTACAGATTCTAAGGCCTGTGAAACTAACCTCTAGGGGACGCAGGATGTATGCATACGCCTTGCATCCCCGATCCTTAAAGGGTAGCTCCCACCATCCAATTCTTTTTTTTTTGCTAGCCCGTTCACCCCCCCCCCCCCCCCCACTACGGCACTAGCCGGTTCCCTCCTCCCCCCCCCCGCCCCGCATACCCCGTTCCCTCATTACACTTGCAGTTACTGCAGAGTCCGGCAGCGGGCGTGCAGGGACAGCGGCGGCTACGAGGCGGCGGCAGCGATGTGCGGGAGGAGTGGCCTCCCAGCCAGTGGCCGGGGAGCCAATGCGCTCGCTCCCGCCTATCTGATTGACAGGCAGGGAGCGAGTGCAGCCTAACTGAAAAAGGACTGATTGCCACTCCAAAATCTGTCCTTTTTCAGTAGCCGGTTTTAAAATGTAAATTAAATCTTTTTAATGAAAAATAAATAAATAATTAAAGTATATTAGAGATATGTTGTAGTACATAAGTACTACAACATATCAAAAAATAAAGTTGGTGACAGTGCCCATTTAAGGACGTTTACCGTGTTTAAACTGTTCTCACCAGCACAGAATGGGTTAAACCCAGTGGGTCCCGGTTGCAGGGCCCATGGCTACTGCCGGGCATGGCCGATTGGGCTGATCTACATTTACTTTACTTTACACTTTACTTACTCTTCACTGTATTAGATGAAGCTTGAGCTTGACACTACCAAGGCCTCTGGTGTTTGGACATTTTCCTCTTAATTTGGATCTAAGAGGCTTAGCTATTAATTCATTACTTGATGTCTTCATGGACATTGAGTCTACTATACAATAGCTGGATTATATTTAATTAAGTTACGCACCAAATTATATGGATTAATGGACAGGTTAACATAGTGTGAACAAAGTTAATGGAACATTCTGTAACACAATCAGAAAAGGATATATAAGGACATATGGATGGTGTATAGGCCCTAAAAGATAAATTTAAAATAATTTTTATTGGCCACATTTTTAATGTAAACTAAATGCTTCAGCAATGTCTCTGTGGTTACATGCATACATTTGTAAAATTGTGCCTACAGCAAAACCAGTGATACATTATTGTAGGATACACAAGTTAGTGAAGCATCAGAGTATATATACCATTGAGGCTGCTCATGTGACTAATACGTGGTCAAAAGTTACTTTACAGGCATTGCCTTTTGTGACAATAATCAATTAAATAAGGTCACATCACAAATGACAATCCACAATACCTTGTGGGTGAGACAACCTAATGCAAAGATGAGTTGTTCCACCCCTGAGCAGCATGACATGCCACATTTGTAATATTTACTGTAGCCTTGTGATAAATTTGTGATTGTTTGCAGAAGCTACATGGCTGGCATTACATTTAATGAGGACCTGTGGTCATATTGATGCCACCTTGTAGATCTGCGGTGCTCTAAATCTAACAGTGTTTTTACATTCTTGCAATGCAGAGATATAGGAGTTTTCTTTTTTACTGACTAGCTGCACTCTTCACAGGCTTGTCGGATGGGCCGGAAGTTTATTGCAAAATGAAGGTATAAATGCTAGGATTAGAGATGAGCAAATTTTGGAAAAATTCGATTTGGCCGATTTGCCGAATTTTCGGAAAAAAATTGGTTTGGTTCCAGTTTATTTGCGGTGAATCACTAATAAAAACAGCTATTTCTGGCCTACAGAGAGGCTCAATAGGGGTGTAGAACACTTTGCTTTGTCCTAAAAGGCATAGGGAGTGTGCTGTGTTAGTGAAATAATACTGTCATTCAGTATGGCATGCAGATTACAGGCATTGCTATTAGAATCACTGCTGCAGAGCGTCTGGATGTGGCAGATTTTTTATGTAATTTTTATTTAATTTAATTTGAATTTATTTGAATTTATTGATTACCCATTCTGGTGAGCATCGAGCTGGCGGTGCACTGCGAGGCGAGCTACCATCTGTTCCAGCCCCTGCCTCTCAGCACACCCCCATACTCTGAGTGTCCACTCTAAAAGGGAAGGACTGCAGTACCAGCAACTTGGACAGGAGCAAAACATATAGTGGCTGAATGGCGCAGCCTGGAGTAGGCGGCAGCATGAGAAGAACATCTAGTGGCTGAATGGCACAGCCTGTAGTTGGCGGCAGCATTAGTAGAACATATAGGGGCAGAATGGCAAAGCATGGAGTTGGCGGCAGCATCAGTAGAACATATGGTGGCAGACTGAGACAGCCTGGAGGTGGTGAGAGCAGCAGCATCAGAGTCCTGAAAGTGACCCGATAACAGAGTGGTGCGGTGGGTGGCAATACCAGTACCCAGTGACGAAGGTGGATGAAAAAAGGTCTGATGCGGAGGAATGTTTGTAACTGGGGAGCAGCGCCTTAAATCTGTTTGGCGCTATCCATATTTGTGAAGTGTACTGCCTCCCACGTTACTCTCCTCATCCCTACTTTCCCGCCTATTGGAGGAAGCGGTGGATATCTCCTCCACTTCTTGGCTGGGCAGTAGCTGCTGACTGTCCTCTATTAGATCGTCCTCACTGAATAGTGGAGCTGAACCCACAGCATAAGATACTTCTTTAGGGGAGGGAACAGCATTGGACAGAGGCAATGGGAGGACAGGGACTGCTCCCGGGCCATGCCAACTGAGGGTTTTGTCTGAGGAACCCACCGACTGTTGACTGGGGGTGTCAGATGTCATTTGGGATGAAGTGGATGACCGTGTAAACCAATCGTTGACGGCAGATGGGTTGCTGGTCGAGACACGACCACTAGCTGATACCGGGAGCTCAGGCCTCTCGCTGCGACTCCTGCTGCCACTCGCCCACAGTCTGCTGCCAACTCTGCCTGAAGTATTTAGGCCTCTGCCACTCCTCTGTGCACGTCCTGGCACTTCTCTGCCTGACATACACCCTGGTTGAAGCGATAAGCAAAACATTTGGTCTGACGGCTGACTAGGGCTTTGTACACCAGGTTGTATTATGTATTTGCTACTATGCCTATATATATATGTCTTTTTACTATATGTAGCAATTTATATGCAGCATAGGTCTGTTATTTATTGTTATGCACTTTGTCTTTTATTGATTGCACTTTATTTTATTTACTTACCTTTGGTAACTCAGAGAGAAAGTGGTGATATTTAAAGGTGTATTCCAGGAAAAAACTTATATATGTATGTATGTATATATATATATATATATATATATATATATATATATATATCAACAGGCTCCAGAAAGTTAAACAGATTTGTAAATTACTTTTATTAAAAAATCTTAATCCTTTCAATAATTATCAGCTGCTGAAGTTGAGTTGTTGTTTTCTGTCTGTCAACAGTGTTCTTTGCTGACATCTCTGCTTGTCTCGGGAACTGCACAGAGTAGGAGAGGTTTGCTATGGTGATTTGCTTCTAAACTGGGCGGTTCCCGAGACATGTGTGATCAGAGAGCACTTAGACAGAAAAGAACAACTCAACTTCAGCAGCTCATAAGTACTGAAAGGATTAAGATTTTTTAATAGAAGTAATTTACCAATCTGTTTAACTTTCTGGAGCCAGTTGATATATAAAATTTTTTTTCCTGGAATACCCCTTTAATGTGTATGACTATTGCACTTTACCATACCATATTTATGTGCCTCTAATACAGGGGTCTACTTATGCACCTTATTTGTATCTACCTCCCTGGTGTCCTACTATCATGATTAATATTTGACTTCATTACTGCAATAATTATTTATGACCCTAGTCACCGTCTTTTGGTTTCCTGTCCATTGGACTACCATTTCTAGATTATCCTTTGACCTGTTTTTAATTGTTCTTATGATTCTTTTTTGTATTGTATGTGATTTTGTCATAATAAAATTTGATGCACATAAACGCATTTGTTTTCTTGGTTTTCGCGTATATGAGGGGAGTACAATACGCATCACTATGCTTAAAACAGTATTTGTCTAGAACAGCAGCAGTTGTGTACTTTTGGCTGTCCTTTCACAGTATCTAGGCCCTTGACATATTAACAGGTACAAAATAGTACACTACTTAGATGTAGGTATGTGGTATGCACTTATGAGGGCAGAAAAATGTGCTACAGTACACTTAAAAAATGTATTGGAGTAAAACACCAGCCGGCTATAACTTTTGCCTGCCCTTTCACAGTATCTAGACCCTTGATCAACAGGTACAAAATAGTACACTACTTAGATGAGGTCAGAAAAAAATACGCTACAGTACGCATAAATTTTTTTTTTGCACAACACCAGCAGTACACAACAGTGCTGCAGCACACAGTCGCTGTGTACTAAACCTAAACTTTCACTCTCTCAAAGACTATTAGGAATGGACTGCTGGGTACTATATTTTCTACAAACTAGTATAACCAGCAGACCATTTGTATTGGAACAAAGACACAGAGTTGCGCTGACAAATTATTCCTCCATCCTCTGCTGTTTCTCAAGCTGAGACAGCTTGTTCATATGTATGAGGCAACACACAGCTATCTGCTCCTCTCTGTAATACAATGCTGTAGAAAATGACTGGGAGGTTAATGGCTGCAGTAAAAAAAAAAATCTGTGAAAAATGCACTGCTCTCTGTCCACCAGAATGCTGACGTGACTATGAGCTGAAACGCTGCTGTAAAAAGCTTGTCTGTGTAACACACAGCGCTGTCCTATCTCTCAGCAGTGAAAGGATGAAATGACGAGACGGAATATGGCTGCCAATTATATAGGGCTGTGACATCATAGGGGTGGCTGACTGCTGATAGGCTGCATCATGCATGTGATTTCTGATGAGCGATGACCCTGATGTTATGCCGAGAAGCAGAGCGGAAGGACTTCACTTGTCACACCCTCGTCTAGTTGGAGCCAGAGTCTGGAGAAGTCGTGCTGCCAGACACAGGCCTAGTGAGTAATGGTACAGCGACGGATCAAGGAGTGAAGAGGGGGTTTGTTAAGTAGCACATAGGGGATCAAGGGGGTGAAGTGGCACTGTGTGGGATCAAGGGGGAAAATGAAAAAGTGTCACAGGGGGATCAAGAGAGAGAATGAAGTGGCACAGGGGGTGATGAAGGGGTGGTAGGGTGAAGTGGCACAGAGGGTGATGAAGGGGAATTAAAGTGGCACATGGGGCAATGAAGGGGAATAATGAAGTGGCACAGGGGTAAAGAAGTGGCACAAGGGGGTTGAAGGGGTGATGAAGAAGTGGATTAAATGGCATGGGGGTAGCAGACACATTTGAAATGCTGATACAGTATACTGCTATCATGTTGTGCGTTGTAGGACATGCAATGTGACACTTTGGTGGATTGTCAGTTGGCGGAACGACAAGGAGTGTGTCACTAAACTATGCATGTCTAAAAGGTGTTACCAACATGAAAGATTTGGAAACCTGCTTTAATGTATCTCTTAGAGCCACACAGCCTCCATGTGCTGTTATACAGGCTCTGTCAGATGCTTTTTCTAGAACAGCTCCATATATACAGGGTGCAGCAGAATATGGCTGAAAAAAAAAATTCCATAAGAAATTAGAGGCATAAAGGAATAAATTTGAGGTCTCATAGAGGTATTGCAGTGAATCTTATTGATTTTTTTTTACCATTTTTTGTGTGTGTGTTAGCCATCTCTGCACTGGAAAAAGAGCAACAGATTATCCGTCTTTCTGGATTATCAATAGTCAGATTAAAGACATTCTACTGTATTGTTGTAAATGATGCTGGATTTTTATTCTCCCTTCCTAAATGTATTTTATTTTACAAACACATAAATGCTTCAGTCTAGTAATTACTCCAAGAAGCCGATGCAGTGGTTTTACCATCTTTACATACTAATTGCTAAGAATTTTCCTTGATAAGCTATTATTAGCATCGGCTCATGTCTACCTCCTCGCTGCAGATAAACCCAGCCACGGAAGACGCCATTCAGCTATGAATTAAATACTCTCCTGTAGTTAATTCCTGCACTTTGATAGACATGGCAGGATTCATACAGAGCCCAATGCAAATGAGATTCTTTTATTTATTGTGTGCGCCTTAGAAATGGGTTTCCTAGAAGGCCTTAACCCTGACTTTAACACCATTCGTGTAATTACATCTAGAAAAGGTTAGAAACTTTTTTATTATTTTATATTATAACACCCTCATATTCTCTTGGAATTATCTTAGTCTGAAATATAATTAATCTTCCTCTGTCATACTTTTATTGTACAGGGCATTCTCTAGAGAAGACTCACTATTCATCCTTCATTCAAATTCCGGTGACCTTCCTTCTTACTTAGACCTCAATGGATTCCTGCCCACAGCCTAGAAAACACTGGATACTGTGAGACTCATTTGTCAAGTGCATTATCAATGTACGCGCCCCACATCTGTGCATATGTTTAACATTTTCCTTTATATAGATGTTGAAAAATTCACGTGGACGGCACCTGCCAGTATGCGCTGGCCAAAATAATCCGGTTTGGAGCATTGCAACAAATGTTACTACGTATGCTGTAAGTAAACATCATCTGCATATTGAAAATACAGCTGTTTGGTCACCAAATGTTTGTTGAAATGATTTTTCTAGTTGGAGTTTTAATCACAGAGGAACATGGAAGCTTTCCATAGAAGGGGTAAACAGCTAAAAGAGCACATTAGTCTACATTGCTATAAACCTTTCACTCTGTTCTCTTTTTTGCCTTTTTAAAGTGAGCTAAAAAACTGGCCTTGTTGCCCATTACAACTAATTACCGCTAGGGGTGTCACCTTTACTACAAAAGATATTGATCATATGAAAAAGGGTTGTGGTTTTGGAGGTTTGCATTTACAAGAAATCCAACAACCATGGAGGTTTACTGTAGGGTTAATACCAATATCCCAAGAGTTCTAGAGTAGTTGAGATGGTCTATGTAGTGATGGTAAAAAATACCACTCTTTGTGGTCTAGTCTAGTAAAGAGGTCAACACCAAAATCTCTAGTGGTCTAGAAGTAGCCCTACACATGCAACATCTTTCGGGAAATGCTAATTCGGACAACAGCTATGTCACCATAAATCCACATGAATGTTTGGTCTCAGCACCAGTTTGTGTGTTCTGATTGGAGAGAGGGCAATAGACCTCGGCCGGACTCCTCTGGTGGTGACTCATCTCCCAAGGACAAGTTCAACATGCCCAATTCTTTTCTCCTCTGACATCATATGTTGGGTAGGAGATGGGAAATCCTCTCACACACAATAGAGAGGTTTTGGACGATTTGTGTATGGGGGTTTTAGATCAGAAACAAGGTTAAAGTTATAATTTTTTGTGGCGTAAAGCAGGGAGGAGGTCATTGTTATAATTTTTGATTATCTCATTTGGCCCACAGGAGAATAGGTGGATAACCTGAATATCATTAAAATATGTCTTTGCATTTTGCTGGGGTTTGCACAAATTTGTGACAAAAATGCACCCTATTGGGGGTTATTTACTAACGTGATCCTGACTCTTTTTTTCTTGGATTTTGCGCCCAAATTGTGTTGGAATTTATGACAAAAAAAAAAAAAACAACCTCCATTTTACAAGAAAAACCCAAAAAGGGGGCATGACCATGGGAGAAATGTGGGGCATGGTGTCAACAAAAGAGGCGTGTCCCCAACAGTTTTGAAGAATCCCAACATATATACTAAGGTTTCCATATAAAAGGTGGTGGATTTCACCTGGAAAAACCTGACAGATCAGAACAGTTGTAAAAAAAAGAAAAACCTACGAGCAAGTGCAAAATGTAGGGAAACATTAGTGAATACCTAAGGAAAATACCTGTCGGGAATCAAAACCCACAAAGAAAACAACACTCTACTCCCATTACCCCCATTTTGTGCAAATCATGGTAAATTTGTAGTTTTTGTCATGCCTCCTGAAGGTTAAAGGTGTAAAACAGGTAACATTTGCATGTAACTTTAGGTTGGGCCCTCAGAGACAGTTTTACTGCTGGACCCCATCAGAATGGTACCCCATTCTGATACTGGCCCTCGTGGTTTAAAGCATAAAAGGGTAATGTCAGCAACCATGTTAGTGTGGGACAAGGCCAGAATTGAAAGACATCATCCATGGTGTGCAGGAAAAGGGGTTACTGGGCAGAAAAACGGGTTACTGCCAACATCCCTAGTTCTCTAAAACTTTTATCATTCCTAGTGGTCTAGAGTGGTGAAGGATTTAAAGGGGTTTTTCCATCTTATAAATTTATAGCATATGGCTAGTATATTCCATTACTTAATGGTGGGGCGTCTGACCTCTGGGAATCCACTGATTTTGAAAATGTATCCCATTCACTGTTTTCCCCTGCATATTGGCATTCCCAAAAACCTAATAATGCAGGGAACTGCAGCAGGTTCCATTCACTTGGACAGAGTTGTTTCGCAGTTCCCCTTCACAGGGGTGGCCAGGCGCCACTAAGCAGAGAATAATTGGGAGGGAACCATAGTGATATGGTAGTTTGTAGTGGTTCCACAAGTCAGACCCAACTGGCTAGAAAATGATGGCATATCCTTATGGGCAGCAGGGTGACTCAGAGGTAAGCATTGTTGCCTTGTAGCTGGGGGGTCCTATGATTAAATTCACCCAAGGACATCTGCAATGAGTTTGTATGTCCCCATAGCGTGGGTTGTTTCTGGGTACTCTGTTTCCTCACACACTCCAAAACAATCTGATAGGTGAATTTAGATTTTGAGCCCCAATGGGGACAGGGACTAATCTGAGTGTACAGCACGGCAGAATCTGTGTGCGCTATATATAGAATTACTATTATTATTATCCTTAGAATATGCCATCACTTTATAAGACGGGAATACATCTTTAATCATACCTGGTGTCTATGTTACTCCAGTGACAGATTTTCATTTCCTAAACTGCACTGGAACAATAATAGCTGCAGTGATCAGTTTCTCTGTGCTGCAAGGCCAGATTTCCAGTTCTGATTAATGAGACCATAATTAATATATGAATCTTTGTTACTTTTTATCCCGCCAGGAACAAAAAAAGAGTGAAAAACTAATAGAACCATATAAAACTGAATGAGATGACAAGTCAGACTGATAAAAGGACCGTTTCTCAGCAAGAAGACTTGGCTGGTTCTCTTTGCGGTGAACTTGTCAGTCTGTTGCATTCATTTCAAGTAAATATAGCGGCAGAAGGTGGAAGCTGTAATCAGGTTGAAGTTTTCTTTAATTAATATGTCTAATGTTATCAGTCAGACAAGTGTGAAGAACATGATTCCTCTCTGTGGTGCAAGGGGAATGGGAAAAGATTTACTTGGTGGGGGATCGGGTTGGCGCAGGTTCAAAGCAAGGAGGCAACTTTTGTGCTGGGACAATATACTCTGCTCAAAAAAATAAAGGGAACACTAAGATAACACATCCTAGATCTGAATGAATGAACTAATTGTATGAAATACTTTTGTCTTTACATAGTTGAATGTGCTGACAACAAAATCACACAAAAATTATCAATGGAAATCCAACTTATCAACCCATGGAGGTCTAGATATGGAGTCGCGATAAAGGCTGATCTAACTTTGATGTAATGTCCTTAAAACAAGTCAAAATGAGACTCAGTAGTGTTTGTGGCCTCCACATGCCTGTATGACCTCCCTAAAACACCTGGGCATGATCCTGATGAGGTGGCGTATTGTCTTCTGAGGGATGTCCTCCCAGACCTGGACTAAAGCATCTGCCAACTCCTGGACAGTCTGTGGTGCAAGGTGGCATTGGTGAATGGAGCGAGACATGATGTCCCAGATGTGCTCAGTCGGATTCTGGTCTAGGGAACGGGCGGGCCAGTCCACAACATCAATGCTTTACTCTTGCAGGAACTGCTGACACACTCCAGCCACATGAGGTCTAGCATTGTCTTGCATTAGGAGGAACCCAGGGCCAACCGCACCAGCATATGGTCTCACAAGGGGTCTGAGGTCATTTTGCAGAGCTCTGGCTGTTCTCCTCCTGCTCCTCCTTGCACAAAGGTGGAGGTAGCAGTCCTGCTACTGGGTTGTTGCACTCCCACAGTCTTCTCCACATCTCCTGATGTACTGGCCTGTCTCCTGGTAGCGCCTCCATGCTCTGGACACTACACTCACAGACACAGCAAACCTTCTTGCCACAGATCGCACTGATGCGCCATCCTGGATGAGCTGTACTACCTGAGCCACTTGTGTGGCTTGTTGACTCAGTCTCATGCTACCACTAGAGTGAAAGCACATACAGCATTCAAAAGTGACCAAAACATCAGTCAGGAAGCATAGGAACTGAGAAGTCGTCTGTTGTCGCCACCTGCAGAACCACTCCTTTATTGGGGGTGTCTTGCTAATAATTTCCACCTGTTGTCTGTTCCATTTGCACAACAGCGTGTGTGTCAGGATAGGCAGGCTGGAGGTGGATCCTCTGTGTCAGAGAGGGATTGGCGTGGACCGTGTCGGTGGACCGGTTCTAAGTTGCTACTGGTTTTCACCAGAGCCCGCCGCAAAGCGGGATGGTCTTGCAGTGGCAGTAGCAACCAGATCGTATCCACCGGCAACGGCTCAACCTCTCTGACTGCTGAGATAGGCGCGGTACAAGGGATTAGACAAGAGCAAGGTCGGACGTAGCAGAAGGTCAGGGCAGGCAGCAAGGATCATAGTCAGGGGCAACGGCAAGAGGTCTGGAACACTGGCTAGGGATACATAAGGAAACGCTTTCACTGGCACAATGGCAATAAGATCCGGCAAGGAAGTGCAGGGGAAGTGAGGTTATATAGGGAAGTGCACAGGTGAACACACTAATTAAAACCCATGCGCCAATCAATGGCGCACCGGCCCTTTAAATCGCAAAGAACAGGCGCGCGCATGCCCTAGGGAGTGGGGCCGCGCGTGCCGGGACAGCACAGACGGGGAGCGAGTCTGGTAAACGGGTCGGGATGCGCACCGCGAGCAGGCGCGTCCCGCATCGCGAATCGCATCCCGGCTGGGGACATTATTGCAGCGCACCCGGTCAGCGGGTCTGACCGGGGCGCTGCAAACAGGAGAACGCTGCGAGCGCTCCGGGGAGGAGCGGGGACCCGGAGCGCTCGGCGTAACAGTACCCCCCCCCCCATTTGGGTCTCCCCCTCTTTTTAGAACCCAAAAACCTGTAGATAAGGTCCTTGTCAAGGATGTTATCCTCGGGTTCCCATGACCTCTCCTCCGGGCCGCAATTCTCCCAGTCCACAAGAATTTTTTTTTTACTTCTGACCATCTTGGATGCAAGAATTTCTTTAACTGAGAAGATGTCCGAGGACCCGGAGACAGGAGTAGGAGCGACAACCTTAGGAGAGAAGCGGTAAAGGATAAGTGGTTTAAGGAGAGAGACATGAAAAGCATTGGGAATACGGAGAGAAGGAGGAAGAAGGAGTTTGTAGGAGACAGGGTTAATTTGGCATTTGATTTTAAAGGGTCCAAGATAACGTGGTCCCAGTTTATAACTGGGGACACGGAAGCGGATATACTTGGTGGAGAGCCACACTTTGTCTCCAGGAGCAAAGACAGGAGGAGTTCTTCTTTTTTTGTCGGCATGTTTCTTCATCCGGGATGAGGCCTGTATGAGAGATTTTTGAGTCTCTTTCCAGATGGTGGAGAAGTCCCGAGTCACCTCATCAACAGCGGGCAAACCAGAAGGCGTGGGAGTGGGGAGGGGGGGAAGAGGGTGACGGCCGTACATCACAAAGAATGGGGATTTAGCGGAGGACTCAGAGACTTTGAAATTGTACGAGAATTCGGCCCATGGTAGGAGATCGGCCCAATCATCCTGGCGGGAGGAAACAAAATGTCGCAAATAGTCACCAAGAACCTGATTAACTCTCTCCACTTGCCCATTGGATAGGGGATGATAGGAAGACGAGAAGTTTAATTTGATTTTAAGTTGATTACAGAGGGCCCACCAGAATTTCGACACAAATTGAACGCCTCTATCCGAGACGATATGCGTAGGAAGCCCGTGAAGGCGAAAAATGTGCACAAAAAATAGTTTTGCCAACTGTGGCGCAGAGGGAAGACCTGGAAGAGGAATAAAATGTGCCATCTTGGAGAAACGATCAACGACCACCCAAATAACTGTGTTGCCATGGGACAAAGGTAAGTCTGTAATAAAGTCCATAGCAATCTGAGATCATGGTAGCTCAGGAACAGGCAGAGGATGAAGGAGACCGGCAGGCTTCTGGGAGGAGTCTTGTCCCGGGCACAGACTGTACAAGCCCGAACAAAATCAGCAACATCTGCTTCCAGGGTAGGCCACCAATAAAAACGAGAGATGAGCTGGGTGGACTTTTTGACGCCAGCATGGCCGGCGAGGTGTGAGGAGTGTCCCCACCTGAGAATCCTGAGGAGCTGGCGTGGAGGGACAAAGGTCTTTCCAGGAGGAGTTTGTCTGATGGAAGCTGGGGAGGCAGAGATCAGACAGTCCGGGGGAATAATGTGTTGCAGGGAGGCTTCTATTTCAGAGGCATCCGAGGAACGAGAGAGGGCGTCAGCCCTAATGTTCTTGTCAGCAGGGCGAAAATGAATCTCAAAGTTAAAACGGGCAAAGAACAACGACCACCTAGCCTGGCGAGGGTTCAACCGTTGGGCAGACTGAAGATAAGAGAGATTCTTGTGATCAGCAGGTGCCTCCATTCCAAGAGGGCCAGTTTTATGGCCAGTAGTTCTCGATCCCCAATGGAGTAGTTTTTCTCCGCCGGAGAGAAGGTCCTAGAAAAGAAACCACAAGTAACACCATGTCCGGAAGAATCTTTCTGTAGGAGTACAGCTCCAGCTCCCACCGAGGAGGCGTCTACCTCCAGTGAGAAGGGTTTAGATGGATCAGGTCTGGAGAGTACGGGAGCAGAAGAAAAGGCAGTTTTGAGACGGTTGAACGCCTCTTCCGCTTGAGGAGGCCAGGACTTAGGGTTGGCATTTTTCTTGGTTAGGGCCACAATTGGGGCCACAATGGTGGAAAAATGTGGAATAAATTGTCTGTAGTAATTGGCAAACCCCAAGAAACGTTGGATAGCTCGGAGTCCGGAGGGGCGTGGCCAATCCAACACGGTTTGTCCGGGTCCATTTGGAGTCCCTGGCCAGAGACTAAATATCCTAGGAAGGGAAGAGATTGGCATTCAAAGAGACATTTCTCCATCTTGGCATACAACTGATTGTCCCGGAGTTTCTGAAGAACCATGCAGACATGCCGGCGGTGTTCTTCTGGGTTAGAAGAAAAAATCTAAATATCGTCCAGGTAGACCACAACACAGGTATATAATAAATCATGAAAAATTTCATTTACAAAGTCCTGGAAGACAGCAGGGGCGTTGCAAAGCCCAAAGGGCATAACCAGATATTCAAAGTGCCAATCTCTGGTGTTAAACGCGGTCTTCCACTCGTCCCCTTCCCTGATGCGGATGAGATTATATGCACCTCTTAAATCCAATTTAGTAAAGATGTTGGCGCCACGTAGGTGGTCAAAGAGTTCCGAGATAAGAGGCAGGGGATAGCGTTTTTTTATAGTGATTTTATTAAGACCGCGGTAATCAATGCATGGTCGTAAGGAACCGTCTTTTTTAGAGACAAAGAAGAACCCTGCTCCGGCAGGGGAGGAAGACTTGCGGATAAATCCCCTTTTAAAATTTTCTTGGATGTACTCCGTCATGGCTTGTGTTTCTGGAGCAGACAGAGGATAGATTCTGCCCCGGGGTGGAGTAGTACCAGGGAGGAGATCAATAGGACAGTCATAAGGCCTGTGAGGGGGCAAAGTCTCTGCTTGTTTTTTGCAAAAAACATCAGCATAGTCCAGATAGGCCTTGGGGAGACCTGGTATCAGAGGAGCCATAGGGTTTTGACTGGCAGGACTGGGAGCAGACAAGGCATTTTGTGTGGCAAGAAGTACCCCAGTTCTTGATCTCCCCGGTGGTCCAGTCAAGGGTAGGGGAATGGCGTTGCAGCCAAGGTAGTCCAAGAAGAATTTCAGAGGTGCAGTTAGAAAGTACCAGAAATTCTATTTTTTCGTGATGGGGTCCAATGCACATTAAGAGGGGTTCTGTGCAGTAACGCACAGTACAGTCCAATCTTTCACCATTAACAGAGGCGATGTAGAGGGGTCTGGCGAGACTGGTCACTGAGATTTTGAACTTGTTAACGAAAGAGGCCAAAATAAAATTTCCTGCAGATCCGGAATCCAAGAAGGCCACAGCTGAGAATAAGTTAGCAGAAGAAATCCGCATAGGCACAGTAAAACGTGGAGAAGCAGACTTCACATCTAGAGCTGTCTCTAGAACGCTGCGAGCGCTCCGGCGTAACAGTGTGAAATTGATAGTCAATCAGTGTTGCTTCCTCAGTGGACAGTGTGATTGACTTGGGGTTACATTGTGTTGTTTAAGTGTTCCCTTTATTTTTTTGAGCAGTGTACATTGATTCATGAAAGTTGCAAGAATGTAAAAGTCCTTTAATCTATTATTTTTAGGACCAGATAGATTCAGGATTATCAAACAGTCTAGGCTTTCAAATGGTTTTAGAAAAGTATAGGAAATAAAATTAGCTTTGAAGAGATAAACTATGGGTTCTGCCATGGTCTCAAGTAGTTGCCCTGTAAATGTGGTCAACGCAGAGAATGCTAAAGATCTGTAGATATCAGGGAAGGTGTTAATCCTTAAAGGAATTATCGCAAGATTAAGTTATGCCCTATCCACATGAATGGTGAGATCCAGCTATTCAGTGGAGGTCTGACTGCTGGGATCTCCATAAATTATGAGGACAATTGGATTTTTCTCTCTCCTAGATCTTCATTTGGGCTCTCCGAGGTGAGGATTCACAAAATTACATGCAGGTACGGTGAGCTGAGGAATTTTCTGTCTTGTTGTATGGAGGTCAATTCTACCCTGACTTCTCAGACCTCTGGGATCTCCATAGGAGGGCCTGAATCTCCTAGCAAAAAAGTTCATCTCCCTATCCCCCCCTTTCTGAGATGCACTTGCATCAGCAGTGACGGACTGTTCAGCCTATAACTGGCCGCAACGGTATCCCCCCACAGTCAGTGATTGGTTGAGCGGTCCGGTGCTGCTGAGACTGGTATGGCTCAGAAGGTGGGGGCCAGAGTGTTCAACATGGAGAGTCAGGCCCCATTCTGGAGATCATGGGGATCTCATAGAGTGGACCCACCCCAATCAAACATTCATCCCCTATCCTGTGGGTAAGGGATTAGTTTTGTTTGGCTAGATAACCCCTTTAATAAATATCTGTGTATTAATACTATTTGCTCTACTACCTGGAAATGTTTGAACTTTATAAGTTATCATCACTTACCTATTTCTCCCAGTTGTCTGTGGTTTGGAAAGTGCCCTGAAGAAAATCCTATAAAAACAAAAAAAAAACAGCACATAAGAGATGGAAAACTTGTTCAAAAATAAAAAATGACTACTTTCATACAGTATGAAGGAAAAAAATAAAAGTAGAGAGGCTCGTATTAACCTAGTGACCAATGGCTCGAGCTACCCAAATAGCACCTAAACCCACAGTGCCGAAAAAGGGGAAGATACAAATTAAAGAAATTGGGGCTCAGAGTTTTGAATATTGGATTAAATTAAAACGTTCATTAAATATGATATAAAATTGTACATATAGGTATAATATACTGCGGATCACCGGGCCCTTGTGATCCCACAGTAAAATTTGTAAATATTTAATCCTTGGCAATTTAATATATAATGTTAAAATACAATAATTATAATGAACAAATAAAAATGTACAACAATAAATAAGTGTCCACGTATCTATAAGGATGATCGGAATTGGTGATTTGTGAATAGCGGTAATATACAGTTTGAGTTGCTATTTTCCCAAATATTTGTATCCAGTTGGAAGAGAAAGTAGTTAAAGTCTTGAATAGAATACAGCAAAAATGAATGGTAATTGTATCAATTTGTATATACTTTTGTATCAGGTTCCAATCCTCTGTGCAGAGGGCTCGCAGCTGGAGACACTGCCGCCTCCTGATTTATGCAGCGGCAATATGACAAATGAATAATAAAATTGCAATGTTTTGTAATAAGTTCTAATCCTCTGTGCCAAGGATTCACTGCTGGAGACACTGCCGTCTCCTATATATGCAGCGGCAATTTTGAATGTAAAACAGCGCTTATGAGATAAGTTCTGATCCTCTATGCAGAGGGCTCGCAGCTGGAGACACTGCCGTCTCCTAGTATGCAGTGGCAGTACGATGTAAGGTACAATGCTTATGTCTTATAATCAAAGTGGGTACTTTATGTGGTTAGCACTGGTTGTCAGACGGATCCTGGTCCCTGAACGGAGGGTGCGCTGCTGGAGGCTCGGCAGCCTCAGGTATGCAGCGGCAGAAGTGGGCTCCGTTTATGGGTACTGCAGCAGTTGTCCTGCTGGCAGTAATGCTGGGCTGGCGGTCTCCTCGTGGTGGGAAGTAGCACGTACTGTCAGAGGTTGATTGACAGATATGGTGAATCCTTTGAAAAAGCTGTATTCTTTTATAAAGATGATGTGGCACTTATTCAACCTCAATTCACACAATTTGAAATTTACATATATGTTAAACCACATAGAGACTAACTTCCTTGATGTAACTCTAACAGGAGATGCGGAGAAAAATCTGGTGCATACCAGAATGTACAGAAAACCCACTGCTGGAAACAGCATCTTACACGCTGCAAGCAACCATCCCAAACATACCATTCGCAATCTCCCGATTGGAGAATTAATAAGAGCCAAAAGGGCCTCCTCAACAACATTGGCATATGAATCCAGCTGCAAAGATATCGGTAACCGTCTCAGAAAGAGAGGTTATACGAAACCCATCTTAAAGAGAGCACAGTGTATAGTAGATTCCAAGGACAGGGAAACGTATCTAGAAGAATACACTAGACAATCCCCAGAGACTGAATCCACACATATGATCACTTTTTCCACATCATACAGCAGTGACTTTCAGGGAATATGCAATATTTTGAGAAAACACTTACCTATCCTTTCCCAGGATGAAACCACTGCCCACCTTCTGGAACATGGCACCCGTTTTGTAGCAAAGAAGGGAGCATCCCTTAGGGACCTTCTTTCTCCCAGCGAATTTACATCTAAAGAGACCGCTAAGACTTGGTTATCAACAACGGGATGCTACAAATGTAACGCTGCTAGGTGTACATGTTGCAACCTCATGTCAAATGTATCCACTTTCTCATCTACTGTCACAAATCGGACATACCCCATCAAAACACTAGTCAATTGCAACTCAACATATGTAGTGTACCTGGTCACATGTACCAGCTGCCAGAAACAATATGTAGGCAGTACAGCGAGGAAATTAAAAACACGTATCGCAGAACACTTTCGGTGCACTACTAATACCCTCACAAGCAATCGCTCTGTGTCCGGGCTAACTAGACATCTCCGAGAGCATCACCAGAGCGATCCCAGAGGTTTCAAAGTTGCAGCAATAGAAAAAGTTTTTTCATGCCGGAGGGGAGGAGATAGAACAGCGAAACTCAGGTCCCGTGAATCATATTGGATTCTTGTACTGGACTCTCGCTTCCCCACCGGCATGAATACAAAACATGATCTGATGTATATCTACTAGATATATGTCCTAAGAGAGGATGCCATCTTTTCCTCATATTCTAGCTATGATATGGGTACACCATCCTTTGATGTAGGTTACATGATGGACATAGTTCATATGTTGCTGGGTATAGATGTGATTCTTTCATACTATAATACTGTGTATGCTATATGGTACTAGATACGTATACCATTATCACTATCTCTACCAAACTGGGATTGGCACTGTGCCTTTGCGGATGCACGACAGGCTCTGCATGTCCTGTTTAAGTAGAAAGAAATTTTTTTTTCCTTTTTTTTTTTCTTGGGAACTGTTCACTGCTGCGGTTTCTCCATATATATATATATATAAAAAAATAATATGTGGTTTTATGTTCCTTTTTACTTATAGACATAGTATGGCCCGTAAACATATACGTGTGCACATTGCCACCTATACTATTATATTGGATATTTGTGGTATTTGCGCTTGATGCACATGATCCGCGTACATATAGACATACGTTAACCAGTATTATCCCCATAAACCTATGAGGCCAAAGCATGAGTCCAAAAATATTTTAAGTCTGGACCAAACGGAATGTACATACATTATGCAGTATTCACACTATGCGCCCTACGGATGCGGTTTATCCCGTATAAGACCTTTTTCATATATGTATAACCGGTCGGCAACCCAAATTAGGACTTAGTAATTATACCCGTATCCGGGCTTTACCATGTTGCCGGGGGTGGCACTCATGAAATTGATATGGCCTCCGCACACATAGTGTTAAACATTATGCACTTACCCAGCACATGACTATCCATCCAGTCCAGGTCTTATACTTGCTCCCATCATTGACCTACGTCATCACCCTTCCGGAACCCGGGCTCCCGGGGTTTCCGTTTGGGATCATTTGGAGTTACACTATATAAGGGGGCACTTGCCCGATATATTATGTGCCACGACTAAGAGCCAGTATAGGCTCGAAACGCGTCGGTTTCCCTTCCTTCTTTTTATTTTTCACTATGGATATCCTTTGTTTTTAACATGCAACATTAAAGGTGAAGTTTTAATTTTCTAATTGGACCTTTTTGGAGCAGCTGGAGGCCCACCCCTGCACGTGTGCTTTTTTTCCTCCATTATTTTCCGGGACACGGCCCGCATCCTGCCTGCCTTGCTCTCCTGCAACTACGGAGCTCCTGCATCCAATACCGCACAGTGGTGAGCTGAATCCCCTCTTTTCTTTTTCTTTTTCTTGGCACTTATTCTACATGCCACATCACATAACCACTTATTCTAAGGGCCACATTATCTTTATCAAAGAATACAGCTTTTTCAAAGGATTCACCATATCTGCCAATCAACCTCCGACAGTACGTGCTACTTCCCACCACGAGGAGACAACTGCTGCAGTACCCATAAACGGAGCCCACTTCTGCCGCTGCATACCTGAGGCTGCCGAGCCTCCAGCAGCGCACCCTCAATTCAGGGACCAGGACCCATCTGACGACCAGCGCTAACCATAGCCCTCTGCGTAGAGGATCAGAACTCATAAGCGCTGTTTTACATTCAAAATTGCTGCTACATATATAGGAGACGGCAGTGTCTCCAGCAGCCAATCCTCGGCACAGAGGATTAGAACTTATTACAAAACATTGCAATTTTATTATTCATTTGTCATATTGCCGCTGCATAAATCAGGAGAAGGCAGTGTCTCCAGCTGCGAGCCCTCTGCACAGAGGATTGGAACCTGATACAAAAGTATATACAAATTGATACAATTACCATTCATTTTTGCTGTATTCTATTCAAGACTTTAACCACTTTCTCTTCCAACTGGATACAAATATAAATAGCAACTCAAACTGTATATTACCGCTATTCACAAATCACCAATTCCCATCATCCTTATAGATTCGTGGACACTTATTTATTGTTGTACATTTTTATTTGTTCATTATAATTATTGTATTTTAACATTATATATTAAATTGCCAAGGATTAAATATTTACTAATTTTACTGTGGGATCACAAGGGCCCTGTGATCCGCAGTATATTATACCTATATGTAGAATTTTATATCATATTTAATAAACGTTTTAATTTAATCCAATATTCAAAACTCTGAGCCCCAATTTCTTTAATTTGTACTTTCATACAGTAGTTATAGTTTATATACTGGCCATAAAAAAATTACATACATATCCAATATCATCTGATTTTTGCCAACTACCATAAATTGTTCACATTTTGTGATAACTGAGCATTTAGATTTTTTTAATTTTATTTATTAATTTAGAATTTTTACTTTAAGATGTTTTCCAACACTTTTTAGTATTGGTGGCCTATCCTATCAATATAATCAGATGGGTGGGTGTCAAACTCCTGGCACATTTGCTGATCATCTGATTAGAGGGCCTAGGACACTCTTACAAGTGCTGTGGACTCAATACTTCCTACCAAGGACAGCTCTGTACACTGGGTAGTGGCTGTATCTGGTTTTGCAGTTCATCCCATTCACTTCAATAGGACAAATTGCAATGCCAGGAACAGCCACTACCCAGTGTACAGACATCTATTGTATAGCCACAGAATATTTTCTACCATATAAGATAAATATTTTACCATACAGGTGAATAAATATATCCACCCAGCATCACAACTTTCCCAATCTGAACTCCATAGAATATTACGGATGATCCATTTGCCAAACAGTTCCTTTGATTTGGCAAAAGCAGATCGAACATGTCAAGTCTATTTGCTCAATGTCTCCTAATAACCGGCAGATTGTAAATCGCTTTCCTAATCAAGCAGATAGCTTCATCTCTATTCCATAGTAACTAGAAAGAAAAAAGGAATTTCCCAGCCTCAAACTAAGAATTTCTACCAACTCATTAGAGCGCATGCTGCGTGGTAGATTATAAGATAAAACTTTACACTGTATCCAGATAAAGGACCTGAGCCAGTGCAGAATTGCAGTAAAACAGTCCGCAATACTATGGTTCACCAAGTCAGTGACACCAGTAATTAATCAGACACAAGGTAAAGAAGGTCATATTAACAGAGGTCAACCACCAGATCACTGGACCATGAGAAACTACCTCCAAGGACCACTTAAAGGGTGTTCAAGGCCAGCTGGATCCAGCTGGATGTAGAGAAGGGTTAGGGCTAGTCATGTTTGCACAATGTGGTCTGAGATCATATGCTACCAAAATAATTCAACAAGTTCAGCTCTGCTACATCAGTACATAACTCAGTGTTTTTATAGGTGACAGCAGGTTGATAAACATTGCAATAATGTTATTAGAGCTGTATGTAACCGACCTTCGCAAGGTGCACAGATGTAATAGTTATGATTTTGTCAGGGTTACAGGGGTTATCCAGGATTAGACAAAAAAAAAAAACATAGCTGCTTGCTTCCAAAAACAGCACCATGCCAGGTTGTCTGTGTTATTACAACTATTATTTCACTTCAGTGAAACTGAGCAGCAACACTGCACACAAAGGACAGGAGTGGCACTGTTTTTGGAAGAAAGCAGCTATGATTTTTCTAGTTTTGGATAACCCCTTTAAAGGGGTACTCTGCCCCTAGGCATCTTATCCCCTAACCAAAGGATAGAGGATGAGATGTCTGATCGTGGGGGTCCGGCCGCTGGGGACCCACGCGATCTCCCTGCTGCACTCAGCATTCATTTAGAGTGTCAGGTGTAGTGCTGGAGGCTTGTGACGGTCATGCCCCGCCTGTGATGTCATGGCCACGCCCCCTCAATGCAAGTCTATGGGAGGGAGCGTGATGGCTGTCCAATAGACTTGTATTGAGGGGGCATGGCCGTGACGTCACGAGCGCGGGGCGTAACTGTGACATCACAAGCATCCTCCCCGCATTGCCAGTCATCTGGCACGGAGCAAAGTTCGCTTCATGCATTGGGTGTCTGGGGTGCCACAGCCCAGTGGTGGGACCCCCGCAATAAGATGTCTAGGGGTGGAGTACCCCTTTAAGAACAGCAGAATCTTTTATTTTGCACATCCTCTATTTGTACTCTGAGTTTTATCAGGCATAACAGAAAATAGACTGAAGGTAGTTCCTACATTTAGGCTAATAAAGTATACATAAGAATGACTTTTTGCTGATGCATAGCGGTGTCAAACCCCAAAATGTGATGATAATGTTAATTGCTTCTGTAAAAATATATATTTCTTCATTTTCAAAATACTCCTGGTACTATGCACTTACAGTGATGAGCCATAACGTTAAACCACCTGCCGAATATTGTGTTAAAAGACCTTGAGCCACCAAGCCTGCCCATTGAGACATAGACTACACAAGACCTCTAAAGGTGTCCCCTATGGTATCTGACATTGAAACATTATCAACAGATACTCTGTCAGTTACCAGGCACAGCTTCCATGTATCAGACTTGTTTTTCCATCACATCCCAAAGATGCTCAAGCGGAGGAATTTGGAGACCAAGTCAACACCTTAACTATGTTGTCAGGTTCCTCAAACCATTCCTACACGGTTTTTGCAGTATGGCAAAGGGAGATCATAGTGGATCGGGCGGAGTACCCCTTTAAGATTAGAAGATTAGACTTGCATTCAGGGGACGTGACCGAGACATCCTGAGTGGGTCGTGACCGTAACGTCACAAGCCTCTGCCCTGCAACGCCAGTCATCCGGCACAGAGCGAAGTTTGCTCTGTGCACCGGATGTCTGGGGACCCCTGGGGACCCCCGCGATCAGACATCTTATCCCCTATTCTTTGGATAGGAGATAATATGTCTAAGGGTGGAGTACCCCTTTAAGGTAGGTGGTACGTGTCACAGAAACAACTACATGAATGTCAGGACCAAAAGTTTCACAGCATATCCTTGCCAAGATCATAATACTTCCAACACAGGCTTGCCTTCTACCAATAGTGCATCCTGTGGCCATCGTTTTCTTAGATATAAGATGCACACTCATTGGTTGTCCTTCCTTGGGCCACTTTTGGTAGGCACTAACCCCTACATACTGGCAACACCCCATGAGGTCTTGCGAAAGTAATTTGTTCCTTGCACCTTGTCTACGTCTTCAGGATTTTAACACTTGCCCATTTTTTTCTTGCTTCCAATATGTCAACTTCCAGAACTGGCGGCTCACTTACTGTCTAATATATCCCACCACTTGACAGATGTTGTTCTCAATGAACAGACCCCCTACTTATCTCACACTGATGGCTCCTAAAATCCAACCCTGTTACATCAGTATTTAAAAATAACCCCATGTAAGTACTTAGAACATTTTTGCTGTAAGCAACTTAAGAGCAGCTGGTAGTGACTAAATCCTAGTTGGGTTTGTGAATTAAGTTATAAAATATTTGCCGAAAGAAAACTTCTCCACAGACAATAAAACAATGACATGGTGCAGATAGCAGATTCTAAGTGAGATCTTGATACGACATTTTCTACTCATTAGGGACTTGAACATCAAATATCTTGAGCTGCATCACAAGCAAACAGCCCGACTCACTCCAGCACCCTTGCAAACACTCTTATCTGTTAAATTGCTTTGAGACAACATTATTATGTGTCCTTGACTATATCTGAAATGTGTTTGTCTTGGCTTCTTGAGAAGATTGGCAGCTTTACTTTATGACTTTAAAAGGACCACTAAACTTAAAAAAAAACACACACACAAACATGCAGCAGCACTCTGCAAGCTCAAAGGTATATGCAAACACGACTATATGGATATATATATATATATATATATATATATATATATATATATTTATATTACTGCTATATTTACAATACTTATAAATTGGAGGTACTTCGCATACATTTTTAATACTGCCACAAGCTCAAACAATTTGAATTAAATGTGTGCTAAGAATATTTGTATAAAAAATACAGCACCTAATTCCATTTACAATATCCATACATTCATATTTATTATACTTTATGTTATTTTTGCATGACAGTCATTGCAGACATGCATTTGCACATTTATTGCGCTATGGATGCTCTGACTAACTTATAGTATTAACATTTAAGAGATATTTGAGCAAGGAAACATTTATTTATAACAGAAAGAGGAGTGCTTTAGGAACAAAAAAGAAACCATACTCACCTTCCCAGATCCCCCGCAGCACATAGTCCCTGCTGCTTCTCAATGCTCTGCATTTGCTCTGACATGTTAACCCTGCAGGAAATGCCCTTTCAGCCAATCACTTGCAGAAGCGGGTCATTTCTAAGGACAGTGATTGGATGAGCTAGTTGACACATCAGAAGAAGAAGGAAACAATGGTGCGCAGTAGGTATCGAGAACCATTGAAAAGTGAGTATTTTTTATATTTTAAAACACCCCAATACATTTAAAAAAAAACATTTCCCTCCTGGAATACCCCTAAAAGGCATACATGTACTTTTAAATGAGTTTTGATGATAAACTTTAATGAGTGTGCATAAGAAAAAGCACTTTTTTTTGGCCATAAGAAGTAGCAGCATCATGGAGAACATAATCAAGCAGTACTGAGCTGTGACTCAAGCACTGGGATGAGATATAACACTTACAAGGGCTCTTCAGCAGCTTCACTGTGTGTCTCTACCTTTCTCTCACTCTGCAGCTTTTTACTCTGCCCCCTCCCCTCTCCATTATGGATAGCATGTAACATATTTCTTCAGTGAGCTGAAATTCTGTCTTATCTAGGATGGACTGTTAGCAGAATAATAAGGGAGGGAAACATGCCTCATAAGTGAAGAAATACACATTTTTCTCAAAAAATTACTTTTACGATATAAAAAGAGGCAAAAAAAGTTGCCTTATAATCCTGTAATTTCAGTAAGATGTCTCCTGTTTTATGGGGACATTCTCCATTTTACAGTGTATAATACAGCATCAGCTGAGCATTCTAGTCATATTCTGTTGCGCTATAACAGGAAACTTCTTTGTTCCCTTCCTATGTTACAAAGTTTCATCGAAACCCGGGTCTGTCTAATACAGTACTTGCATAAGGAGGACATAAACATTTGGTCACTGGTAACAGATCATGTTTCACACTTTACAGATATATAGTATAAGAATTAAGATTTGAAGGGTTCCCTTGGTGTGAAAAACAAAGAGGTAGGGGAAGGAAGACTGTCTGGTTTATTTTAGTCCCATGAGAGCTAATATGACTCCTATGGTTGCTTCCAAATGGCTACTTCCTATCTGAAAAACCTTACATACAAGGGTGCTTATAAAAGTTCACCCTCTTCAGACCGTAGATGATTTTGCTCTTGGTAGGAGGCTATATGCAACCAGAACCGAAATCCACTAATTTGGCCAAATATAAAACATAACTTTTACTGTTGTCCATTAAAATAGTACATATTTAGAATGTGCAAATAAGATGTAACTCAAGTAAATTAGCCGCAAATATGTCATTCACTGTCACAGGTACAGGCAGTAAAGTACAGCCCAATATTGACCATACCTGTTAAAAGGGAAGGGGTAACAGATACAGGTGCTAAATCCCTACACTAACATGTAGCAAATACTGTCCCAACCTATTTACAGATAAATCCCTACCTACTCTAAAGTGTGTGGACAGGGCTGGGAAATCACAATTTGATGTATCAACATGTGTACAATGCATATACATTCAAACACATCTCTTACTCCTTTTTCCAAGGCCTTTCTCCCATGCTCTTGAATGGGTTCTTCAGGGATGGAGAAAACAGTACCAAACAGGAATACAGTAGTTATGAGGAGAGTGGCATTGGAGGTGGTGTTGCAAGCATTCAGGATCCTGAAACAGACACTGTTGAGGAACCTGAGGAGGACATCAGTGACATGCAGACACAATTCGATGATGATGATGATGATGATGATGAAGCCGATGGCACTTGGGAGCCGGCTGCAGAAGGGGCTTCATCATCATCATGAGAAGAGGGTTCAGGTTGCCTGTAAGGCAGCAGCTGAGCCAGCAAGGGTGTAGCATGGTTGGCAGTCAGCATGGTGGCAGAAGTTGAAAGTCTGGAGCCAAATGTGCCCGGGGTAGACCACCTACTTTACGGCAGCCTACCTTCCCGGGAGGTAGTTGAACAGGGGTTCCTGGAGTTGTGGACAGTAGCAGTCAATCAGTGCAGACTGTTGGTGGGTAAATCAGCAACTCGGCAGTGTGGCAGTTTTTCATCAAGCATCCGGAGGATGTTAACCTGGCCACATGCAAGATGTGTTGGCAGAAGGTGAAGCGTCACCAGGGTCCCAATATTGGCACCATGGCCCTGCGTCAACATATGCAGCATCACCTTAAGTGGCCTTGGAGAACCGTGGCTCTGATGTGGTCTCTGATGCCTGCTGCATCACCCAGTGGCACGCTGCTCGCTGTTTCAGCCAGCCAAGGCTCCACCACCTCAGCCGAACGGAGATGTGTGTCATACCAATCTTCTGTCGCTCCAGATGCTCCTGCTCCTCCTACTTCGAGTCAGTCATTCCGCCAGCAATCCATCCATGAAGCCATGTCCAAGAGACAACAGTATGCGTCCACTCATCCAATAGTGCAGAAGCTGAATGTGCTCCGGTCCAAGTTGCTGGTGCTGCAGTCCCTCCCTTTTCAAGTGGTGGACTCTGCACCTGCATAGAACTGATGGCTTGTGCCGAACCGAGGTGGAGAGTCCCAAGCTGTCATTTCTTTGTGAAGAAGGCAGTGCCAGCCCGGCACAATTTTGTGGAACAGAAGGTGGGCCAGTCTTTGAGCCTGTCGGTGTGTACAAAAGTGCATAGCAGTGCCGACGTGTGGAGCTGTAACTACGGTCAGGGATAATACATGTCCTTCATGGCCCACTGGGTGAATGTGGTATCTGCACAGCCACAACAGCAACTTAAACAGGTCACGTCACTTCCGCCTCCACGCTCTCAGGCCTTTGGTCCTGTGACAGTGTGCGATTCCACCTCCTCATCCTCCACTGCACGGAAAAGTCTCAGTGCCCCTCCAGCATACCATGTGTGTAGGACACGGCGGTGTAACGCTATTCTTCACATGGTTTGCCTTGAGTCACACAGGGGAGGAGCTGGTAAAAGTAATTCATCAAGAAATCGAATCATGCCTTACTCCACGAAAACTGGAAATGGGAACCACGGTGACCGACAATGGGAAGAATATCTTGTCTGTGCTGCGACAAGGAAGCCTGAGACATGCACCCTGCATCGCACACGTGTTCAATCTGGTTGTTAAGCGGTTCCTGAAGTGTTCCCCCCATCTGCAAGACATCCTAATAATGGGGAGGAAACTTTGCATGCACTTCAGCCACTCGTACACCGCAAAGCACACCTTCCTTCAGCTGCAGCGTCAGAACGGTTTCCCCCAACATAGTCTAATTTGCGTCATTTCATCTTGTTGTAATTCCACCCAGCATATGTTGGACCGACTATACAAACAGAGAAAAGCCATCACCGATTTCTTGATGATCCAAGTATAGAGGGATTTCCCTGTGTAACTTCAATGTCAACCTGAGGCCGCTCATAAATGACACCTGCCCTTTGCTCAGGCCCTTTGAGGAAGCCACCTTATTAGTCAGTCTCCAGGATTACGGGATGAACAAAGTTATTCCATAGCTTTATTTACTACAACACGTGTTGGAAACAATGGCTGGTCAGGGCACTGGAGATTTGGCACCTACATCTCACGGCCACATGGGTTTTGTGGGGGCTGAACTGGAGGAGAAGGAGGAGGGGGAGGGGCACAGTGGTGCACAGTTTAGGTTTTGCGAGATGGCCATTTTTTCTAGTCATCTGACAGGAGAGGAGGAGCAGGAGCAGCTAGAGGAGCTAGAGGGTTATGCGGAAGGTGAGACACAGGACTCAGACACACCGTGGCAGTATGCAGTGGAGATGGAGGCAGGGAGTCCCTCCGAGTCATTTGCACAAATGGCACGATGCATGCTCACTTACGTAGTGACCGCCGAATTGTCACCATTCGACAGTGGGATGACTTTTGGCTCTCCACCTTATTGGACCCTCGTTACCGACACAAAATGGGGGCCTTTTTTACACCCACTGTGAGGGAGGACAAACTGACCTACTACAGAGACATCCTATATAGTCAGTTGGCCGATGCCTATCTGAGTTATTGTCCATCCTCTCGCAGGTCTGACTCGGGGGCCCTCTGTGCTCACCTTCCACTGCCATGGCTGCTGGGGAGGGGTGGGGTGGCAGGAGCAGTACCAGCTCCATCAGCAGCCTGAGTCTAAAGTCACTGATAGCAGCAGGTAGACCTGGAGCAGGACCTGAACCAGCAGGTGGTGGCATACCGTGACATGACCATGCCAACACACCTTGAAGATCCGCTGGACTTCTGGGCAGCCAAACTTGATTTGTGGCCGCAACTAGCAGGGTTTGCTCTGGAAAAGCTGTCCTGCCTAGCCAGTAGTGTGCCATCAGAGCGGGTGGGGGCCATAGTCACCCCAAGGAGAACTTGTCTGTCCACGAAAAATGTGGGGAGACTGACCTTTGTGAAGATGAATCAGGCATGGATCAGCCAGGACTTCCACCCACCAATGCCTGATGCATCAGAGTAGATTGACCATGGTGCCACACCAACACTTCACAAATAGGGATAGTGCTAAACATATTTAAGGCGCTGCTCCCTGTTATAGATATTCCTCCACATCAGACCACAAGTAAGTATTAAGGATATGCATTAGCTAAAACTTAACTTTTCTTAGGATAAAATATATGTACCCAAAATATTTTTTTAAATCAAACGAATGGAAAGGTGTGCAAAAACACCATGTGCCACCTACACCACCAAGTATTGATGTAATGAAAAGACCTCTAAAAGGTGGAAGGGAACAACTTATGGTCCATTGAAACCGGTGGGGTAAAATCTTCCCCTGTAAGGCACTACTCTCACATTATTAATTCCCTTCTTGGCAAGTGTTACTCGCCCTAAAAAGGGCGGCCCCACACAGGAATTTCCACCTAAAAACACTCCCTATTTCCATCCAAAAACCCTGTGAAATGGCAGAGTTTCCTGTGTTGGGCCACCCTTTTTCGGGCGAGTAGCACTTGCCAAGAAGGGAATTAATTGGGCGAGAGTCGGGTCTTACATGGGAATTTTTTACCCCCATCTGCTACAAAGGACAATACGTTGTTCCCTTCCACCTTTTGGAGGTCTTTGCATCACATCAATACTTTGTGGTGTAGGTGGCACGTGGTGTTTTTTGCACACCTTTCCTTTTGTTTGAATTAAAAAAAAATTATTGGGTACATATATTTTATCCTAAGATTATTATTAAAAGTTAAGTTTTACGTATAATACAATACTTTACAATACTTACTTGTGCACACTAACACTTTTACAAAAGAGACTGTTATCTTCTACCTACCTGCCTCAGCTACTATTCTGATCCTGCCACCCGTCTGATGCCACACATTTGACACTAATTTCTCCTTTTTTCACCCAACTTCGTCACTGGGTACTTGTATTGCCACCCACCACCCCACCCTGTCGCCGGGTCACTTTCAGGACTCCTGAGGCTGCTGATGCCACCTCCAGGCTGTCTCATACTGCCACCATATGTTCTCCTCATTCTGATGCCACCTCCAGGCTGTCTCATACTGCCACCATATGTTCTCCTCATGCTGCTGCCACTTCCAGGCTGTCTCATTCTGAAACTATATGGTCTCCTCATGCTGCCGCCAACTCCAGGCTGTCATTCAGCCAATACATGATCTCCTCATGCTGCCACCACTTCCACGCTGTGTCATTCACCCACTATATGGTCTCCTCATGCTGCATCCACCTCCACACTGTCATTCAGCCACTATATGGTCTCCTTATGTTGCTGCCACCTCCAGGCTGTGTCATTCAGCAACTATTTGGTCTCTTCATGCTGCCGCTAAATACAGGCTTTGTCATTCAGCCACTATATGGTCTCCTCATGCTGCCGCCAACTACAGGCTGTGTCATTCAGCCACTACATGGTCTCCTCATGCTTCCGCCACCTCCAGGCTGTGTCACTGTACCACCATGTGGTTTCCTCATGCTGCTGGCACATTAAATAAAACTTTTTAGGTTCATCTATTTGAAATCTTCAATTTAACCCCTTAAGGACCGGAGGTTTTTCCGTTTTTGCATTTTCGTTTTTTTGCTCCTTGCCTTTAAAAAATCATAACTCTTTCAATTTTGCACCTAAAAATTATGGCTTATTTTTTGCGCCACCAATTCTAATTTGTAATGACGTCAGTCATTTTGCCCAAAAATCTACGGTGAAACGGAAAAAAAATCATTGTGCGACAAAATTGAAAAAAAACACAGTTTTGTAACTTTTGGGGGCTTCCGTTTCTACGTAGTACATTTTTCGGTTAAAATGACACCTTATTTTTATTCTGTAGGTCCATACGATTAAAATGATACCCTACTTATATAGATTTGATTTTTTCGGACTTCTGGAAAAAATCATAACTACATGCAGGAAAATTAATACGTTTAAAATTGTCATCTTCTGACCCCTATAACTTTTTTATTTTTCCGTGTATGGGGCGGTATGAGGGCTCATTTTTTGCGCCGTGATCTGAAGTTTTTAATGGTATAATTTTTGCATTGATAGGACTTATTGATCGCTTTTTATTCATTTTTAAATGATATAAAAAGTGACCAAAAATGCACTATTTTGGACTTTGGAATTTTTTTGCGCGCACGCCATTGACCGAGCGGTTTAATTAATGATATATTTTTATAATTCGGACATTTCCGCACGCGGTGATACCATATATGTTCACTTTTCTTTTTATTTACACTGTGTTTTTTTTTTAATTGGAAAAGGGGGGTGATTCAAACTTTTAATAGGGGAGGAGTTAAATGATCTTTATTCACTTTTTTTTTTCACTTTTTTTTTGCAGTGTTATAGGTCCCATAGGGACCTATAACACTGCACACACTGATCTTCTATGCTGATCACTGGTTTCTCATAAGAAACCAGTGATCAACGATTCTGCCGCATGACTGCTCATGCCTGGATCTCAGGCACTGAGCAGTCATTCGGTGATCGGACAGCGAGGAGGCAGGAAGGGGCCCTCCCGCTGTCCTGTCAGCTGTTTGGGATGCCGCGATTAGCCGCGGCTATCCCGAACAGCCCGACTGAGCTAGCCGGCCACTTTCTGTTTCACTTTTAGCCGCGCGGCTCAGCTCTGAGCGCACGGCTAAAGGGTTAATAGGGCGCGGTGCCGCGATCGGCACTGCGCGCTATTAGAGGCGGGTCCCGGCTTCACTATGACGCCGGGCCCGCCGTGATATGACGCGGGGTTACTGTGTAACCCTGCGTTATATCAGGAGAGCAGGTCCAAGGGCGTACCTGTACGCCCTTGGTCCTTAAGGGGTTAAATGTTAAAAAATATCTTTAATCTCTTCAATTGTAAGGCCCTGTGGTCTCGTCAGGCCCACCTCCTGGCTGGGTCATTCAGCCACTATATGGTCTCCTCATGCTGCCGCCACCCCCACACTGTGTCACTCAGCCCTAAATGGTTTCCTCATGCTGCCGCCAAGTCCAGGCGGTGTCATTCAGCCACTATATGATCTGCTCCTGCTGCCGCCAACTCCAAGCTGAGTCATTCAGCCACCATATGGTCTCCTTATGCTGCCGCCAACTACAGGCTGTGTCATTCAGCCACTATATGGTCTCCTCATGCTTCCACCACCTCCAGGCTGTGTCACTGTACCACCACGTGGTCTCCTCTTGCTGCTGGCACATTGAATTAAATTAAACTTTTTGGGTTCATCTATTTGAAATCTTCAATTTAAATGTTAAAAATAATTTTTAATCTTTTCAATTGTGAGGCCCTATGGTCTCGTCAGGCTGTTGCCACCTCCAGGCTGGGTCATTCAGCCACTATATGGTCTCCTCACGCTGTCGCCACCTCCACGCTGTGTCATTCAGCCACTATATGGTCTCCTCATACTGCCGCCACCTCCACGCTGTGTCATTCAGGCACTATATGATCTCCTTATGTTGCAGCCACCTCCACGCTGCATCATTCAGCCACTATATGGTCTCCTCATATTGATGCCACCTCCAGGCTCTGTCATTGTGCCCTCTAATCTGCATGTCATACTGAATAACAGTTTTATTTCACTAACCCACCATATGCGTTTTACAGTAAGGCAAAGTGTTCTACACTCCTACTGAGCTCTTTTTAGGCCAGAAATAGCCGTTTATAATAAAGACTCACCACATATAAATTTGGAGCAAACTAAATTTTTTCGGAAAATTCGTCGAATTGGCCCAATCGAATTTTTCAAAAAATGTCCTCATCTCTCCCTGTGTGGATAACCCCTGATGTTCAGAATAGCTGAGGATGACACCCTGTAAATATGTGCAGTTGCTATAGCGCCGTTGATTAAATGGGCACTGTCAGATACAAAAACGTGTGATATGTTGCACATCTTGGCAAAACATTAACCTTTTCTAATATACTTCATAAGAAAAAGTTATTTCCATTTCATAGAAATCATTGGTTAAAAAAATCATGGCTTTGTCTAAGCTGAAGCACAAAGTACAGGTAGTGAGGGTGGGCTAGTACTCCTCTGTGCTCTCTCCTGTCTGATAGCACTCCTCTGTGCTCTCTCCTGTCTGATAGCACTCCTCTGTGCTCTCTCCTGTCTGATAATACTCCTCTGTGCTCTCTCCTGTCTGATAGTACACCTCTGTGCTCTCTCCTGTCTAATAGTACTCCTCTGTGCTCTCTCCTGTCTCATAGGACTCCTCTGTGCTCTCTCCTGTCTGATACTATTCCTCTGTGCTATCTCCTGTCTGATAGGACTCCTCGTGCTCTCTCCTGTCTGATAGTACTCCTCTGTGCTCTCTCCTGTCTCATAGTACTTCTCTGTGCTCTCTCCTGTCTGATAGTACTCCTCTGTGCTCTCTCTCTTGCCTGATAGCACTCCTCTGTGCTCTCACCTGTCTCATAGGACTCCTCTGTGCTCTCTCCTGTCTCAAAGTACTTCTCTGTGCTCTCTCCTGTCTGATAGTACTCCTCTGTGCTCTCCTCTGTCCTTACGTAAAACCTTTCATTATATTAATAAAAGGTTTTCATAAAGATATGTTGTTTCCTTATACATTTAATTATGTTCCAACACGTATAGCAGGTGTGGCACAGGTCACTCGGTCGCCCCTCCCGCGTCTTGGACAGAACCGGAACTTGTTTCAAGTATAAGTGATACAAACAAAAGATGTCCAGTGCGGTTGTCAAGCAATACGAAATTCTTTATTCAGCCATAACGCTAAGTAATGACAGGTGACGCGTTTCGGCGACAATCAATGGCCTTAGTCTTACAGTAAGACTAAGGCTGTTGATTGCGGCCGAAACGCGTCACCTGTCATCACTTAGCGTTATGGCTGAATAAAGAATTTCATATTGCTTGACATCCATGCTGGACATCTTTTGTTCATATCATTTAATTATGATGATACATTTTGTTAAGTTAAACTTCCCATTTGCTATTAAAAGTAAAAATAAATTATCATGTCACAAAACAATGCATGTCTAAAAAAATGTATCCTCAACAAAGGTTTGGAAATGTTTTGTAAATATAGTAGTACCTAGTCTTTAATAATAAAGCATGCACCTCTTCGTCTACTATATCATTGATCCAAAACATCAGTGAAAAAAAAAAGTTCCTATAGCAGCCAGATACAAAACACTGTTCTGAAACGGTGACAGCCGAGACTGGGGGGAGTAGTAATATGGAGGGAAGAGAAGAATATTAACACTAGAAAGCTAAATAAAAGTTTAATATGGAAACATAATATGAACAGTGGGAGAGTGAAAGACAGGATTAATATGCCTGTCAGGGCTGAGGCCAGGCTGCGATATAATAAAACAGTGGAAAAACTAAACTTCTTAAAATTGCATTTAGTGGGAGTATAAGAAAAGCTTAAAATGTTGCACTGGGGGAGTACTGAAAGGCACTTATTGTTATTTATTTATTTTTTTTATTTAAAGTTAAACTCCTCCTCTGACAGTATGGCTAAAGGAATACTTAAATTATTTAGATGGTGTAAACACTGACCAGGCAGTCTTAAAACATGTCAACATTATCACTGCTTACGCTGTTTCAGAAATTTGCCGTATCCGTAGACACTTTACTCCAACTATTTGTTGGCTTACTTTATGCTAAAAGTGCACCACAATTTGCTGCAGTTATTGGTGTATCTTTTCCATGAGGTCAAAGGACATAAAAGTGCCAAAAATAAGTGTGAACAATGCATAGTGAATGTGTGGGATGTCCTTTTAATGGGGTGCAAGCTTTTTGTGCTAGTATTTTGGTGCAAATCAGAACAACAAAGAAAATGATGCAATTTGAATGATCACTGGGAACCCCAGTCTAACACTGCCTTTTGGGCCAATATACAGGGTGGGCCATTTATATGGATACACCTTAATAAAATGGGAATGGTTGGTGATATTAACTTCCTGTTTGTGGCACATTAGTATATGTGAGGGGGGAAACTTTTCAAGATGGGTGGTGACCATGGTGGCCATTTTGAAGTTGGCCATTTTGAATCCAACTTTTGTTTTTTCAATAGGAAGAGGGTCATGTGACACATCAAACTTATTGGGAATTTCACAAGAAAAACAATGATGTGGTTGGTTTTAACGTAACTTTATTCTTTCATGAGTTATTTACAAGTTTCTCTTTGTTTACAGCCATTGACATGTCGTCGAATTTGACACGTGAGGAGCGGATAGAAATTGTGTTGATGTCTGGTGAACGCAGTATCCGGGTCATTGCAGCAGATTTCAATGCAAGACACCCTACGAGACCACCCATTTCCGATGCTACAGTTAGCAAACTGCTTGCTAAGTTTGGTGAAACTGGTTCAGTGTTGGATTTGCCAAAATGTGGACGCATAAAATCTGTCACTAATGAAGAAACATCAGTGGCTGTCCTAGCTTCATTCAGCAAGAGCCCACAGCGTAGTACTCGCTGCATGTCACTGGAGAGTGGCATTAGTCGAACATCCCTTCGGCGGATATTAGCTACTCACAAATGGCACCCTTACAAACTCCAGCTACTGCAGCATCTCAACGAGGATGACCCAGATCGGCGCACTGAATTTGCAGAATTTGCAAAACAAAAATTGGAACAGGACCCTCAGTTTACGCAGAAGATTTTGTTCAGTGATGAGGCAAACTTTTATGTGAATGGTGAAGTTAACAAACAAAACTACCGCTATTGGTCTGACACTAACCCACATTGGATAGATCCCTCCAAGACTGTTGGAACACAAAAATTGATGGTATGGTGTGGTATATGGGGTACACAGATAGTGGGGCCATTCTTCATCAATGGAAACCTCAAGGCCACTGGATATGCGAAATTTCTGCATGATGATGTGTTTCCCTCTTTATGCACTGAAGCTGGCACGTTCCCTGAGTTTTTCCAGCAAGATGGTGCACCACCACATTATGGGTGTAAGGTCTGAGCATTCCTAGATGAACAGTTTTCTGGAGAGTGGATTTTTCGTAGTGGGCCAGTTGAATGGCCCCCAAGGTCTCCCGATCTGACCCCCTTAGACTTTTATCTTTGGGGTCATCTGAAGGCAATTGTCTATGCTGTGAAGATACGAGATGTGCAGCACCTGAAACTACAGATACTGGAAGCCTGTGCTAGCATTTCTCCTGTGGTGTTGCTATCAGTGTGTGAAAAGTCGGAGAAGAGGGTTGCATTGTCAATCCAACACAATGGGCAGCACATTGAATACATTTTATAAGTGGTCAGAAACTTGTAAATAACCCATGAAAGAATAAAGTTACGTTAAAACCAAGCACATCATTGTTTTTGTTGTGAAATTCCCGATAAGTTTGATGTGTCACATGACCCTCTTCCTATTGAAAAAACAAAAGTTGGATTCAAAATGGCCGACTTCAAAAGGGCCACCATGGTCATCAACCATCTTGAAAAGTTTCCCCCCTCACATATACTGATGTGCCACAAACAGGAAGTTAATATCACCGACCATTCCCATTTTATTAAGGTGTATCCTTATAAATGGCCCACCCTGCACATGGAGATTGCTACGTTTCTAGTCCCTGTATGTTCCACCTTATGGTGGGACCAGGGCTGTATTTGCCAATAGGCAGCCATGGGCCAGTGGCTGGGGGGGGGGGGGGGGTTGGATACGGTCTTACAATCACTCCACTAACAACACCTCTTAATAAATAATGAGCCACCCCATTGCAGTGACATTTTAAGGCTACAACAGAGGGACAGCTCAGTAGTTATGGGGGGGAGCATTGTTAGAGGAGGAAGTAGGCAGCGATATTGGGGCACTGAAGAGAAAAGTTACACCCCAGTGCTCCGAATTACCTCATCTGAAAAACAAATCTTACAAATAATGGGTGCACTGGAGCGCCATATTAAAGGTACTATTATGCGTATTGTAATGCCCCTATTGGTGTCTGAAGTAAACGCTAAGCTTACAATTAGGGAGGGGCCTGGAGATAAGGGAGAAAGAAGGTGTGCCAGGGTGTGGCACTTGTGCAGGCGTCACCGCCTCCTTGACACTTGTTTGAGAAATAATAAGAGAATTTTATATATTTAGCAACCACTATCAGCTGCTGGAATCATACAGTTTGTGGTATGTAATGAATGCATTTTTACTGCCCAAAAATGACAGATCTGCATAAAAACATTCTGAGGCATGTGGAATCAACCTTATGGGGTGACTAGGTCAGCACAAGCTGTAAATATGGTCCAGGGTGAGACACAAGATTTTACCCTAAAAACACATTTTTCTAGAGGAAAAAAAATCTCCATATAAAGATGTGATGGAGCCTCTATGTGAGCCTGAAGCCACAACAAGGTACAGGCTGGGTCAATAGAATTGTTTGTTTTCTATATTACAAATCCCTTTAAAACACAAGGTTCTGGAGTGGCCAACTCAGTCTCCAGACTTCAATTGAGCCACTCTGGGGAGACATCAAATGTGCAGTTCAGCCAGACAGCCCAAGAATTTAGGGGAACTGGAGGCTTTTTGCCAAGAAGAATGGGCAGCTTTACCATCTGAGAAGATAAAGAGCCTCATCCACAACTACCACAAAAGACTTTAAGCTGTCATTGATGTTAAAGGGGGCAATACACTGGGGTGTGTAAACTTTTGATTAGGGTCATTTGGGTAGTTTGTGTTGTGATCACGATTTTATTGTTTGACAATAAATGGCTTCAGCCAACCACTAACCATGAGTGAAAGAAAATGTTTTGTGTTATCATTCATATACTCTGAACAATGGTTAAGAAATCATAAATTCTGAAAGGGTATGGAAACTTATGAGCACAACTGTATGTGCAAAAATTAATATATACTCGAGTATAAGCCGACCCGAATATAAGCCAAGGCCCCTAATTTCACCCAAAAAAAACAGGAAAAGTTATTAACTCCCCCCCTTCATCCACCGCCACCCCTTCATCATCACCACCTGCCATCATCCCACACCCCCCTTCATCATCACCGCCTGTCATCATCCCCTGTCATCATCCCACCCCCCCCCCCTTCATCATCACCACCTGTCATCATCCCACACCCCCCCCTTCATCATCACCGCTTGTCAATGTCTGAACAGTGTTCTTCAACCTGGGGACCTCCAGATGTTTAAAAACTACAACTCCCAGCATGCTGGGAGTTGTAGTTTTTAAACATCTGGAGGTCCGCAGGTTGAAGACCGACGGGACATTAGGGTGAGCTGGGCCATCTGTGCTGCAGGGACCATCCGGTGGGGAGGGATAGTCGTTGTGGGCTGTCCATCTTCACCGGGGGGGGGGCCTCTTCTCTGCGCTTCGGGCCCGGAATAGTGACATTGCCTTGACGACGACTCACAGGGACGTTGTGCATGAACGTCCCTGTGCGTCGTTGTCAAAACAACAACACAATTCCGGGGCCGGGCCCGAAGTGCGGAGAAGAGACCCCCCGGTGAAGATGGGGGGGTCTGGATGATGATGAAGGCCGCAGTGGTCTTCAACCTGCGGACCTCCAGAGGTTTCAAAACTACAACTCCCAGCATGCCCGGACAGCCGATGGCTGGCCGGGCATGCTGGGAGTTGTAGTTTTGAAACATCTGGGGGTCCGCAGGTTGAAGACCACTGAGGGCGGAGAGTTCACTCGAGTATAAGCCGAGGGGGGTGTTTTCAGCACGAAAAATCGTGCTGAAAAACTCAGCTTATACTCGAGTATATACGGTAATAATGGAATATTTTCCCTTTAAGTTTCAAATTCGCCCAAATTCATTTTGTGAGTATAACCAGATAGATGCAATTTTCTCTCTGTAATTTAGTGCCGCACATATGTCTGGAAAACTACCACCAGGTCTATACAATATGCATGTATTTCTGTAATATTACTAGAAGTCTGCAGAACTATTTGTGATGTAAATCAGGCAAAGGAACACATAAACATATAGTTATGAGAATCTGACAAATAAATAAACTTTTTAAAGTGCTCTAGCAGGATGGTTTATTACAGATGTTTGCCGGCAATATCTCCCCTAGAGATGATGACTTTTTATTCTGCATGATATGGATGTATATCTACATTAAGTGAGCACTCCAGCTGCCAGCTCCTTCTCCTAGGGGAAAGTTTAAAGTATTTGGAAATAAATTCAGTGCTGTGATCTTTTGGTGGCTATCATGTAATATCATAAACAGAAGTGCGGGTAAACGCTAGATTAATTGTTGCTCATACTCCCTGAATATGACTTGTTTCAATTGGGCAATTTGTTTTGGTAAAACATATATATATATATATATATATATATATATATATATCCTTTTCATTTTACTGAGTATTGCATTAGTGTACATTATTTTTAAGGTAAACTCCCCAGGTGCACTAAGCAAAGGGGGAAAGGAAACTATATCCACCGTAGTCTTGCCTGTAGAGTGATACAGATTTACGAAAAGATAGTTCTGCTTTAAGAGGCAGAAGTATGTGTTTGCCCAGTGTTTTACTATTGAGAATGGGGTTTAGGAATAGATTTAGGAAGGGCTATTTTCATGAACCAAAGGTATCCCCTATCCACAAAAAGTGAGACATCTGGGGGATCGATTGAAGCAGACCTGAGAACTCCATTGACTATGAGAATGGGAGACAAATTTTCCCCAAATGAGTGGATCAGCGAGTGCCCATCAATTATCTATGGGGCTTCCAAACATTGCAGAGCTCAGTACGGACATTTGTCCTCCTTTCTCAGGATCGGTGGGGGTCCTTGTGGTCAGACCACACTAATCATAAGTTATCTATTATTCACCAGAAGAACTAAAGGAAATATTTCTCTTCCATCCTGTTTTAATAAATTTTGTCCAACTGTTTATATGTATAATGACTTATGAATTATTGTATCTGTTGTTTGATATTGCCATTGTATAGTGTGTGCAATTTTGTTATGAATTTAAAGGAAATCTGTCATCAGTATATCACCGACACTAATCTGTCACACAGGCCTGTAGTGCGGGTGATACTGATCAAAATGATCCTTACGGCATCCCGAACTGTTGCTCCGTTCCGCCGTAATTAATCTTTTTCGGTATATGCAAATTAGTTGCTTGGGGCATGGGTGGAGCTACGAACCCTGCTCCGGGCACTGTGATGTCATCTTCACCGGGTGTTTAACAACCTTTAAGGGGTTGCCCCCTATCGGGGAAAACCCTTTACTAGAACCCCCCCCCCCCTTTCTAAAATATAACCTTCATTAGTGTTTGGTTAAAATAATGATACCCCACATAGACGTTTAAAATTCCAGCGGATCTGGTATGGTGTGTAAACCGATGTCTGTTATACACTTAGGAGGGATAAGTGGGTCCAAATATGCGTTTATTTTATTTGTCTGTTACTTATCTAACACACGTTGGCTATTGGTACCCACTATACCTATACCTATACTTTCATTATCCTCCGCTGATATAAAACCTAACAACTACTAGCCTCCCCGACGTTTCGCTGACCAAATCAGCTTTGTCAAGGTTAGCCTCGCTACCTTGAATAAAATAAATGCATATTTGGACCCACTTATCCCTCCTAAGTGTATAACAGACATCGGTTTACACACCATACCAGATCCGCTGGAATTTTAAACATCTATGTGGGGCATCATTAGTTTAACCAAACACTAATAAAGGTTATACTTTAGAAAGGGGGGGTTCTAGTAAAGGGTTTTCCCCGATAGGGGGCAACCCCTTAAAGGTTGTTAAATATCAGTTGCCCTGAAACCTCCAGGGACATTTTTGCTGTATTCAATCTTCACCGGGTGGGCTGCACCTGGCTCCCCCATGTTCATAATCCCCCTCCCTGCTTGCTCGGCCTGTTACTGTACTGCCCATGCGCCGCTTCCTGGGTATACTAGGAAACAGCGTTCGGCTAAGCTTCATTCCCACTGCCAACTTGGAGCCTCCGTGCATCCTCCTCCTGTCATATCCAAGCGAAGATGACATCAAAGTGCCCGGAGCATGGTTCGTAGCACCGCCCGTGCCCAAAGAAACTAATTTGCATATACCGGAAAAGGTCAATTACGTCAGAACGGAGTGGCGGTTAGGGATCAGTATCACCCGAACTACAAGCCTGTATGACAGGTTAGTGAGGTGATTCTGATGACAGATTTCCTTTAAGTTACAGGCTGCTTAAACTTTCTAACACAGTAATTGTGCAAACTGTAATAGTGCTCCCTTTTGTACCTCCACTCTGTAATGTTCATAATGTTCACCCCGTTGTGCCCATATAGTTGTAGCTTTATTAACTGCAATTGTGTCCCCACACAATAGTTATGTAAACACCCCCCCCCACCCTCGATTTTGGGAACATAGGTTGACCCCCTACTTATATTTTTTTTATTATTTTATATATATATATATATATATATATATATATATATATATATATATATAAAAACAGCACCCAATTTCATGTGCATTTGTTAAATCTGGTGTAGGAAAAATAGAGCAGAGCTTCCTCTAAGGACAGTATGTCTGTATATTATGCACAGATAAATTAGATGCACTCCACGCGGATGTGTACTAACCTGAGGGGGTTGTGTACCAGACACAACCACCATGCAGCGTAGTTCAGTAATTATGACGGAGCTGCCTCCCGGGAGTTCGGCTGGGATCACCCCCTGCCGATTTGTGGACATCTGTGAAGCTGTAGAAAAGGTCCGGGATCATCGGCGCGTACCGTACAAGGATGAGAGGAGCGTATTGCAAAGGTTCCTTTATTGCCCAATACACTTAAACGCGTTTCGAGGCTTCTTGCCTCTTTTTCAATAAGACATAGGCTTCATAAGATGTATCGTATGTGACAAACTTTTAAAAGGGAAAAACCCGCAAAATTCTCGGGTTCCTCGAGAATTTTGCGGGTTTTTCCCTTTTAAAAGTTTGTCACATACGATACATGTTATGAAGCCTATGTCTTATTGAAAAAGAGGCAAGAAGCCTCAAAACGCGTTTAAGTGTATTGGGCAATAAAGGAACCTTTGCAATACGCTCCTGTCATCCTTGTACGGTACGCGCCGATGATCCCGGACCTTTTCTACAGCTTCACAGATGTGCATTTGTTAAACAGCATTCCCAATGTAGCTGTATTCCAGTACCTCTTGTCTCTTTAGATCCTGCATCAGACTTAACCCCTTGAGGGGGTACTCCAGTGGAAAAAAATGTTTTTTAAATCAACTGGTGCCAGGAAGTTAAACAGATTTGTAAATTACTTCTATAAAAAAATATTTGTCCTTACAGTACTGATTAGCAGCTGTATGCTTTTTGAATTTCTTTTTTGTCTTGCCCACAGTGCTCTCTGCTGACAACTGATGCCTGTATCAGGAACTGTCCAGAGCAGGAGAAAATCCCCACAGCAAACCTATGCTGCTCTGGACAGTTCCTGACACAGACAGAGGTGCCAGCAAGAGAGCACTGTGGAAAAGACAAAAAATGTATTCAAAAAGAAAAATATTTCCTCTGTAGCATACAGCTGCTAATAAATACTGGAAGGATTACGATTTTTAAATCAAAGTAATTTACAAATCTGTTTAACTTTCTGGCACCAGTTCTTCTTTTTTAAAGTTTTCCATTGGAGTACCCCTTTAAGGACTATTTTGTTTTTTGCATTTTTGTCTTTTCCTCCTCACCTTTTAAAAATCATAACAGATCCATATAAGGGCTTGTTTTTTGCATCACAAATTGTACTTTGTAATGACATTACTTATTTTATAACAATCTGCGGTGAAACAAAAAAAATATTTGTGGGGTGAAATGAAAAAAAAACACCCAATTTTGCTAATTTTTAGGGCTTCCGTTTCTACGCAGTGCACTTTTCGGTAAAAGTTACACGTTATCTTTATTTTGTAGGTCCATATGGTTACAGGGATACTAAATTTATGTAAGTTTTATTTATTTATTTATTTTACTACTTTAAACAAATTATAACTACATGCACCCAAATTTGTATATTTAAAATTGTCATCTTCGGACCCCTAAAACTTTTTTATTTTTCTGCATAAGGGGCTATATGAGGGCTAATTTTTGGCGCTGTGGTCTTTAGTTTTTATTGGTACCATTTTTGTTTTGTAGGGACTTTTTGATAGCTTTTGATTAATATTTTGATGGTATATAAGGTGGCCAAAAATGCACAATTTTGAAATTTTGAATTATTTTTACGTGTATGGCATCATACGTGCAGTTTAGCTAACCTTATATTTTAATAGTTCGGACATTTACGCATGCGGCGGTACCATATATGATTTTTTTATTACATTATTTTATTTTAAATAAAAAAAAAGGGGGAAAAGGGGGGTGATTCAAACTTTTATTAGAGGGGTACTTATTCACATTTATTTATTTATTTTTTAAACACTTTTAACACTTTTTTTTTTAGCTCCCACAGGGGGCTATGCCATAGCATATCATTGCTCAGTGTTATCGGCTCTCTGCTGCTCCAGCCTGCTGAGCAGGCTTGGAGCAGTAGATCGCCGATCGGACAACAAGGAGGCAGATGAGGACCCTCCCGTCATCCAGTAAGCTGATTGGGACATCGCGATTCTGTCGGGATAGTCCAGATCAGTTCTGCTGAGCTGCCTGGATAGTTTTACTTTCACTTTAGACACTGCTCATGAGAACGCTTTAAACCCTGATACAGGGACTCAGGACGTACATGTACACCATGAGTCCTGAAGGACTCAGGAAAGGGGGTGTACCTGTATGCCCTGTGTCCTTAACTGGTTAAAGGAGAACTATGGCAAAAATTAACAAATCCCCTATCCACAGAATAGGGGATGAGTAGCTGATCTCCAGAACGGGACCCGGTGCTTATTTATTTCTATATGAACGCCGAAAATACCCGAGTACATCACTCGGTAAGCATTGGCGCTCCCATAGAAATTAATGTAGCGCGAGCCCTCTACGGGTAGATTACACATGCTCCTTAGTGAGAGCACAAGGGTCCCATCCCAAAGTTAACTGACCACTGGGAACCCCCACGGTCAGCTACTTATGCCTTTTCCTGTGGACAGGGGATATGTTATCTTTCGCTAGAGTACTCCTATAAAGGGGTACTCGGGTGGAAAACTATTTCTTTCAAATCAACTGGTGCTTGAAAATTTTACAGATTTGTAAATTACTTCTATTAAAAATCATAATACTTCCAGTACAGTATCAGCTGATGTATACTACAGAGGAGGTTCTTTTTTTTCTGAATTTCTTTGCTGACTGACCACATTGCTCTCTGCTGACACCTCTGTCCACAACAGGAACTGTCCAGAGTAGAAGTAAATCCCCATAGCAAACCTTTCCTGCTCTGGGTCTTTATATCAGAAAAATAGAAAGGAGGAAAATCGAGATGTGGCTACTGTAAAATATGTATGCAAAAACTGTACAGAAAGGTTTACTTACACAAATAATAGATATATATTTTGGAGTTACTGGACCTTTAATGCAATGCAGCACTGACACAATAAATAAATGTCCCTCTTTTCAGGGATTTCTGCACTGACAGACAGCTTTCTCATTGTCGGATATGACATTTTATTGACCAACAATAGATCTCTAAGTGAAGCGTGTTGCTAAATTACAGTGTACAAAGCTTGTGAACCTTCAAGGTTCTCTTCGTGTATTTGAGAATGCCTTTCAGGTACAAAAAGATCCGTACTGTGTAATTTAATCTATGAATGGGTTCCATCAAGTCATAACAACATATTATACAGTACAGGACAAATAGACTTCCCAGTACTAAAAAATATAATAGGCACTAACATAAACCTATATCAAACCCTGACACTGGGTCACTTAGTTATGGATATTAATAAAAAGACAAATGGAAACAACAAACAGCAGTGTATTTATCTCTTTTCACTTGATATAGTTCAATTCATAGAAATGAAATAGACTTTAAAAAAATAAAAACATACAGATAAGGCTGGCATTACTAATAACCTTTCATGCAGTATATACAATAAATATATATTTTTATTTATTTATATACTACATATACACTATATATATATATATATATATATATATATATATATGCACAGTCACCACACTATACACCACCACAATGGATTTGAAATGAAACAAACAAGATGTGCTTTAACTGCAGATTGTCAGCTTTAATTTGAGGGCATTTACATCCAAATCAGGTGAATGGTGTTGGAATTACAACAGTTTGCATATGTGCCCCCCCCCCCCCCCCCCCCCCACACACACACACACACTTGTTAAGGGACCAAAAGTAATGGGACAGAATAATAATCATAAATCAAACTTTCACTTTTTAATACTTAGATGCAAATCCTTTGCAGTCAATTACATCCTGAAGTCTGGAACGCATAGACATCAGCAGACATTGCTGGGTTTCATCCCTGGTGATGCTCTGCCATGCCTCTACTGCAACTGTCTTCAGTTCCTGCTTATTCTTGGGGCATTTTCCCTTCAGTTTTGTCTTCAGAAAGTGAAATGCATGCTAAATCGGATTCAGGTCAGGTGATTGACTTGGCCATTGCATAACATTCCGCTTATTTCCCTTAAAACACTTTGGTTGCTTTTGCAGTATGCTTTGGGTCATTGTCCATCTGCACTGTGAAGCCTCGTCCAATGAGTTCTGAAACATTTTGCTGAATATGAGTAGATAATATTGCCTGAAACACTTAACAATTCATCCTGCTGCTTTTGTCAGCAGTCACATCATCAATAAATACAAGAGAAGCAGTTCCATTGGCAGCCATACATGCCCACTGTGCCATGACACTACCACCACCATGCTTCACTGATGAGGTGGTAAGCTTAGGATCATGTTCCTTTCCTTCTCCATACTCTTCTCTTCCCATCACTCTGGTACAAGTTAATCTTGATCTCATCTGTCCATAAGATGTTGTTCCAGAACTGTAAAGGCTTTTTTATATGTCCTTTGGCAAACTCTAATCTGACCTCCCAGTTTTGAGGCTCACCAATGGTTTACATCTTGTTGGAAACCCTCTGTATTCACTCTGGTGCTTCTCAAAGTCTTCTCTTGATTGTTGACTTTGACACACATACACCTACCTCCTGGAGAGTATTCTTAATCTGGCCAACTGTTGTGAAGGGGGTTTTCTTCACCGGGGAAAGAATTCTTCAGTCATCCACCACAGTTGTTCTCCTTGGTCTTCCTTGTCTTTTGGTGTTGCTGAGCGCACCGGTGTGTTCCAAACTGTCCAGATATTACAGGGGTTACTGTGAAACATAAAGAACATAAAATATCGCTATTTGCTGACGACGTTCTTCTAACATTGTCAAATCCGTTAACTTCCCTTCACACAATTTTAAAAACTTATGACCCCATCTCAGGATATAAAATAAATAGCCACAAGACTGAAGCTCTACCTGTTATCATACCTGATTCAGAACTTTCTAATCTCAAAGATAATTACTCATACAGGTGGCAGGAGTCCTCACTTACTTATCTTGGAATCCATCTTACCCTGACATTCTCTTCACTTTATAAACAAAACAGCCCCTGTTTCTTTGTAGAAATTAATTCTCTCATCCGAAAATGGTCGCCTCTCCCCCTATCCCTTTTAGGAAGGATTACCGCAGTCAAAATGACGATCATGCCAAAATTTTAATATGTACTAGAAACCCTCCCTATACCAATACCAGGGGGTCCCTTCGAAAACTCCAATTTTCTTTACTTAGATTTGTCTGGAAGGGAGACATAGAATAGAACTCTCCACTCATATGGCAAGGAAGGAGCACAGGGGATTGGCTGTGCCTGATGTAATTAAATACTACCAAGTGGTCCATTTGAGGAGAATACCCTCGTGGACACATTTCCAAGTATACAACAAATGGACAGAAATTGAAAAGTTATGGCTGGCGCCCACACACCAATGCTCTCTCCTATGGTCCGTGTCCTCTCCTTTTATGTCAAGGAATCTCCTTGGCTTCATGAGATTGACCCTTCATATTTGAGCTAAGGCGACTGCGAACTACCCCTTAAGATCTCCCTTATCTCCGCTGACTCCCTCTTATTTAGCCATTCTATACCTGGAAGTGATTATCTGGAGAAGATTTCTCATTGGATTACGGCCAAAATTTTCCACCTAGCCGACATAATAGATCATCTTAGAGTCTAAGAGGATCAATTATGTTGGCTAGGTGGCAAATTTAAGGCTTCGAAGGGCAAAATTTATCGTTTCAGATGATTAATTTTGCCCTTCGGAGCCTTAAAACAGAGGTTCCACCTGCCTAGTCGAGCTAGTACTTTTAATGCCACCATTATTGATAAAGTAAAAATCCCAACATCAGTCACTCCCTTTAACCGACCCACCCCATTTGAGCTTCTCTAAAAAGGAAGTGTCTACTAGAGGTCTGATATTGAGCATTTACAGTATCTTAATATCTCCATCTGACTTATCCAACATTAGACACCCCTACATGTCCAAATGGGAGTCGTATTTGGGCAACCCTATTTTCTTTCTTGACTCTTATTCTATTTTATTTCTTTTAATTTTCTGTTTTCTAATTCTGCAGTTTCTAATTCCATTATGTTCCTTTTATTCTCTTCTATGTGCCATCAGGTGCAAATATAAGTGGAGTGACAGCTGAACCACAAACATCATTCTTACCCCCTTTTAGTCAAGACAAGACAGAGGGACTCCCTTCAAGCTTATAAATAGTTTTTACTCCTCCTGATATAGATGTTTAAATTTTTATTAAAGTCACAGGAGGGTAATATACATTGTGTGGATTGCTTGATGACCTACACCTTGTCATTTCATCCATAATCTATTTGTGCCACTGGCTTGCCTCCTAGGTTTCATGACATAGATGTAAATGTGATGTTGTTACTTCCGTGGAATTGCCATTGATATATCTTTTATATTTTTTTCTCTTTTTATTTTATCTCATATCAGTTACATTTTTTTATTTTTTTTATTTCTTTATTCTTTCTAATGTTCTTTCAATGGCTATTTGTATGTTACTGGATGTAAATGTAAAATGTAAAACTTTACAAATAAACAGTTATATAAAAAAAGAATGTTCCAAACAGTTATTCTGGCTACACCTAATGTTTTGGCTGTCTCTCTGATGGGTTTGTTTAGTTTTTTCAGCCTAATGATGACTTGCTGCACTGAAAGTGACAGCTCTTTGGATTTCATCTAGAGAGTTGACAGCAACAGATTCTAAATGCAAATAGCACACTTGAAATGAACTCTGGAACTTTTATCTGCTCATTGTAATTGGGATAATGAGGGAATAACACACACCTGGCCATGGAACAGCTGAGAAACCAATTGACCCATTAGTTTTGGTCTCTTAAAGAGTGGGAGGCACATATGCAAACTGTTGTAACTCCTTCACCGTTCACCGGATTTGGATGAAAATACACTCAAATTAAGGCTGACAGTCTGCAGTTAAAGCACATCTTGTTAATTTCATTTTAAATCCATTGTGGTGGTGTATAGAGCACCCCCCTTTTCCCATTCTTTTAAATAAAATAATGTAATAAAAAATAAAAATAATCATATGTAGTATCGCCGCGTGTGTAACTGTCCGAACTAATAAAATATAAGGTTAGCTAAACTGCATGGTTGATGGCATATATGTAAAAATATACCAAAGTCCAAAATTGTGCATTTTTGATCACTTCATATACACCCAAATTTTTTATAAAAAGCGATCAAAAAGTCCCATCAAAACAAAAATGGTACTGATAAAAACTAGAGACGACAGCACAAAAAATGAGCCCTCATATAGCCCCATATACAGAAAAATAAAAAAGTTAAAGGGGTCAGAAGATGCAAATTTTAAACATAAACATATAAACAGACAGACCAAACAAGGGGAGAAAATAGGTGTGTAGTACAAAAAGAACAACCACTGTAACACCCTCCCTAATATTAAATAACCCCTATAATAAATGTGACTCCAAAATTTAGAAAGATAAAAAAACAATTTTATTGATATGCACTAAAATCAGGCACACATAGAGAGGAAGACAATGCATCAAGAGCGGCAAGACCGGATACCCTGCAAGCCAGATGACAATAAGGGGGTATTGTATGCAAGACACTAATAAAACAACATATATAGACACAGACACCAATCTATACAAATGCAGTAAAATACCTATATAAAGTTGTAAGTACAATATATAAAGTGCACAATACAGACTAATAAGGTGCTGTGTGCTGACATGTATATATCACATGTCAGAAATAAAGTGCATGGTATAGCAGAAATAATATATAATACCCACAAAGGACCTGGAGGTCACAAGAAAACTGCAGGGACTGGGATGCCGCCACTCCGAAGTTTTTCCCTATTTTAAACATACTAATTTTGGTGCATGTAGTTTATATTTTTTTAAAGTAGTAAAATAAAATAAAACCAACTTAAATTGGGTATCTTTCTAACTGTATGGATCTACAGAATAAAGATAATATGTGATTTTTACCGAAAAGTGCACTGCATAGAAACGGGAGCCCCCAAAATTACAAAATGGAATTTTTTTTATTTCACCGCACAAATATTTTTATTTTCACTGCAGATATTGTAAAATAGGTGATGTCATTACATAATACAATTGGTGAAGCAAAAAACAAGTCCTTATATGCGTCTGTAGGTGCAAAATTGAAAGTGTTATGATTTTTAGAAGGGAAGGAGGAAAAAACGAAAATGCAAAAACGAAAATGTGCTGTGTCCTTAAGGTGAAAAGTCCCATGCATGTCAATGGGAAATATATGTTACTGCATAACTTCCAAACAGCTGAAGATATTTGAATACAGGATATAGGGACGGGATATGAGGTCAGGATGTGGGGATGGGATATGAGGTCAGGATATGGGGACGGGATATGAGGTTGGGATATGACATCAGGATATATGAGGACGGGATAAAGGGACAGGATATGAGGTCGGGATATAGGGACGGGATATGGGGTCGGGATATGAGGACAGGATATTAGGTCGAGATATTAGGATAAATTATGAGGACAGCATATGAGGTCAGAATATGAGGAAAGGATTTGGGGTCGGGATATGAGGAGGGGATATGGGGTCAGGATTTAAGGATTTCCTCCCCCACAGGGATTAGGTAGGAAAAACCGGGCTACGCCGGGTACTCAGCTAGTATAATATATTTATATTATTACCTACAAGTGTGCTTCCAGTTATTGCAAGACTACAACTCCCAGCATGCCAAAGGCTGTCCGGGAGTTGTAGTTTTGCAACAGCGGTATGTAGACTGGTCAGGAACCCATGCCCTATACTTTAGCACACAGAGCCCCTTCACGTCTGAATTATGGCCTCATATGCTGTCCATGAAGCGGCCCCATTTTTTTTCATGGAGATTTTTGTGAAATTTGTAAAAAAGAAAATCTATGTGCAGCCATATAAAATAGACAGAACATGTAGGTATGGGCTGGATCTATAGTGCATATGTATAACATAATATAGACAAGGCTATAAGAGATTGGAAAAAAAAATACGTCCCCTTTGAAAACAATAGGATTGTGATAATGACGTATTCAGGAAGAAAAATATGGGTTATTCAGAAATAGAAAAAGAGAGCTGATTTCTTCCAAAAACAGCAACACCTCTGTCCTCAGGTTGTGTGGGGTATTACAGCTCTGTTTTATTGAAGTGAATAGAGCCATGTTGTAATACCATACACAACCTGGGGATAGTGGTGGCGGTATTGTTTGAAAAAATATAGCTTTGTGTTCATCATAACTCCTTTTAAAAACTTGTCGTATGAATAATTCCTCTATTTTCAATTTGCATTCCATCTCTCAGGAGACCATGTGACCACTGATCGCCAAATTACACAGCGTCTGCTTTATGAACCAAAATAAATAGTGACTTTCAGTCCACAAGGTGGTCACATCTTCTTCCAAGAGACAGAACAGAGGATGAAAATATAAGAATAAAGCATACAATATTTTTTAATTATTTTTAAAAGAATTTTGGGTGATTTTTTTTTCTTAATCTACTTTGTACTAGTTATATTACAAAATAATCCTGAAATTGTGAAGTTAAGAAGTTTATATTCTGACCACTAAGCCTAAATTGAGACTTCCTGTTCTGTACAGATCACTTTCCAAAAGTCCTCCTTATCATCACATACAGGAGTACAGTGAAAAGTGGCACCAATATATAGATAATTTGCCATTCAGAATAGCTGAAGCTCAGAGCTCACCCTCCTCCTCCCTGTAGAATGATCTCAGCACAAGTCACAGAGCATAACCATAAAACTCTCCCATACTAGTGAATAGGGTCTGCTCTAGTCTATTCTTGCTTTTGTAAAGTAATTAATGACACAAAATATACTTAAAGATAATTTGTGTAAACTAGGAAGGTGTGTAGTATTTGCCTGTGTTTGGTATAGACCGATCTTAGACAAATTTACTAAAAAGCATGCACCAACATAATACATTGCCTGCATTTGGTTTTATGCATCTAAAACTCCACCAATGGCAAACTTGAAAGTATTAGTAAATTTGCCCCATTGACATGAAAATTCGTTAGTCATAGAGACTTGTCTGGATCCAAAGACTGCACCACCAGAGAACAGGAGTGTTGCCACAAGGACATATGGGGACATTTAAAAAAAAAAAAAACCTGTGTAGAGGAAAAGTTAACCAGTTGCCCATAGCAAACAATCAGATTTTGCTTCTTCCATTTTTTTTTAAAAAAAGGTCTCTGCAAAATAAAATAATTGATCTGATAGGTTGATACGGGCAACTGGTACCTCTGCACAGATTTTGATAAATCTCCCCCCATATAGTACAGAGGAACTGAAAATGTTGGGGCTGAGCACCGTGTACACTTTTGCAGCTGCACTGTTGATGTCAATGGCTACAAACAACTTTCATTTTTTTTCTTTATATCCATCAAGGAAATTTCAAGCATTTGTTGAAGATGCCAGATAAGATATAAAGCCTATAAATTACACGAGTGAGGCTTGTATCAGGCAATTTTCCTATCTAGTTGTATTTTATATGCACAGACAGTTATATGTCTGTCAAAGAGCTGTCACAATGAATTATATGAGAAAAGTCAAATCACAGAAATATGGTATCACCTCCTACATAACAAGGATGACATCATTGGATTGTTCATTACATACTTCAGGAACTAGAATCTCATTCTTGGTAGGGATTTTCATATAGTTCGACCACTGGATAAAGTGATAAAATGTTGCTGTGTTAGGGTTTTATCTGGCACTCTTTGAGATAATGTGTTATCTTTGGTTTTCCATAGCCTGGCAGGTTTCCATAGAGCTGGCCATACACTTTAGATAGCTGTTTCTTAGACAGTTCCTTGACTCTCAATAAATGTGTCCATTACTTTAGTAAGAAGAAATCAGCAGATCTTAAATCACTCCTGATAACCCTTTTTCTTGGCGCAGTTCTCTGGAACTAATCACTGGAAAGTTACTGTAGAGCCAAAGTGTAGCGAGAGAGTAAAGCCCCTAAAGAACTCTCTGACTGTGTGAAACAAGATTCTCTGGTCTGATGTAACCATGACTGATCCGTAACCCGGTTTTGAAAACAAGGCACTGCTCATCACCTGCCCAATACCATCCCTACAGTTAAGCATGGTGGTGGCAGAATCATACTGTGGGGATGTTTTTCAGTGGCTGGGACAGGACAGAGAGATTGTGTTGAAGGAAAGATGAATGGCGAAAAGTACAAGAGATGTTATTTTTAATAAAAACCTGATCTTCTGAATGCTGTGCACCTCAGACCAGGCATACGGATTATCTTACAACCAGACAATGACCCTAAGCACACAGCCAAGACAACACAAGTATGACTTAAGAACAATTCTGTGATGGTCCTTGAATGGCCCATTTATCCAGAAGAGCGTTTATGAGGGAGGGTTGAATGAGAGAGTCTAGCACACAATCTCTGTTCTAGTTCCTCCTAAAGGTGTTGGATGGGACTGAGGTCAATGTGCTCTGCAGACCAGTCAAGGTTTTTCCACAACAGACTTGCCCATCCAGGCCTTTATGGACCTTTCTTGTGCACTAGGGTACTGTCAAGCTGGAACAAAAAAAAGAGTCAAACCCAGACTGTTCCAACAAAGTTGGAAGCATACAATTGTCCAAGATGTTTTGGTATGCTGAAGCATTAAGATTAAGTTTCACTGGAACTAAGAGGCCAAAGCCAACCCCTAAAAAACAGCTCCATTGCATTATTCTTTCTCCACTAAACTACTACAATTAGCACAATACAGTCGGACAGGCAACATTCACCTGGTATTCACCAAACCCAGACTTATCCATTAGATGCCTGGTAGAGAAGTGTTTTTTGTCACATTTCTACTGTTTCAGTGACCAGTGGCGGAGCTTTCCATACAAAGATTGACATAGTTTTTTTTAAGTGTTACTGTCATTTGCAAACATGTTAAAAGTTTTGATTGGCTGGACTCTCAGTTTTAAGACCCCCTTCAATCCTTAAAAATAGCCAGGAGAACAGGAGAAGAGCAGGCTTTACTCCAGAAGCTCGCTCAAGCAATACAGGAGACTGGAATCATTATGACCTATGGAGTCCATCTCCTGCAGTGAGTTCGAGCAAACACCGAGCTGGGTAGTATAGAACACTGACATGTGCTTCTTCCGACTGTATCCAGAGATCAGAGAAAGTCTTTGCAATGAGCTATTTCTGAGCTATCCATTTGGATACCAGCAAAAAGGTGTAGTAGATTATGAGTCCAGCATAAAAAGTATATATTCAGGAATGAGATTAAATGTAGTCACTAGTAGACTATGCCCGATTTTTTTTAAGTGGAAAGTTAGTTACACATACAACTTCTAGAAAAATAAGCCAATATTCTGTGTAACTACAGTCAGGGATGTTTCTAAAACCTGACTATACGTTTTAAAGCAGCTACGAAATGACGTAACAATAAGTTTCTTCACAATCAATATCTTTATTATTGACACAAAACCACTATTACAATAAAAACATATAAAACCATTAGGACATGGAGTGAGGAGGCCATACCATGGGGCACAACAATCACTTAATATGTAAAAAATGAAAAATATTTTTTTTTGGTCCAGGATCAATAATAATACGTACACCACGGTACAATTATATATGCAAAAAAACAGATACAAATAGGATATGTAATATAAATGTGGTTACATAGCCAACTTTGTGAACTAAATGCTGCCCGCAATATATGTCAGCCACGCCTCATTGTCGGTATCCTGATGTATACCCTGGATGTAGCCCATTTTTAAGACACTAGTGAATCTGGGAGTCGAGTAGAATTTATTATTACACCTACATTAGTGGTTAATGTCAAGTAAAGCAATAGAAAACTTTTGTAATGGCAAATGATGATGATTAGCGCCTAATATTTCTAATTAATATCCTTGTAAATGTAAGGTTGGCAACCACCAGCATTTTTAATATCTGTGGGTACTTGACATTTATTTTAATTATTATACAGACAGTAATAAAACATCAAATTAAAGATATCTTTTGACTTATTGGTAGTGATGGAAATTACTTGAATATTAAAGAGAATTTAAGTATCAGGTAATTACAGAGCTGTCACAGCTTGTTATGTTACATTGTAGCAGTTGGTGTTCCGGATGCATCGCTGTATTCGTGTTCTGAGTAGGATGCATTTATTATGCAATCACAGTCTGCCTTGGTTCAAAGGGGACAATTTTGTGATTACATCGTACCATCTTAATTTTCAATTATTATGACTTTAGGGAGAAGTCTTATGCGAAAGGTCATCTAGAAGGCAACTACCATTTCACTGGTGTGTGAATAAACACCGGTAACACGGGCTCTCCAACATGCAGGGTACTAATGCCAGGGTTTTAAGTGGAGGAGGAATGCAATAAAGTTGCAGATGGCATGATATGTAGATCTCTATAAGGGGCCATAATTACATAGTCTTAAAGGGGTAGTGCATGATTAGAAAAACATGTCTTCTTCCCATCAAAAAAAATACCATGCTGGTGCACAGATGTTAATTCATCACTTCAGTGGAGTTGCAATACCAGGCACAAAACATGTACAGGTGTGGCACTGTTTCTGAAACATAAGGGCCCATAACATGACAGAATTCCACTCATAGAATACAATACAGCAGCCTCCCCTTGTTCTTAATGGAATTTTGCTGCACTATTCACACTACAAAATTTCAGCAGTGAAAGTTTTTCTGTGGAAATTTCAGACCTCAGACTCCACCGAAAGAATGAACATGTACATTCTTTCTACGGAATTCATTCTGAAATGCATTGGCATGTATTCAGATGGCGCACTTCCAAGCGGTCGTATTTCCAGCGTGTTTTGCCAGGACTGGCTCTAAACATAATCTTTGCCCAGAATATCTCTGGCACAGATTCCTTAGTGTGAATGAGACCAAGCAATCATATTGTTCTACATCTGTTCCATCTTTTAAAGACTGCATGCCCTTAACTGTATTATGACTGGAGTGATTACAGAGACCCAATTATAGTGCATTGGACCTTTAATGCTCTTCCTTTTTGCCTTTTGGTTGCTGATTCGTTGCTGTGGTCAACTGGTCAATACAGGTTTTGATAAATCTCCCCCATGATGTTTTTCTTTCTGATGGATTTCAAACCCTACATTACTTCTACAGAAGATTATCTTCATACATGTGGCACCCAATGGAGCTTGTCATGGCCTGGATATTTAGTTTTGAAACAATTGAATAGACATATCTGACATATATGTTATGTTCTATTCCACCACTATATAAAGGAAGTTGGCTTGGAAGTAAAATATTAGTCAACAAATGTAATGCAGTCTGGTTAGATTACCCATGAGTATTTATGGTCTTTCTTACCAGCAAATTTTTTTTTTGCTTTGAAAAACATTTCTTTGAGTATCCAGGAACACCTGAACATGCGTGCAGACAGACAACCCTAAAGGGTTGTCTGGTTTACAAAATTCTAGGAAATTCTAAGTATATAGGTTGCGTTCCCCTTAACCACTTATATTTCATTGCCAGAGTCGAGTTTAACTGCAAAAACTTGCCAACTTGCCAATGCATGAAGCAGACAGCATTGAAAATTAAGGTGAACTGTGCAATACTTAATTTCTCCTATTGGGGCACTGTAGGAAAATGTAACACTTTCTGATTATAGCTCAGTGCTGGGAATTCCAGCAGTAAGACAACCCAGGAAAGATCATTTCCCTTGGGTAATTCTAGATTTTTTGTTTGCCAGAATGATTAATAATGTCCAACATTTTTAATGGCCACAAAGACAGTGAAGCTCATCCCCTATGTATTAACCATGGCTCTTATGCTATTAGAAGTCATTTTAGCATTTCAGCACCAGACACCTTGTCGAATGGTTTCTCATTTGAACATCCAATGCAATCTCTTTGCCTTTCAGCAGCGTGATAAGATGGATTTCACAGTGTGCGTAGTTAGCCAATTCACTTACTCAATGGCATATGGCTCGAAACAAAGACACAGTACTTAATACTCGCTGTCAAACTGAGAAGAAACCTTTTTACCACTTACTGTGATTTACATGCACTGTAGGTTAGTGCAAGCTTCAGCTCATCTGTCTGTTGACAAAGAGGACATCAAGGTCAGTAAATGTCTAAGGGACATTTGAAACAATCCATGTGTTGTAGAACAGATACTGTACTGTTATAACTGGAGACTAGCTTACCTGAGCTTAAAGGGGTACTCCAGTGGAATTTTTTTTTTTTTTTAAATCAACTGGTGCCAGAAAATTAAACAGATTTGTAAATTACTTTTCTTAAAAAATCTTAATGCTTACAGTACTTATTAGCTGCTAAATACTACAGAGGAAATTATTTTTATTTTTGGAACACAGAGCTCTCTGCTGACATCACGAGCACAGTGCTCTCTGCTGACATCTCTGTTAATTTTAACAACTGTCCAGAGTAGGAGAAAATCCCCATAGCAAACATATGCTGCTCTGGTCAGTTCCTAATATGGACAGATATGTCAGCAGAGAGCACTGTGCTTGTGATTCAGCAGAGAGCTCTGTGTTCCAAAAATAAAAGAATTTCCTCTGTAGTATTCAGCAGCTAATAAGTACTGGAAGGATTAAGATTTTTTAATAGAAGTAATTTGCAAATCTATTTAACTTTCTGGCACCAGTTGATTTAAAAATTTTTTTTTTCCACCGGAGTACCCCTTTAAGACATTTCTAATGCTTTTGAGAAGTAAGGTGCAGTAACCAGTTAAATTAGCTTTGAAAGATTATTCTAAAAAATCTCTAAACTTAATGACATATATGTATTGCATTAAAGAAACAATGCTGGGCATCAGTTGCCTAAATTTACCCCTGTCCAACCGAGGTATCCTAGTCAGTATGATTCAGCACTGGGTTGTCTGCTACTCCGTTCTCCTAAAAGGACAATTAGGGAATGGAAAAGGACAGAAAAGATCTGGGTCATCTTGTCACAGGCATGAGATTGATGTTGTGTTCTATCAGCACAACACAATGTTTGTAGAGGCACCTGGGATATTCTAGTAGTTTTAAAGTTAAGTTTAGTAGTTTTAATGTCAAAGATACGGTGACACGCGGTATACCATGGTAACTAACAGCTTATTTCAAATCACAAGGCGCTAGCAGATTTGATTGCTGTCAGTGTGTCTCCTTGAGAAAGCCACACTTTAGTGGCGAAACATGTAGGAGTTCGGCAGTGTTACGTTTATTTTTTTTTTTTGTATTCAGAATTTTCTTAATTGAAATAAACCAGGTAAATGGGAAAGACAGGGAACAAAAAAAGAAGAAGGGAAAAAGTGTAGTGGACATAAAAGATAAAACTATCACAAGTATGCATACAACAATTGGGAGCAAGGTATACAAAATAGCTAGGTGGACAAGGGCTCAATATACAGTCAACTTGGAAATAATGAGGAGAGGAACCGAAGTCTGAGGCCACCAGGTCATGAAGAGCAGGGCACTGGAGGCAGGTGCACCATATGAAGATAATTAGTCAGCGAGTATAACAGCAAACAGATAGGATATAGGTGAGAGAAACAATGGGAAGAAAAAGAGAAAAAACTGTGACCGAAACAGAAAGGGGACGTGTTAAGATTTTAGCAGCAGTCTCCTTGTCTCCATCCAAGTATATTAGTAATTAGTGTTCAATATGTGAGTGGCTGCGGCCACAGTGTTTATCCACAGCCTGTGGTGCACGCACAACAGGTCTGTGGCATATCAAACACAGAGGGACGTTCACTATATGCACCCGGAAAGTGTGTGCACAATAATATTTCAACAAAGTAATTCCTTATTAGGTTGCTACAAACCAACACACTGTTGATTAAGAACCCCATATCCGTTTCTAATACACCTTTATATGGTGCTATGAATATGACAAATGAGTACCTATGATGGCCTATGACTAGTGAGCTTGTACGTTAGTGTTCTGTCAGAGAATAACCACTGTTACCACTTCCACCCTACTGTGAATTATTGGACACTAACGTATTAAAAGAGACTTCAGAGAATGTGGTTTTAATCACTTTATTAACACTTACCTATTAAACTTTTAAGGAATATTTGAATAAAGATTAACGCTTTATTGACGGACATATGATATAGAAGGATTTCTGTAACCCTATGGGGTATTAGTTGTAGGGTTTTATAACCTCTTTATAACCCACCCCTATGTTGTTTTCTGATTGGCCTGGGAGCTATGTGTAACATAACTCAAGAAATGATTGGCTAACCTGCGGTCATGTGATCTTGCTGCTAGCTGTAAAGTATGCTAGCCTACCCTGATGTCATTTTGGTGTTACATCCGCATCCTATCATGCAATTAGGTGCCAAAATACCATGGCATCCATTTACTATTGCAAGCCCGACATGTTTTGTTGGGTCGTGTGCCAGATCCTGGCGCATTGCACCAGAAATTCTGTCTGTGCCAGAATTTGTGCCAGAATTGAGAAAAACACGACTAACTCTCCATTTTACTGTGAAAACCCCAAAAAAGGGGCATGGCCGTCAGGAAAAAGGGGGCGTGGTCACTGAAAAGGGGCATGTTCCCGACATTTTCACAAAAACACAACATATTTGCTAAGGTTTCCACAGAAATTTAGTGGATTTCAGCTAAGGAAAACCTGACGGATCAGAGCATGTGTAGGGAAAAGTACAAAATGTAGGGAAACCTTAGAAAATACCGTGGAAAAAAATAGTAGGGAATTAAAACCCACAAAGAAACCTACACAAAACTCTTAGTAAATCAGGGCCATTGTGTTTCTTGGCCCTTCTTCTATAATAGCGTTGCTGCCAGGCTCACCCCAGCTGAATCCAACAAAGTTCTAATGTTCAGCAAGCCGCTTTTCCCCTCAGAATTCTGAGCAAGACCGGGTTCGCTGGGCTCATCTTGCTCATCTCTGGGTATAAGGATCTAAACTTGATAACTGTACATAGTTGTTGCTATGGTGGTGCTATAGCAGGTTCTGCTATGGGACCCTGTGATTGACAGTGTTTAGGGGACACTACATGGCAATGAAATGAGGTGATAAATATAGCTGTGGTTGTCTCCGCTTACCCCTTATGCTGTATATCCAGAACACTTTAAAGTCTTTTGATTTTCAAGGGAAAGATGACTTTTACAGTGTCCTTTCCAGGATCTGTTTCCTTTCGAACACTGGGAACATAACAAGATTTCACTCTTCGGCTGAATTAAGCTTCCTTAAACTGGCAGATTTAGAAGAATCATAAATCCAGGGGGTACCAGCATTAGCAAGCAGCATGTGATATATAAACACTATTAAACTGCACAGTGATAGTCAGATTGTACAACAGCATAAAAAATCTGAATGAAATATCATCCAGTCGTGCACAGGGAATGTCTGTGAAATATGGCGCGGCTCTCCAGATCTATGGTAAGTGCATCCGAAAAATAATTAGTTAACAGCTGAGATGGGTGTAAGATCAGACTGGAGAGGGGATGAATGCCTCAGCCAAGGTAATGACCACTGTTTTACTGAGAAACACTCGACTTTGAACCATAAATAAATACAAGTCATATGTGGGCAGGAAGGCAGGAAAGATATGAGCAGCTCCGGTCAAAATGGCTTTAGTAACTGTATAACGGTGATAGATGTGTTTTCAAGAAAGAGTACTGGGAAAAAGTAGCATCTGATGCCATCTGGGGAGAAAACAAGTTCTCTGCTGCTAGAATATTACATTTCCGGCAATTGGATTCCTTACTGAGAAATAGACAAACCGGATTACACTAGAATTATGAGCAGGTGGGGGTGAAAAGGAGGACCATAAATATCATTAAACATAACATGCAATACTGTATACAGTCATCTTGCAGGAAAAGTATTCAGAAGGTTGTTTGTCTACAGCTGTGTGATTATTCAAGGATTTGGGTTGTATGATGTTTTCGGTAGTTCCTCCACTGTAAAATTCATTTTTAAAGGTTTCATGATATGAAAACATAGTTCCTTAATGTAAGCGGAACAAACTCTCTTGGTGCTTTAAAGGAAATATGTCACCAGTGTCACCTGCACTAACCTGTCATTACCGGCAGATAGTGAAGGTGACACTGATGACAACGGTACTTACCTTGTCCCATTCCGTGCAGGGGATCTGCGGTAATCTTCCCCATTAGCTTAAACTCTGGGCCCGGCTTGGGGCACGGGCGGAACTTAGTGAGGTCACCGCTGTTGTTCTCTAGCAGCGGGATCAGGCAGAGAGCAGCAGCAGCTTGGGGCATGGGTGGAGCTTAGTGACATCACCTCTGCTGGGTCCTGCTGTTCTCTATGTCACTTAGCTCTGATGTCCCTTAGCTCTGCCCGTGCCCAAGCCGGGCCGGAGCGGAAGTTAACGGAGGAGATTACTGGAGATCCCCTGCACAGAACGGGACAAGGAGGTAACGTCGTCATCAGTGTCACTTGCGCTACCTGTCGGTACCGACAGGTTAGTGCAAGTGACACCGGTGACAGATTTTTTTTCAAACTGTAAACATCTGCCAAAAACGTAGCTTATATACAGTATAATATCTTTATTGTATAAAAACCTTAACATCCTCATACAAAAATATCTAAATAGTGATTACAAAAGATCTGTACAGATACAATAGTAATAGTCAATAGTCAAGCTTGAGAAAGGCTGCAAGTAGGCAGCTGAAATGTCGCTATGCCGTCAGGCTAATAAATTTCACCGTATCTTGGAGTGCTGCAGAATTCTTTACTATTGGATTTTGACCCGTAACCTGGCACAACGACCTGCTGGATCCACCATTATTTCCCAATCTGGTTTTGCTGCTCCATCTCTCCCTATCAGATACAATAGTAGAGATCTCAAGGCTAGAGATCCCTTACTTTCCCGACGCATTTCCCTGTATATCAGATAAATTTACAGTTCATAAGGGGATTTGACAGTGATTGGAGATATTTTACATAAGATTATTCCATCCATCCCATAGGACTAAAAGTCATATGTTACATAGGCAGCAGACCACAATAGAATTGCACATGACAAAAGCAAAAGCAAAAAACAATACATATAGGCTTGCAGATGAAACAAGATCCTGTTAGTTTGATGCCAACAAACGAAATATTAAGAGCTTGACAAATAGCTTCATGATGCCATTTTTCTTTTTTCCTATAATAAAGAAAAAAAGGGGGGAAAAGCAAACAAGTAACAAATGACAACAAAACATTACACAACATAAGAGCACATAGCAAAGGAACTCAGCCATATATTACACAGATATCATAGATTGGAATAATCTTATGATGTACATTGAAATGCGGATAAAAAGCTGCTCACAATAATATTTATGATGAATACTGGATGGACATCATTAGAGGTGTGTACATAGTTTTTTCTGGAATAATAAACATCATAGCAATTGATATCACAATCTGTATAGATGAATGTATTTTTGTGTCAGATATAATTAAGGCACCATATAGACAATATATATATATATATATATATATATATATATATATATATATATATAAAGCAAAATCATCGGTAGTTGCAGTATCTTGTAATACCTTTTTTATTGGACTAACAAGATTATGTAGAGACAAGCTTTCGGGATTCCTCCCTTTATCAAGTCATAAGCATTTCTCTAAGGTATCCTGAGTCCAGAGGATGCCATGGGGGCAGAGTACAATGGTTGGTATATCCTAAAGGTTGTCTTTTCACATTCGGAAAGACGGGAGGATCTAAGGGAAAGGACATATTTTGATAGACCAGTGCCGGTCATGGGTACTCTGAAAGCATATTGTATGTTGAGAGACTCTCAGATGTTGATAACTAGGGAATCAAGTTATTCACAAGGCCATGTCCCCCCTGACTTTTTGCAAACCAGCGTGTTGATGTTGAAGTTAAATTGTAGTAAGACCGGACAGGTGCTTTGGAATGACAAAGGTGGCTCCTTACAGCTCAAAGGCCTGTATCGTGCAAAGGTCCTAAAAGTCAGGACCGATGCAAAAAGCCCCAGGTATATTCAGGTGAAGGGATCACCATCCATACGATCTTTTATGATAACCATTATGAGAGATAACTGTGTACCAGAGGTGACAGGATATTATTTCATCACCTATGCCCATTGGGGGCCTGATACACAAATGGTAATTTCAGATGTCAACCCTTGGAGGTGGGACATCGTATGTAATGGTGTAGATTCTCCTATAATCGATGTATGGATGGATGGCACCCCTATGACTGAGGAATACCGGAACATATATGTATATAGTCAACAAAAGAGAGAAGTGGCACTCCAAGGTAAGTAGAAGAAAGTAGTGATTTATTCACCCATCATGTGAATAGTGCTACGTTTCAGTCTTCTCAATGAGACCTTTTTCAAGCCAAAAGGTCTCATTGAGAAGACCGAAACGTAGCACTATTCACATGATGGGTGAATAAATCATTGCTTTCTTCTACTTATCTTGGAGTGATGCTTCTCTCTTTTGTTGACTGGATATTCAAGGGGTATTGAGTCCTATCCCAGACAGCAGAGCACCCACTTGGACCTGGAGTCCTGAACACAGTGCCGGTTCTTTCCTGATTATAATATATATATATATATATATATATATATAATAGATAATAATAGGTTACCTCCAAATGTACACTCCCTTTAAGACGAGCACTGCGGCAAGGCAAAAATGAGGATACACTCATACATATCACTACAATACACAAATAGGGTCACGTCATAGATCAAACACTATACAACAGCCAATAATAATAGCATATAACAGTATCCTGTGTATAGACTGAGCCAAACACTAACAAGTATTAAGACTTACTGTAGTAACCTTGACACCAACTATCTCTGCCGAAAGAATAGTGGTAATCTGTCATAATACCCTAGAACAAACAATACTAAAGTCACTACTTATTGGGGCTAGTAACCCTCTATTCACCTCATTAAAGTAAAGCTTCCTTACCTCTATAGGTTATATGCTTGTTATCATGGCACTTGCACTTTAATTGTTTAATTATAGCTTCTTATAGCTCATCACTTTACACTCACTCTATTGGCACTTTTTGTGTGGGCATGCATGTGTACTACTGCACATGCACACCCACAATCACACTGTTTGTACATTATATATGCACATTTCAATATATATATATATATATATATATATATATATATATATATATATATCTTTCACCATTCATACACTGCTATTATTATATTTACCTTATGAGGCTAAGTTATCACACATTTATGGTGCATGGCTTTTTACCAGGTTTTCCAATTATCGCCCTTCTTAAATTGCTTAAGCATAGAGTTTTTATAACCTTGTATGAATACCAGAACACAATAATCACAATAGACTTGCAATTTGATCACTTTTATGTATTTTATTATGGGCTGGCCCTATTATCCTTTGCACAGTGCACTTTTTCAGTGCAATACAGACTAAGTCCCTTTTTTGTGGCTGGTGCGCATGTGCAGATCACCGGCCTCCCTTCCTTCCGGCGCGCGTCATTGCGGGGGCAGGCCGGCTGCCCGGGTCAGCTGATGCTGCCCCGGTCAGCCGACCTGCCTCCTGTGACGCGTTGCCGGAAGTGAACGGAGGCCGGATAGATCCATAACACATGCGCCAATAGAAGCCGGGCGTCTGCAGGTGAGAATAGGATTTTTGGTTAGGGAATGAGCAAGATCATTGGTGGACAGGTGTATATATACTTTATGCAGACACTGGTGGACATTTACCCCTTGACAAAGGTTGGTCCCGAAACGCCGCGTTGGGGTGGTGTTGTACTGCCCCCTGGCACCTGCTGCACGTGATCCTATAAGTATGTATGTGTATACCCCCATGTTTACCTGTATTTTATGATAGCAGGCTTGTTAGTTATATGTACATTGGTATAACTCTATAGCATGTATTCTGCACATTTGGTTGGGTAATAACAGTAATGTTAGGTTTGAGGTATTATACCATGGTTTAGTGCAATACTATTTTTTCTTTCTTCCCCCCACTTTTGTGGAAATCTTTTGTATTTTATATCTGTGTGAATAAAAATGTATATTTTGCTACATTTTGAGTAAATGACTAAATGTTCTTGGGTTTCTTTCACCTCATTAAAGTAAAGCTTCCTTACCTCTATAGGTATAGATCAAACCAAAAAGCCAATTGCTTGCCGCAACAAAAACGATTCAAGACCCTATTTCCGGCCAAATCTAGATTAAACATATAATGTTCTTAGGCTAATACCTCTCCCAGTATATAAAATGCTGCAATGAAGTCAATTGTGCAGAAAGAATTACCTCCACTTCTGTAGAATCACTGTCCGCGACTACACCGATCTCGACTGGTGGCGTCTCTGCTAATGTGCTGCTCCCTTAAATATCCTTCATCTTCACGCCAGGATCCGTATGTTAACTACGTCACCACCGGCTCGCACTGATGCTTGCTACGTCACTACCAGCTCATACTGATGCTTGCGTGTTACCAATACTACGATGCATTCCACGCCTCTCTATGCTGGATCAACTGCTAATTGGTACACCCCTCCGTCTCCCTAACAACTATAGAAGCTGCTTCAAATAGATGAAAAGGTGTCAAGCAGCGCATATAAAAAAATACCTACATGGGATAATTCCATAAAGTGCTGTAACTAAAGAGTTTCAAAGAATCTCTCATTCCCCCTTCTAATTAGAACATCCAGGAAGGGCAACCGATCAGGATGCATCTCAAAGGTAAATTTAAGACTAAGGATATTATGATCCAGATCATCTGCAAACTCCTTAAACAGGTCTTCAGTTCCGGACCACACAACGAATACATCATCTATATACCTTCCCAAATAGATGATATGGGGATTCCAATGGCTTTCTTCCTATCCAAAAATGATGGTACTCTCCCACCAGCCCAGGATTAAATTTGCATATGAGGGAGCCACTGGGCTCCCCATTGCGGTCCCCCTGAGTTGGTGGTAGTACCGAGAGTCAAATAAAAAATAATTATGTGTTAACAAAAAATCGAGTAGTTGGATGATGTATCTGTTGTGCGTCCAGAACTGTATACCTCTTGCCTGCAAAAAGAAAGATATTGCCTTCAGTCCATCCTTATGTCTGATAGAACTATAATGCTTCTACGTCAATCGACGCTAGAAGCATATCAGCATCCAGTTGCATGCCATCGATCTTTTGTAATAAATTGCTATTGTCATGAATATAGGATGGCATGGAGGAAACATGGCTTCTTAGGACCTGATCTAAATAAATTTCTGATATTCTGTGTGATGGAATCACCTCCCGACACAATGGGGTTTCCCTTTAATGGGGACAACCCTTTGTGAATTTTGGGTAGGGCATAGAAGGTAGGGTATGGGGATCTGTAGGGAACATAAATTTGAACTGTTGATGAGAGATCATTCTATGCTCCAAACCCCATACTAATAGACATTCCAATTAATCTTTTAATGCATCCGTCGGGTCACTAGAACTTATACAATATGAGTCACAGTCCCACAGTAGTGCAAAAAAAAATTCATGATATTTACTTGTGTCCAGCACCACCAAATTACCCCCTTTATCCAAGGGTTTTATGGTGATGCTGGAGTCCTTCTCAAGATTTCTTAAAGCAGTCATCTCTGTCAGTCACATTAGATTTAATTTGATAATTCCACCTAGGGATTCTCTCCAGTTAATGGGTTACTACTTCTAAGAATACATCCAAATTATGCGTATCCATTGGGGGGGGGGGGGGGGGTGCTCTCATGCTTTTCTGTTTCAAATTGTTAAAGGGACCCTAACCTATCTCTTTCACCCTCAGTCAACAGATCCGCCATCAATCTAACATCTGGCAGATCTTCCTCTGAGATACCTAGTTCCTCACATTTTTCACAATCACAATGTTTGAAGAACGTCCTCCATTTAAGTTTAAATGCAAACAGGTTAATTTCTTTAACCCAATCGAAGGCCTTAAATTGACAAGGTGGAACAAATCCAAGGCCTTTACATAAAAATGATATCTCAGCGGAAGATAATGCTCTTAAAGAGAGATTTATGAGCATGTTTATTTGATTCTCTGCACACTTATGGGGTCCTGTTTCTCCCAAAGCCCATATGGGGTCCCCCTCCCCTCTAAAAAAGAAGTAGACATAGAAGAAGAGGATGAGAAGGTTGCTCCACCTCCTCCTCCCCTCCCCCCTATTAATATTTATTATATATTTTTTATGTCTATATGGTGCCTTAATTATATCTGACACAAAATTATATTCATCTATACAGAATATGATTATTATATCCCAGAAAAAAACTACGTACACACCTCTAATGATGTCCATCCAGTATTCATCATAAATATTATTGTAAGCTGCTTTTTATCCACATTTCAAGGTACATCATAAGATTATTCCAATCTATGCTATCTGTGTTGCTTTGCTATGTGCTTTTATGTTGTGTAATGTTTTGCTGTCATTTGTTACTTGTTTGCCTTTTCCCCTCATTTTCTTTACTATAGGAAAAAAGAAAAAATGGCATCATGAAGCTATTTGTCAGGCTCTTAATATATACTTTGTCCGCATCAAACTAACAGGATCTTGTTTCATCTGCAAGCCTATATGTATTGTTTGTTGCTTTTGCTTTTGTCATGCGCAATGCAATTGTTGTCTGCTGCTTTTGTAACATATGACTTTTAGTCCTATGGGATGGAATAATCTTATCTAAAAAATCTCCACTCATTCACTGTCAAATCCCCTGATGAACCGTAAATGTATCTGATATACGGTGAAATGTGTCGGGAAAGTGTGGGAATGGCCCTTCAAAGGGATCTCTAGCCATGAGATCTCTACTATTGTATCTGTACAGATCTTTTGTAATCACTATTTAGATATTTTTGTATGAGGATTTTAAGTTGTTTACACAATAAAGATATTATATATTAGCTATGTTTTTGGCAGATGTTTTTAAAACTCTGATTCGGCATGTTTAGCCCCTTAAAGGGGTACTAAGGTGGAAAACTTTTTATTTTTAAATCAACTGGTGCCAGAAAGTTAAACAGATTTGTAAATTACTTCTATTAAAAAAATCTTAATCCTTCTAGTACTTATTAGCTGCTGAATAGTGTTGCTCGCGAATATTCGCAATTCGAATATTATTCGCGAATATCGCATATTCGCGAATTCGCGAATTTCGCGAATATAGCGCTATATATTCGTAATTACGAATATTCGTTTTTTTTTTTTTTTTTTTTTTTTTTTTTCTTCACAGTACACATCACAGTGATCACCCCTCTCTGCTTCCAGCTTGTGTGGTGTAAAGAAGGCTGTAATACTACTGTGTGAGACTGGCGTGCTAAAATTCGCATATGCGAAAATTCGTGTATGCTAATTTTCGCATATGCGAATTTTCACGTATGCTAATCTTGCATGTGCTGATATTCACATCTGTTAATTTTCGCATACGCGAATATTCGCATATGCGAAAATAACACGAGAATATAACGAATATGCGAATATTCGCGAATATAAGACGAATATTCGTCCATATATTCGCGAATATTCGCGAATTCGAATATGGCCTATGCCGCTCAACACTACTGCTGAATACTGCAGAGGAAATTGCTTCTTTTTGGAACACAGAGCTCTCTGCTGACATCATGACCACAGTGATCTCTTTTGACATGTCTGTCCATTTTAAGAACTGTCCAGAGTAGAAGAAAATCTCCATAGCAAACATGTGCTGCTCTGGACAGTTGTTAAATGGACAGAGATGTCAGCAGAGAGCACTGTGGTTAATAAAAAAAAAAAAGTTTTCCACCAGAGTACCCCTTTAAGCATCCTTAGGCTATGTCAGCAGAATTTCAACAGCAAATGTCTAATCTTTCTGCGAAGTCTGCACGGAAATGCATTACTGTCTATGAGACTGCCCCTTTCCGGTGCTCAGCTGTCAGGGAAATGTGGGAGCAGCCCCTCAAAAACCAATATAATAGGGTTTTATGCAGGATGCATTTGCATAGATTAAAACAATCTACTATACAATTATATAAAGGAAAAAAAAACATTACATATACTGCAATACATTTATTAGATATCCATAAAAAATCCATAACAAGGCAGCAGAAAAAACACAGACATAAATACTTAAAAAGGCACTTGAAAAGACCCCCAGCAAGGCTGCCGCGTTTTAGGTCAAAGACCTTTAATCATCAATACTTTTTAAGTATTTATGTCCATGTTTTTAAGCTGCCTTATTATGGATTTTTAAATGGATTTTTAATAAATAGAGATTTTTTATTGGAGTGCTGGCTCAACAAATATTTTTTCCATATATATTAATATATGGATACATGAAGCATTATGGATACATATAATATGCAGCTGTAATTTGCAAATATAAGGCTTTAATTTTATGTTGACTCAAAATCATCAAAAAGTAAAACAAACATTTCCAAAGTTATTTAAATGGGCACTGTCATGAACAAAACATTTTGATTAGTAGGGTCTGAGTTTTCAGACATGACTGACTGCTAGAATGAGTGGGTAGAAGTTTTTTCCTGGGCTCTAAATAATGCTACTGAATCGGTTACATGATGCATGTCTATGGGACACCGCTGCTTTCCCTTCTCGCTCAACTGATCAATTGGGATCAGAACACTTAGAACCCAACTGATCACACCTTTCAATGTCTCTGTGACATGTCAAAAGGTTTTTTCATGACAGGGACACTTCAAATTTTGAAAATTTAGGGTGGGGTGAAATACGCTGCGGATGCACCGACAGCAGTCACAGAGCAACGACAGAGCAAGCTCCCTGCATCGGCCGGGTAGCTATCTGTGACCGCTCAAGAGTGTGGGCAAGAAATCTGCAACTACGAGCAGCACACAGAGCTACCTGGCTGCATCAGGGAGCCCACTCTTCCTTCTCTATGTGAAATACACTGTGAATGCACTGTGCGTGGCTGACAGAATTTGAAGCTGTAGATTTGAAGCTATGTACCAATCATTTAGTTTACACTGAACTCTGCAGCTTAAAATTCAGCACAGCACATCCAAATACCGTATGTGGGAATACACTTTTAAAGGAGTACTCCGGTGGAAAACTTTTTTTTTTTTTAAATGAACTGGTGCCAGAAAGTTAAACAGATTTGTAAATTACTTCTATTCAAAAATCTTAATCCTTTTGGTACTTTTTAGCAGCTGTATGCTACAGAGGAAATTCTTTACATTTTGAATTTCTTTTTTGTGTTGTCCACAATGCTCTCTGCTGACGCCTCTGCCCGTGTCAAGAACTGTCCAGAGCAGCATAGGTTTGCTATGGGGATTTTCTCCTGGTCTGGACAGTTCCTGATACGGGCATCAGGTGTCATCAGCAGAGAGCACTCTGGACAACAGAAAAAAATAAATAAAAAAAATAAAGATTTTCCTCTTTAGCAAACAGCTGCTAAAATGTACTGAAAGGATTAAGATTTTTTAATAGAAGTAATTTACAAATTTGTTTAACATTCTGGCACCAGTTCATTAAATTTTTTTTTTTACCCCTTTAAGCTGTGAAATGTCAAATGTTATCTACTAATAGATCTACTAATAGATCCTTAACCCCTTAACGACGCAGGATGTATATTTACGTCCTGCGCCGGCTCCCGCCATATGAAGCAGGATCGCGCCGTGATCCCGCATCATATCGCGTCGGTCCCGGCGCTCATCAACGGCCGGGACCCGCGGCTAATATCACACATCGCCGATCGCGGCGATGTGCGGTATTAACCCTTTAGAAGCGGCGGTCAAAGCTGACCGCCGCTTCTAAAGCGAAAGTGAAAGTGACCCGGCTGCTCAGTCGGGCTGTTCGGGACCGCTGCGGCATCCCGAACAGCTGACAGGACACCGGGAGGGACCTTACCTGCCTCCTCGGTGTGCGATCAGCGAATGACTGCTCCGTGCCTGAGATCCAGGCAGGAGCAGTCAAGCGCTGATAACACTGATCACAGGCGTGTTAATACACGCCTGTGATCTGTGTAAAAGATCAGTGTGTGCAGTGTTATAGGTCCCTATGGGACCTATAACACTGCAAAAAAAATTTACAAAAAAAGTGTTAATAAAGGTCATTTAACCCCTTCCCTAATAAAAGTTTGAATCACCCCCCTTTTCCCATAAAAAAAAATAAAACAGTGTAAAAATAAATAAAAATAAACATATGTGGTATTGCCTCGTGCGTAAATGTCCGAACTATAAAAATATATAATTAATTAAACAGTACGGTCAATGGCGTACGCGCAAAAAAATTCCAAAGTTTTTGGTCACTTTTTATACCATTAAAAAATGAATAAAAAGTGATCAAAAAGTCCGATCAAAACAAAAATCATACCGATAAGAACGTCAGATCATGGCACAAAAAATTAGTCCTCATACCGCCCTGTACGTGGAAAAATAAAAAAGTTATAGGGGTCAGAAGATGACATTTTTAAACGTATACATTTTCCTGCATGTAGTTATGATTTTTTCCAGAAGTGCGACAAAATCAAACCTATATAAGTAGGGTATCATTTTGACCGTATGGACCTACAGAATAATGATAAGGTGTAATTTTTACCTGAATATGCACTGCGTAGAAACGGAAGTCCCCAAAAGTTACAAAATGGCATTTTTTCTTCGATTTTGTCGCACAATGATTTTTTTTTCTGTTTCGCCGTGCATTTTTGGGTAAAATGACTAATGTCACTGCAAAGTAGAATTGGCGACGCAAAAAATAAGCCATAATATGGATTTTTAGGTGGAAAATTGAAAGGGTTATGATTTTTAAAATGTAAGGAGGAAAAAATGAAAGTGCAAAAACGGAAAAACCCTGAGTCCTTAAGGGGTTAAAGGGGTACTCCGGTGGAAAGTTTTTTTTTTTATATCAACTGGTGCCAAAAAAGTAAACAGATTTTTAAATGGCTTCTATTAAAAATCTTTAACCCTTCCAGTATTTATCAGCTGCTGTATACTACAGAGGAAGTTATTTTCCTTTTTGAATTTATTTTCTGTCTGACAACAGTGCTCTCTGCTGACACCTCTGTCCATATCAGGAACAGTCCAGAGTAGGAGCAAATCCCCATAGCAAACTTCTCCTGCTCTGGACAGTTACTGACATGGAGAGAGGTGTCAGCAGAGAGCACTGTGGACAGACAGAAATGAAATTGAAAAGCAAAAGAATGTCCTCTGTAGTATACAGCAGATAAGTTCTGGAAAGGTTAAGATTTTGCAATAGAAGTAATTTACAAATCTGTTTAACTTTCTGGCACCAGTTGATTTAAAAAAAAAAAAAATTCCCCCAGAGACCTCTTTAAACTAATTCTTGAATAAAGGGGTAGAAGATTTAATAAAAAATAAAAAAATGAGAGCATTCTTATAGCGGTCTATAAATGGTGGCTTGCTGTGATCGTAAGATACGGCTGCTTCCTCAGTTTACCTTTCTTCAAGTGCATCAAGATTCCCCATAGTTAAGAGATAGGAACATAACATTTTCCATCAATACCATAATGTAATTTATAATATGAAAACCCTTCATGGAATGTAAATGAAGCTTACCCAACCTGACATCACCTGATTACTATCGACTTGGGTGGCGATTATATAGGATTTTGGGAGAAAATAAAATGCTAAGAGTTTGGGGGAAATTATACTTGTATCGGTCAATTTCAATTAGATTTTACATAACTGTAGAGGAAATTAAATTACGATTATATAACAATATTGAGCTGAAATGACTTGATATTCAAAGAAAGACGCACTGTGAGTAAACTTGTCAACAAGCCAAAATGAATTTTGCCGGGAACTGATATGAGGCTCACTCGGTGTATATGGTAATCATACACCCATAATACTCGGAGCTACAACAATTTTTAAAGGAAAATTCCACTTTTGAACAGCAATATACAACATTACAACAAAGACATTTATAGCACATGATATGCCATAAATGTCTCATAGATGAGGTGGGACCACTTTTGGGACCTGCATATCATTTAAAGAACACAGGACATGTCATCGTTTCTACACATAGCATTTTGGGGTAAGTAATCCATAATCCAAGAAAAAGCATGAGTGGCATTCACCAGGTTGTACAATCTTCCTATATTCAAACAGGACATGGATGGAATACTAAGCCATGGCCATTTCCCACTCCCACACTGCCTGGTGGCCTTCCACTGCAGCACAAAACAGCATCTATGTCCTGTTCGCTTGAATAAGGGAAGATTGTACCTGGTGAGTACCACTTATGCTTTTTGGGGGATAATGGGCTTTACAACTTGGATTCTGCCTTGTTGATGAAGTGTAGCACCACTGTACGGGTTGTATGTAAACTGAGTAGGAGGTTTGCTGTATCTGTGCGGTCTCTACCTATTTGACTGCTTGCAGTGCTGATTTAAGTTTTTCTGTCTGTTGTGTGGATTACTTTCATTTTTTATTTTTATTTAGGGGGGACAAGTAAATATAATGTTTGCAACATACTGCTATAACAATGTTGGTCAATTATGTTATCAGCGTATTGTTCCTGTTCATTGAAATATGTGCAGGCACCTCTTAGGGTATTTCACTGGTATTTCCTAACAAGTTTTTCAAAGTGACAGTTCTGGGACCTTTATCTGCTCTAAAATTTTTACTTTAGTGATGCCCACCCCAGGGCCTGCCAAGTACCATGCCATAACCCAGGGGCTTCACTAGGCTTAAACATTCGGGGCCTGTGCCCTGGATAGAATGTTCAGTGCCTAGAATCTCCTGCTGGGAACAGGAAGAGAAATACACACAGTGGACCAATCTCTCCTCTAATCCCTCCCCTGCTCCCTTACTGCATTGAGAAGAGAGAAAATGCCAACACTACAGAGGAGATACAGGGAGGAGCAGGGCTGGGCTGTCCCTCTGCAAAATCAGGAGCTGCAGGACGCTGCCTTAAGAGATGGGTCTGCCGCTTTAAGAGCTCCGCACAGAGGGTGAGAGAGAGAGGCCTAATCTCCTCCCTCCTCAGTAAGCACGGAGCTGACAGAGAGGAGAGACAGCCCGCCGCTGAGGAAGCAAGGCCGTAATTTATCACTGTCACTCATATTAACTTATCTTCTACTTGGAGAGAGTCTCCTGTGATCCTGGCTGAGGCCTTGAGGTGAAATCATCATCAGGGCCCAGGACTGGATCCTCTCTGGCTGCTCCTGTGTTCTGGAGGAAGGTTTGCTTATACCAGAAAGCTTACCTTACACTACCTGACAGGAGCAGCGAAAGAAGGAAGAGGGTAAACATAGTACCATCTAAATGACACACAGTATGTCTCTTCCAAACCCTTTTGTTCACCTTCCCAAGCCCCCCTTGTCCCCTCCAGACAGACCACTGTGTCCATCCTTAATCCCTCCATCCATCCCTGATTCCTCCATCTATCCCTCATCCCTCTGTCCATCTCTCCGTCCATCCCTCATCCCTCAGTCCATCCCCCATCCCTCCGTCCATCCCTCATCTCTCCATCCATCCCTCATCCCTCCGTCCATCCCTCCGTCCATCCGTCTGTCCATCCCTCATCTCTCCATCCATCCCTCATCCCCCCGTCCATCCTTCCGTCCATCCCTCATCCCTCCGTCCATCCCTCATCCCTCTGTCCATCCCTCATCCCTTAGTCCATGCCTCATCCCTCTGTCCATCCCTCCGTCCATCCCTCATCCCTCAGTCCATCCCCCATCCCTTAGTCCATGCCTCATCCCTCTGTCCATCCCTCCGTCCATCCCTCATCCCTCAGTCCATCCCCCATCCCTCCATCCATCCCTCTGTCCATCCCTCATCTCTCCATCCATCCCTCATCCCTCCGTCCATCCCTCATCCCTCTCTCCATCCCTCATCCCTCCGTCCATCCCTCATTCCTCCATCCACCCCTCATCCCTCTGTCCATCCTTCATCCCTCAGTCCATTCCTCATCCCTCAGTCCATCCCTCATCCCTCCGTCCATCCCTCATCCCTCAGTCCATCCCTGATCCCTCTGTCCAACCTTAATCCCTCTCTCCATCCCTGATCCCCTATTCTGCTGGCGAAGTCACTGGGGGGGGGGGGGGGGGGGGGAGGGGGGCTTATCATTTGTTTTAACTTGCTTTTGTAGTGTACATTTGTCTCACAGTTTGTCTCACATGCTGGTCAGAGACTTTTCGTAGCTACTTTTGCTTTAGAAGACTTTTTAAATAAAGAACACACCAAGTGGTGATTTCAGTCAATATCCTGCAGTGGTCAGGAATTTATCATGTGCGACTTTTCAATTTGTCGCTTCTTTTGTCACAACTGCGCTGAGGCACAAATCAGCCCTGACTTGGCTTACAAACCTAACTGCAAACAGCATTATCAAAAAGTTACACGTTTTGTTGCATGGGCTATAAAGTCGCAGAGGGGGAGCCACACAAAGTACTGAAGTCAAAAATGGGATCAGGTGCACGTCTTTTTAGCCCATTAATTTGTGCGTGGAAACTGTGTACCTGCATGTGATAAATATGGTGCTAATAAAATTTCTTACTTCAGTACTCCACTCTGCATGGTGATTCCTCTGCGACTTTTTGTGCAACTTCGTAACCCGTGCTGTTTTGTAAGCCAAGTCAGGGCTGGTGTATATATATCAACTGAAATCACAACTTGGTGTTTGCTTTTTAAAAAACCTTCTAAATGAAAAGTTGTTAAACTTTAGCACAAAAATTCACTGCACCAAAGAAAAGCACCAAAGAACAGCAAAAAAAACGTGGTAAAACTATTCATAAGTTTACACTACTTATCCTGTACTGATCCTGAGTTATATCCTGTAGATCTTTTATTAAAATTTCAAACATAACAATAAAAAATTACAAAACATAAACATACCATATCCGACAGAACATATCAATATAACGAATCATAAAACCAACACCATAGCATAAAATACAACACCGGTCCACCCCACACTCATTCCTGCACACAAACAAATATATACAATATTTACAAAAGACATATTCCTATAATACCCATTATACCCATACCATACTAATAAACTATATACACTAATATACACTAATACTAAATGTGAATTTCCTGGCCCAGTTGCAATACCAAAAACCCAATACCAGTAATATACCAAAAAGAATAACAACAACAATAATAATATATACAAAATAATAAAAACCAACACAAACAAAATAACACCACTTTTTTTTTTTTTTTTGGCCCTGAGCTGGTCCTGCATCCCATGCCCCCAGTACATGTTACCAGACGTCCATGAACCTGTCCAGGATTTTCTGCATATATAAAAGTCCCATATAAACCCCCTCCCCCCTTTTAACCCACCACCCAACCTAAACTAAACCCAAACCCCAGGTGGCATCACACAATATATACAATATATAGATTGCATAAAATATACACAGACTAACAATATATACAATACATAAGTATACAAATAGACTACAACAATAAATACAATAACAAATACATATAACACTATAAGCCAAACAACAAACCCCTAAAGCTCAAGTTCATTGCCTGCAAGCCCTATATTACCATAAACCGACTGCTCAAAACAAAAAGACTAATGTGCCATCATCAGCCCACCACCAGGGGGAGACAACAGGCTAAGGCACTTTAAAGGCAGAGCCCCTCCACAGACAAGAGGCCCTGCCAGCACCCAGCCTCTCGTACTCCAGAGAACGCACCTTCACCAGGTCACCAAGAATGTTCCTAACCACCACATCCACAGGGAGGATTTTATGCTGCGTCGACACTAAACACCGTGCGTTCCACGTGTAGTACCTAACCACTGAGCTGACTAGGAATAAAGTGCACCGGTCCCAGCCTCCAAGGTTTCTGAATGCCCCATAGACCCATTCCTCATAGGAGAGACTGGCCAGCCGAGGCCAACCAATGGAAGCGCCCACCCTGGTGTAAACATCTGTGTTAAAGGGACAATGAAGCAGAAAATGCTCCATGCTTTCCAGCATGCCTCCACACTCTTCGCGGGGACATCCCCGGTCATCAGAGCCCCTGCACTTCAGATTGTCCCTCACACACAGTTTACCATGGAAGCAGCGCCACGTCAAGTCCCAAAACTTCAAGGGGATCCTGATGGAATTCAAAAGCTCTAAACCCACCTCCAGATCCCGACTTGGGCAGTCCTTGAGCACCAATGGCCTCTGGAAATGAGAAGACAGGATCCTCTTGTCAAGGAATTTCCTCGACGGAGTCCTAATCTCCCCCATCCCCAGACCCCACCGACGAATAACCTTCAGAGTTATATCTGTATCATACTCCAGAGCTGTACTCACTATTCTGCTGGTGGGGTCACTGTGTACATACATTACATTATTTATCCTGTACTGATCCTGAGTTATATCCTGTATTATACTCCAGAGCTGTACTCACTATTCTGCTGGTGAGGTCACTGTGAACATACACTACACTGTGGTCTGCTGTGCTGTTACAATGTGCCCCACTAACCACTGCCTGCCAGAGCTGCCATTGACGTAGCAAGGAAGGTGAGAGCCTGCAGCGAGCACAGATTTGGAGGTACCACTATTAGAAAGAAGTGTAACTTTTTTTGTAGAATGGTGTGCAGCTCAGTATGATGGTAATATGTAAGGTGATAATTTTTTAGGGCATTTTTTTGCCCTGAAAAATAATGGATTATATAATATATTATAGGGCTGTGCTCGTGCTAGCACAATAAATATATTGTTTTGTGTTTATGTTACTGCTGCTAGTCACGGCCTGAATGAGGGTCCGAAGGGCAAATGAAAACACAGAGGGCCTGTGCCCAGATGTTTTATGACCCTAGCAACACCCATTCCATAACCATCCTTGAATGTAAAGTTCAGAAGTTTCAATCCTGGAAGTTGTGGCAGGAGTGAGACTGTGCATTGCATTACAGTGCCAGAGCATTCACCTTGACATAATGATATATCAATGGTCCCTGACATACTTTTCCCTTCACCTAATTCAGGTAAATGGTTACACAGCTATCTCATGTGTAAGGTCAGCTTAACACAGTCAGAGAGGAGCAGCTAGGCCCCTTGATTGACAGCAGGATGAAGATAGACCGTAATCTGCTTCCAAGTGCAACCAGCATTTGTTTAGAGCATATATATATATATATATATATATATATATATATATATATATATATATCCAAGAAAGAGCTGCAGCACTCAGGATTATGAACGTAACAAAAGGTGTTTATTCCATATCAATACAGCAAGCAACATTTCTGCTGCCAATGCAGCCTTTTTCAAGCAACTAACAGTGATCACATGAGTGGTATAAATATGCAAATGTGCAAACAATTCAATTAAACATACAATCAAATAATTAAGAGGTATACACCATATATAGTGCTATAAGATATAGGGCATAAGTAGACATAGTAAAGTGCATCAGTGGACAGTGCTTATTAAAATTTTTTAAAAACTTTACAAAGGTTACATTTTACAGCCGAAAATACCTTATTGCAATGATTACATAATTATAATCAAACATATGTTGCATAATTAATGACTCTACAGGAGGCGGGATGGTTCAGTTGCACTCACCCTATTAAGTAGTATTCAAATGTACAGTGTAACTCCCCATGCGGCATGGAAGTCCGTGCGCGCGGTCACATGACACGCCAAGTCACATGATTCCCCTCCTTCGCGTCACGTGTCCGCGCGCACTTCCGACCTTGCACATTGCTATGTAAACAGTACGGGCCATGCTGGAACAAATGCACATACTGGGCATGTCCAGCAAAGGTGACTCGGCTTGCACCACCTGCAAATTGATTGGGCGCTGCTCTACAAATTTGCTTTGCTATATATATATATATATATATATATATATATATATATATATATATATATGTGTGTGTGTGTGTGTGTGTGTGTGTGTGTGTGTGAATGGAAAACATACACTCACATAAAACATTTAAAGGGGTTATCCAGGAATAAAAAAAAAAATAATGAGCTAATTTCTTTCAAAAAACACTCCCTGTCTGTCCCCAGGTTGTGTGTGGTGTTACAACTTGGCTCCATTCACTTCAATGGAACTGAGCTGCAAAACCACACCAAACCTTTTCTATTCCTAGATAACCCCTTTAAGATCAGTGCAAGAGAGTAAAACAAAATATTTTCAAAACTACTACATTTTTTAATAAAGATTACACATGTGAAATGTTGTATTATGCAGTGATGTACACTTCAGAAGGATTGACTAATCTTACTATATTTTATACACTATACAACCGCTGCCAGATTGAGGATATTTGAGAAATGTAGCTTGAAAAACCCAGTCTTCTTTAAAAAAAAAAAAAATAATACAAAACTAGAAAACAAAGCTTCTACTTACAATGTACCATTTATAATACTGGTGTTTTCTTACATGGCAAAGGGGCTTTTGAGCCTGCTCTATTTCCATGACTTAGGTGCAGCCACTACTTCTGCATCTCCATATTCCTTGGCATGATGTCAGCAACAGAAGAAGGTGCTGATCTTGTGGGAAGCAATGACTTATGGCTATGTTGATGTGAATAGGACTGTATGTGAAAAATAGTATTGTTAAAGTGTACCTGTTGTCAACTAAAACTTTTTATATAATGTAGACAATACCATTATATATATCACAAGCCCCCACAAGAAATGAATGACCTGGCACTGCTTTGATTTAAAATGCATCGGAGAATTATCCTGTTGGCATACAGGAAACGCACAGCCTATTTTCATTAAGTGTCCGTGTGTGGTGCTTCTCAGGTAAGGCACAACATAACCATACTTTTGCATGGAGAAATTAACTTGGAGCACTCACCTCGAACACCAGGTTCTTTATAAAGTAATGTCTTTATTCACATTGCAGATAGAACGTACAGCAGGGAGGTGGGAAGATGGAACAAAGGCGGGTGGGTTCAGCTGGAGGGCGACAGTCCGTATCGCGCTCTCTACATTATTTGTAATATACATTGGTTAAAACATTTGTATATTTTTGTCCCTGTAGCTATTGTCTGTGTGTTTTTGTGATGAGACCAAATACAGAAAGTTTGGGTGGACAAGCAGGGCTCTGTACACTGAGGACAAGCAGGGCTCTGTACACTGAGGACAAGCAGGGCTCTGTACACTGAGGACAAGCAGGGCTCTGTGTACTGAGGACAAGCAGGGCTCTGTACACTGAGGACAAGCAGGGCTCTGTGTACTGAGGACAAGCAGGGCTTTGTACACTGAGGACAAGCAGGGCTCTGTGCACCGAGGACAAGCAGGGCTCTGTACACTGAGGACAAGCAGGGCTTTGTACACTGAGGACAAGCAGGGCTCTGTACACTGAGGACAAGCAGGGCTCTGTACACTGAGGACAAGCAGGGCTCTGTACACTGAGGAAAAACAGAGCTCTGTACACTGAGGACAAGCAGAGCTCTGTGCAGTGAGGACAAGCAGGGCTCTGTACACTGAGGACAAGCAGGGCTCTGTGCAGAGAGGACAAGCAGGGCTCTGTACACTGAGGACAAGCAGGGCTCTGTACACTGAGGACAAGTGGGGCTCTGTACACTGAGGACAAGCAGGGCTCTGTACACTGAGGACAAGCAGGGCTCTGTACACTGAGGACAAGCAGGGCTCTATACACTGAGGACAAGCCGAGCTCTGTACACTGAGGACAAGCCGAGCTCTGTACACTGAGGACAAGCAGAGCTCTGTGCAGTGAGGACAAGCAGGGCTCTGTACACTGAGGACAAGCAGGGCTCTGTACACTGAGGACAAGAAGGGATCTGTACTGTGAGGCTCTGTGACATGCCCCCGTCTCACACATCAGGATGATTGACAAGCCAGGAGCCAGCACAGAGCCCTACTTGTCCTGACCTTACTTCCTGTATTTGGACTCCTCATAGAGAAACACAGGCAATAGCTGCAGGGAAAGCATTTTTTCACCCAAAAATACACAGATTGTTTAACCATTGTATATTACAAATATACATACAATGGTAGTACCCACACTATATACTGTAAAAAGTTTATGTTGACGACAGGTACACTTTAATAACCATAGAGGGTGCTGATGATGTGGTCACACCTAGATCCTGGAATATGTGTGGTCGCAATTACCACTCTGCCCCCATTATTGCCACTGAATTGTCTAATTACAGGTATTGTGCTGGGGCCTTAAAGGGTTATCCAACATAAGGTGATTTTAGTACATACCTGCCAGGCTATCCTTTTGTTAACTAGGTATTTCCTGTTGGTTTTTGGTCTCTTAAACTACACATCCCATAGTTCCATGTTTATAAGTGGGAAGTTACATTCCTCCCTCACACATCAGCCACCCCACCCACAAATGAGCTGCATCCATTCAGTGTTTTCTTACCAGGGTGACTACAGCTGTTGCAAAATAATCTCTCCCACCCAGCTGTCGTTCCACCCATTGAAGCAGACAGGCTGCCTTTGCACAACTGACAAGTGATATCATGTCTCGATGCACTGCAACCTGGGAAATCCCAAGACCTGAGTAATTTTGTATGCTGTTAAAAATAAATATTGGGGTGAAAATCACATAAAAAAGAACCACCATCACACAGAGGTACATACACTATATTATTAACTACGCTAACTTTACATCCACTGTAGCATAGTCAAATAAAATAAATTCCTGGAATACCCCTTTAAAGCTCAATGTTATGCCACTGGTGGCCAATGAAACTATAATAATGATGGCAGCAGCAGGACCTAAAAGTGTTAATTTTGTTACTTATAGTGACCTGGCCACTCCTGCTCTTATATTAAAGGGGTACTCCGCTGCTCAGTGTTGAGGAGGCATAGCGTGACATCATGAGGGGGCTATGACATCAAGAGCTCCTGGCAACAGCTCCAGCGTTCGGAACAGTTTGTTCCAAATGCTGAGCAGTGGAGTACCCCTTTAAGATCTATTTAAAAACTAAAATTACCAATGAGCAATCAATCAATGTTAATATTGAAAATGTTCCTGTCATTACCAAAAACTTTTACCAAGTCACAGAAATGTAAGTCTTTAGGGCCATTTAGAGAGGCTGGATGGAAATTACTGCTTTAGATTTAAAAAACTTTTTCTGTTTGTACTGTAATCCCTTTACTTTCTTTTATGGTTCAATAAATTTCTCCTTTTGAAAATATAAAACTTTTTACATGTTCCAGAGACATGTCAAAAGTTTTGATTGGTTGGGATCTTAGTGTATAGACCCCGACCGATTGCTAAAATGAACAGGGAGAAAAGTCCGTAGCCAATTACTCTTCTCCCTGCTCTCTGTGTTGGTGACCAAGACAATCCCATAGACTTATATTCCAGCAATTGGTCGGGGTCTGTACACTCAGACACCAACCAATCAAAATGTTGTCACCTCTCTGCAGCATGTAAAACGCTTTTATTAAAATGATAGTGCCCATTTAAGCGCACCCTTTTACCAATCATTCTACTGACCCTGGGGGTCTCAGCACTTAGAACAGCACATGCCCTTTTTGGGGAGGTCTATTCCTACCTTGAACTGGAAAAAAGTGTAAGTTTTTGAAGTTATGTTTGTTGTTGCTGTCAGCTTAGTTTTTTGGAATGTTTCTGTAACATGTCAAAAGTTTTTTTTATTTTTTTATTACAAGGGCACTTGTCTGTAAATATACTTTGGACGCCTCCCATTTTTAAAATACCTTAAAACAATAAAACGTTCTTGGAGGAGTTTATTCAAGAAATCGTTTATGACTGTCCATTTTTCAAAAAGAATTCTAGAGGCCAAGGAAATATGGCTCTAGCTAGATTATATATGTATGAATAAATCCTACCAGTATGGTGCCGCTGACATTACTGATCCATTAGCCTTTAACTATTTTCTCACCTTACGTTTCATCTGAAAAATAAAGGTGGTTTACCAGCCAAACGTGCCCTCTCCTCATACACATTAAAGTTTGGATTGGCCAAGTGTTCATGTGTTCCCAATGGAGAGAGGACACGTAAGCCGGTCAAACAGCTCAGGTGGCAATTAATTACTTTAAGGACAAAAGGTTTGGACAATTAAAAGCCACATGGCCAATCCTTCTCTCCCCTAAGATCCTCTTTCAGGTGAGAGTCAGTAGGCCCCCATACACTTACTTGGAGGGTCACACTTAAGTAGTTAGGTTCAGATGACTTCACTATAGTGTATGGGAGCTTAAGATCACCCCTTTCTATCTACTATATCAAGAAATGTGGGTGTCATAAAGGTAGGACACGTTTCCTGCTCATGCTCAGGACCTTCCTCTATTAAATAGACGACGACACACAGGGACGCGCATGAACGTCCCTGTGCGTCGTCGTCAAGGCAACCTCACTAGTCCAGGGCTGGCACGGAAAAGAGGCCCCCCCCCCCCCCCCCCGGTGAAAATGGACAGCCCGGAACGACTAACCCTCCCCACCGGACGGTCCCTGCAGCATAGATGGCCCGGACCAGCTCACCCTTCCTTCCCACAGAGGGGAGGTGAGTAGAAAATAAAAGGGGGGGGGGGGGTCTGGATGATGACGAAGGCCGCAGTGGTCTTCAACCTGCGGACCTCCAGAGGTTTCAAAACTACAACTCCCAGCATGCCCGGACAGCCGATAGCCATCCGGGCATGCTGGGAGTTGTAGTTTTGCAACATCTGGAGGTCCGCAGGTTGAAAACCACTGATTAAGGGATTGACAGGTCTTGATGATGAAGGGGGGGGGGATGATGACGGGGGTCTGGATGATGACGGGGATCTGGATGATGACGGGAGTCTGGATGATGACATGGGAGGATGATGTATTTCCCACCCTAGGCTTATAGTCGAGTCAATAACTTTTCCTGGGTTTTTGGGGTGAAATTAGGGGCCTCGGTTATATTTCGGTCTGCTCATACTCGAGTATATAGAGTAGATTTAAATGAAATCCTTTGAGTACTTATTAGCTGTTGTATGTCCTGCAAAAGTTGCTTAGATCTTTCTAATGGGACACAGTGCTCCCTGCTGCTACCTCAGTCCATGTTAGGAACTGCCCAGAGCAGGAGCAAACCTAAATAGTTCCTGATGCAGGCAGATATGGCAGAGGTGTAAGGATAAAATATTTTTAATAGAAGTCATTTACAAATCTGTATAACTTTCTGTCAATAATTGATCTGAAAACACTTTATTTCTCTGGAATACGCCTTTAAGAAAACTTTACTGACTTGGAAAGCCGAGTTTGAAAAAGTAGTGAATTTGCAGTTTTGTGCACATAAAACAAAGTTTACTGATGGCCAATAGCACCGCATATAACTGTCAGATCTGGTTTATAGGGCTCTGTTACTCTATTTATAATGGAGAAAGGGGCCTACGATTTGGCAATATTTTTCCCAGGGAATTGTGATTAAGAGAGCCTCTGACAAATCCATAATAATTTCTGGTGAAGGATTGCTAAAACTAACATACCTTATATGATGGTTATGGCTTTCAATGCTGTCACACTGTGCCAAGAACGGAATTAAGAAATTTATGAATGAGTCCAGATTATGAATTAATATTATGGTATCAACAACAGCTGCTGATTCAGAAGAATGAAGATGAAAAAATAGGTTAATAATGTTCCATGCTCCGGAGGCATGTACACAATATCTACATTCAGTGTCTGGCTTTAATTTAGTGGCGAGGGAAAAAATATTGTTTTTTATAACATGATAAATAAAATTGGACATAGAAATGTAACGATCGTGGGATAAATAAATCTCACTTAAGTATGAAATGAGTTTAAGGGATATGTTACCTTTTCATTTGTATTCCACAGATGTTTTTATTATATGCAAATATTGAGGTTTAATGAGATTTTTTATTGTGCCGCTTAATAATTTTTTATAGGTTGTTAGATTTGAATAACCCCTTAGGGTAATACAGGCCCCAAGCTTCTGGGACATACTGCAACCAGTTTTTATTGTTGGTGGAAGTTACCAGTGAGTCCAATTTTGCAGAAATGAAACATTACCAAGTACCCAATAAAATCAATGGGCCATCTGTTTAATGCATTGGCATGCCAAGGGGTAAATGCAACCACACTGAGAAAGCTGACTCTTACTCTCTAGGAGCCCTGTCAGGATCTATTCTACTTTTAAATGGGTACTCTGGTGGAAAACATTTGTTTTTGTTTTTTAAATCAACCGGTGCCAAAAAGTTAAACAGATTTGTAAATTACTTATTTTTAAAAATCTTAATCCTTCCAGAACTTATCAGCTGCTGTATGATCCATAGGAAGTTCTTTTCTTTTTGAATTTCTTTTCTATCTCACCACAGTGCTCTCTGCTGACACCTCTGTTCATTTTAGGAAATGTCCAGAGAAGGAGCAAATTCCCATAGCAAACCTCTCCTGCTCTGGACAGTTCCTGACATAGATAGGGGTGTCAGCACAGAGCACTATGGTCAGACAGAATATACATTCAAAAAGAAAAGAACTTCCTCTATAGTATACAGCAGCTGATAAGTACTGGAAGTATTAAGATTTTTAAATAGAAGTAATTTACAAATCTGTTTAACTTTCAGGCACCGCTTGATTTAAAAAATAAATTCCACCTGAGAACCCCTTTAACTCTTAATCCAAATCATATAAACATATATATGTATGTTTTACTTTAACTTTTGTTCACTATTGAGAGTGAAAAGGGACTATGCAATACTCCACAAATCCACTACAAGTCAGGTTGCGCTCAAAGTTTTTTGCGGAGCTACCCAAACCAATCTGTGGAAATCACCGTCTATGTCCACCAAATGTGGCTCATGGAACCTACCTCAGTGCAGCCCCAGAAACATAGCAGGAAAACCAAAGGGAATATAGAATGGGAACATGGAGGGACAGAGAAACTTGCCAACTCCCCCTCCTCCGCTGCTGAGAATGGATAATATAGACATCCTCCTCCCCCTGTAACATACAGGGAAATGTATTATTGGTTAATTGTAGAATAAATTAGGGGGAGGAAACCTGGTTTTAGATGGAAGTACAGGGCCAAAGCCTCAAAAGAGTAGAAGCAACCAAGGATGTAGCAGAGGAAACGTTCCCCAAGAAATAGAAATAATTAGACCAACCTAAAGACTCTTAAAGAGGGGGCAGGGGTTTAAAAAGAGATTGGAAAAATGTTTGTGATATGAATTTTTTTCCAGATAAAAAAATCATTTAGGGTATAACGTTTCTGAGCAGTCCATCTGTCAAAGTCCATGGGATTAAGGCTGATTAAAGAGAATAAAGGGTTAGATAGAAGGGGTAGCTGGGAGACTTAGGACTGGAGGTCTAGTTAGAAACAAACAGAGCATCCAGAGTTCAAGCATCTCTCCAAGCTGAAGGCTCCCTGTAAGGATTGTTCATCTCTTCAGCGTCATCTTCAAGGGGTTTCATGAAGTTAAAGGGGTACTCCGTAATTAGACATCTTATCACTTATCCAAAGGATAGGGGATAAGATGTCTCATCGTGGGGTCCCACCGCTTGCTGCACCCGGCATTCCTTTAGCATAGGGTGCAGCGTTGGAGGCTCCTGATGTCACGGCCACACCCCGCTTGTGATGTCACGGCCACGCCCCATCAAAGCAAGTCTATGGGAGGGGGCTGGATGGACGTCACGCCCCCTCCCATACACTTGCATTGAGGGGGCATGGACGTGACATCACGAGCCTCCGCCCTGCATCGCATGTCTTCCGGCACAGAACAAAGTTTGCTCCGTGCACCAGATGTCTGGGGTGCTGCAGCTGAGATTGCGGGGGTCCCCAGGGGCAGAACACCCGCGATCAGACATCTTATCCACTATCCTTTGTATAGGGGATAAGATGTCTAGGGGCAGAGTACCCCTTTAAGTTGCACAAGGACATTGTTGTCTGTTGTCTCGATTCAGAGGGAAAGGAGAACTACAAGCTACTAGAAGGTTAGAATTATGAAACTTTTTCACATTGTTTTATCTGTTAGTTTTACAGAAAATTCACCATAAAAGCATAAAACACTAGAGATGATAACATTTTGCTCTTTTTCTGGAATGTGGGACTTTGAAGGCCATATTTATGCAAACTCACAGGAATTTTGACTGCCCGTGGCCTTAATGTTAGCAATTTAGGATCTGCAGGCTGAGACCACAGCTGCTTGCCATTTTTGATGGCACCCATCTTGGTTCTGCTGTGTGCATAACCACTCATATATTCTCTGTCAGTTTGTGTATTTGTGCAGTATATGGAGTCTATGTGAATCCTATGGCACATCTGCCATAGATAAATGACTGTTCATTATGAAATATATATGGCCCCAATGAAGCACAAATCATTTTTATGGTTCCAAAGCTCCTTTAACACATGGTTCAGTAGACCAGCATTATAACTCAACATTTAATGCTGAATCATATTCTGCAATGGGGACAGAAGAGCACTCGTAGCTAAAAAGAGAATTGTAGCTAAAAACACAAAACTACATCCCCTCAAACTACTGCAGTTGTATGCAGTACAAAGTTTAAGGGCATTAGTATCAGTGTTTGCTTGTTTTTTGGCTACAATTCAAAAAAGTGTTTTTTTGCCTTGTGTCAAGCTTTGACTTTTGACCACAGCTGCTTCTGTCTGCAGATGTTTTGCCAGTCTTTGAATATCGAGATGTGATCAAGGAAACAGTAGACCTCAACACACCCATCAACTCAGCAACTCGGGTCACAGACACCCTACCAGGCGAGCACCAACAATCATTCCCCTGTCTAAAACAAATAAACAGATTTTTGGAACAGCACAAACAATAGATCTATCAACAGCGATATGATTTATGCAAAAAAAAAAAGAGGGCACTACCAGTGATGGCAGGTGTTTTAGCAAGAGTTCCCTTTGACTATAGAAAAATAGGGGTGTTCTAGTTATTTTGTCCAACCCTTGTATGATATGGTTTGGCAAACCAGTTGTGATTTTACCAACTGTCTCAACAAAACCGTGGAATACCAACTGGATGCCACCCTTGTATACACCACTCTGCAAGAGAAGAAAACCAGAGCTGAATGGGCACATTGCACCGCTCGGTTCTTCTGCCTCTTGTTCCCCATGGGGTTCTTAGCAGTTTTACCCAAATTAAAACAAAGTATTTACAAGCAAGAGTGTCTCTTCGAGCTTCATTTGCATATGGCTAACTATCCTATAACAAGTTTGCCCCCTAGAGGCAGAAAAAAAAAAGGTATTTTCCAACTTGCATTTTTATTCTATTGATATGCTCAGTCTGGGGGAAAACAACATAAAACATTAAAATAATATTTTACTTACCTTCTTTGCTCCCATAACTGCAATTCTTCCAGAGTCTGTCCCGTTTAAGAGCACCTCTTATGGGATCACTGCATTCACTGCCTGCCCAGCCAATCAGAGGCCCCAGCAGTGTCCTATCTCATCTGCTCTTTGGCTGAGCTGTCAATACAAGTGCCAGAAGAAATGCTGTTCAGTAAGACGGGCTCTGGTAGGATGGCAGCAGTGGCCATAGCAAGGAAGGTAAGTATTGTTTATTTTTTTTTATGTTTTTCCACAGGCTGAGCACACATTCTTAGAGCAAAAATACAAATAGGAATAACCCATCAACATTTATTGACATACTTCAGCCTAATGTCTGTTTTGGAAAACACTTTTTGATCTCATTACAATGACAAATTTAAACCCTGAAGGCTGTTTCTGTATTATGTTGCATAAATCAGCATACAAAGCCATAAATGAATGGATTGATTAATTGATATAAATAACTGCATTTCACAGCTCCTCCTGTGCATGAAGCATGACCAAACAGTCTATTCCTTCGGCAGACAGTCTCTTATTTTGGGTGATGTAACTCCTGAGAGGTGCAAAGGGCAAGCGAGTATAACACCGAGCCAATTGGCTATATCAGGCTGACATATAAATAATACCATGATTAATTTATAAGCATGTAATGAAAGATTTGAGGAGAATTAATTTGATGGATTCTGAAAGCTGTTGTGTTCATCATTTCTGGATGGAGTGGCTTACACTCTGTCCAATTTATGATGAATCTCTGCCCTTCCAAACCCTGTTTATTTACAAAAGGGTGAAAGAATAGTTTGTCCTTGGAGATATTACATGAAAATGATTTTACAAACCACCACATTGTGGCTTACACATTGATCCGGAGGAAGGATAATTACACAGAGACTGAAATGACTACAGTTTCCTAACATAGGGCTGATCCCAAGAGACTCGGCCCATGGAACTATATCATAAAATATATATAGTTTTCATTTCCAAACCTACTGATTGAGAAGGAAGAAGAAAATGACATAAAAACAATGATCTATAACCAGACTAGAGAAGAGCAGTGATTCTCATCTTGTGACACTTAAAGGGGTACTCCGCTGCTCATCGTTTGGAACAAACTGTTACGAACGCTAAAGCCGGCGCCGTGAGCTTGTGATATCATAGCCCTGCCCCCTCATGATGTAAACCTTGCCCCCTCAATGCAAGTCTATTGGAGGGGGTGTGACATCCGTGTCATGTCGGCTCCATCATTTGGAACAGTTTGTTCCAAACGCTGAGCAGCGGAGTACCCCTTTAAGTTTATGCAAAACTACCAAAGGCAATCAAAACTATCAGGGGTTGTACATAGTGAAGAAAACCTTCAGAAATGAGCTGACCATATGGTTCCCCTCACTGAGACCCCATTCAATGTAACTGTTCATTGAACCCAAACAAAAGGTTGTCAGTTCATTTCAATAGACATACTAGATCCCAGAGAAATCCTTTGGTACCTCTTTTGGAGGCCTATCTACAAAGAAATAACATCATTAGTAAATAAGAGGGTGGGCTCTAATAGTCATTGAAAGGGCACAAGGGAGAAACAAACACCAGGCCCTTCTGTCTTAGTGGCAAAACCTAACATAACTGGGGCCCAATTTTCTCTTTGCTTTGTAGTCCGCTTGGCTCCATTTCTACTTTTCAATTGAACTAAGTTAAATTACTTAAAAAAATAATAATAATAAAACATGAATAAGGACCTCTTTATAGGTGCTGTGGTGGCTTCTACACGGGGGCCATTTTATCAGTCGAGCAGTAATATCTGCCTAGGCTGGCCTGACTCTTCCCACTTTATACAATTGAATTTATGATATCATGTCAGCTTCCTCACTTTTGTAAATTGCCGTAACTGTGTAATGTGATGGTTGTAGAGCCTCTCATATTGATCATATAGTTGTGGCTGTCTATCACCTCTAGCGTGGATCAATAAAGAACCTTACAACTTCTCACTCTTTCAATAGCATTGACTCATTTAAAAGGCGTCTTGACAGATCTTTCTTACGGGAACTGAAACATTGACACTATGTCATAAACACTAGTGTTTCCCTTCTTCAGTGGTCGTATGGAAAATGGCTTTAATCAGTGAAGATTCTGCCCTATGTTTTGAGAAGTAAAGCTAAGGATATGTTCACACTACCACCAGAGTCCCAGTTTGGGGGCCCCATTGGTAGGTCTGTCAGATATGACAGGGTAAAACAAAATAGAGACAGCGCTCTGTGGTGTGACAATGTTTGAGACCCATGTAGGTGAGTAAAGGCAACACTTACCCGATTCAGTTACACTCCACCAAGTGTAACAATGGAGATAGCATGAGAGTGTGGGTGCCTGCAGCCGATCCGCGTCTGATCCAAACAACCAACAAAATGAACATTCCTCCAAAAATGTGGGGGTGTAAAAGAGCGCTGGATACACAACCATGAAAAATGATTTGTTTATTCATCCATGATGCAACGCATTTCACAGATAGACTGCTTCATCAGGCATCATGATGCCTGATGAAGCAGTCTATTTGTGAAACGCGTTGCATCATGGGTGAATAAAGGAATCCTTTTTCAAGGTTATGTGTCCAGCACCTATTTTCTCCTGTCTTACTAGCTGTTCTTTCCATCAAAAGACACCACAACAAAATTCAACAGGAAGCTGTAATTGTATCCTTTCTCATTGTAGTGCTAGGAGCAAAGATTTGCTATTTAACATAATGGGCCTCACTTTTTTTTTGCTTTTCATAATAAATTTTATTCACTTTTGCATTACATGCATGAATGGGGTTCCACATGTCTATAAACTTTTGCATAACATTTTCAAGGTTTTCAATATTTCTGTTGAAAGTGAAAAAATCACAGGCTGAAAACACGCCATAAACAGGGTGAAAAAGTTCATAAATGACCCGGATTGGGGGGAAAAAGAAAACCATGCCCACAGAAAGCACATAAAGTAATGAATTGGTTGGAAAAATTGCTAAACTTTGGTGCATGTTTGGCACATGCTGTTAATAAAAAGAATTAAATGCTTTCCCAGTATTTTTCCAACAAAATTTAATGGGAAACAGAATAGTACATGAGACACTATGGGGGAGATTTATCAAAACCTGTCTAGAGGAAAACTTGCTGAGTTGCCCATAGCAACCAATCAGATTGGTTCTTTAATTTCTGAAAAGGCCTCTGAAAAATTAAAGAAGTGATCTGATTGGTTGTTATGGGCAACTCAGCAACTTTTCCTTTAAACAGGGTTTGATAAATCTCCCCCATAGTGTCTCCATTCCTAAAGGGATACTCCAAAGGATAGGGGATAAGTGTGTGATCGCCGGGAGGGATCCAACCGCTTGGGTCCCCCCGTTATGTCCAAAATGAGACCCTGAATCTTCCTGCTGCATAGCGGCGGGATCAGCACACGGTCCAAACATTCTCTATTAAAGCACTAGATATAATTGAATGCTGTGCTCCCCTGCTCTCAGAGACAATCCATGGAGCATTTGCCGACCCCACCTCCATGCTATGGGAAGATTCATGAACCCATTCTGTAGATTATGAGGGTCCCAGGGACCCCTTTGACCACACAACTATACCCTATCATATGGATAGGGAATCCGTTCTTAAACGCTGGCGTGTCCCTTTACACATCTGTATTGATTGTGCTTTTCTGGTAGCTGCAGTGAAAAGGGGAATACCATTACCGTGCATCAGACATGTTCTCAAAGGGTCTACCACATCTTTTTTTGACACCTCCTTGAATGGGTTCTGCATTTGGCATTGGTGGGTAGTTTAAATAGAAGGCCATAAATAAAACCTATAACCTAACCCTAATAAAGTATTCTAATTCTTAAAACAAATATGCGAAAGCGGACAATTTCCAACAGTAAAGTCTGGTAAACTCCTATCACATATTGCTTAGGATTTCCATAGAAAATGCAACAAATTCCTTTTCACGCTCATATTAACAAAGTGCAGTGCAGATGTATTTATATAAAAACAGCAAAATCTGATTTATTCAATTGTCTAATGTTTCTGTCTTGCAGCTGTGTCTTTCTGAAAGTGTGCTTTGATTTTACTCAACCACTTTCTGTGATAATTGGCAATAGAAGCTGGATTTGTGGAACAATATAGGATGAATTTACATAAACTAACTTTGCACAGAAAATATACTCGAAGATTAAATGACAATTTCCTCTAAATTGAATTTATATTTTAGAATTTTTCTTTTTTGAAGTGATGCTAAGATCTTCTATGTTTCCTGATGGCTGGCTGATGCCTGATTTACGAATGTTGTAGCTGTAGGGGTGCACAGATAGCAGAAAAAAATGGACAAAGGTGTAAGAGGGGGCACAAAGACACCTTAGCTACACAAAATGACGCCATTATTATCATTAATGCATGGTAGGTGGTTCAATAGTACAATGAATGATAGTCTTTTTTGACACGTTAAACAGTAATATCAAATGGGTCAGGAATCAGCTAGATCTTCTCTTATTTACATGAACGGATCAGACTATGCAAATAAGCCACAGCGCTGAAGCTCCTTCATTATTTATATCTCTGTATCGAAGAAGTATAAACTAATGTATCATGTACTCAGTGTCTAGATAGGTGTCTAGCTACTGTATAGTATGCTACTACACCAAGACCACATATTATTACCATAATTTAGTTTATTTATATATATATAAATTTCTCATAGAAAAGGATTACAGTAACACATGTTTTGCCATACACGTTTATTCCCTTTGTGTGTATTGGAACTAAACCAAAAAAGGGAGGGAAAAAAAGCAAATTGGACATAATGTCACACCAAACTCCAAAAATGGGCTGGACAAAATTATTGGCACCCTTTCAAAATTGTGTAAAAATAATATTGTTTCAAGCATGTGATGCTGCTTTAAACTCACCTGGGGCAAGTAACAAGTGTGGGCAACATAAAAATCATACCTGAAAGCAGATAAAAAGGAGAGAAGTTCACTTTGTCCATGCATTGTGTGTCTGTGTGTGCCACACTAAACATAGACAACATAAAAAGGAGAAGAGAACTGTCCGAGGACTTGAGAACCAAAATTGTGGAAAAATATCAACAATCTCAAGGTTACAAGTCCATCTCCAGAGATTTAGATTTGCCTTTGTCCACAGTGCGCAATATTATCAAGAAGTTTGCAACCCATGGCACTGTAGCTAATCTCCCTGGGATGGACGGAAGAGAAAAATTGAAAAGTTTCAACACAGGATAGTCCGGATGGTGGATAAGCAGCCCCAAACAAGTTCCAAAGATATTCAAGCTGCCCTGCAGGCTCAGGGAGCATCAGTGTCAGCACGAACTATCCGTCAACATTTAAATGAAATGAAATGCTATGGCAGGAGACCCAGGAGGACCCCACTGCTGACAGAGAGACATAAAAAAAGCAAAACTACATTTTGCCAAAATGAACTTGAGTAAGCCAAAATCCTTCTGGGAAAACATCTTGTGGATAGATGAGACCAAGATAGCGCTTTTTGGTTAAGCACATCATTCTACTGTTTACCAAAAATGGAATCAGGCCTACAAAGAAAAGAACACAGTACCTACAGTGAAATATGGTGGAGGTTCAATGATGTTTTGGGGTTGTTTTGCTGCCTCTGGCACTGGGTGCCTTAAATGTGTATAAGGCATCATGAAATCTGAGGATTACCATCGGATTTTGGGTCGCACTGTACAGCCCAGTGTCAGAAAGCTGGGTTTGCGTCGGAGATATTGAGTATTTCAGCAAGAAAATGACCCCAAACATAAGTCAAAAGCATCCAGAAATGGATGTCAAGAAAGCGCTGGAGAGTTCTGAAGTGGCAGCAATGAGTCCAGATCTGAACCCCATTGAACACCTTTGGAGAGATCTTAAAATTGCTTTTGGAAAAAGGAGCCCTTCCAATAAGAGAGACCTGGAGCAGTCTGCAAAGGAAGATTGATCCAACATTCCTGCTGAGAGGTGTAAGAAGCTTATTGATGGTTACAGGAAGCGACTGATCTCAGTTATTTTTTCAAAAGGGTGTGCAACCTAATATAAAGTTTAGGGTGCCAATAATTTTGTCCAGCCCATTTTTGGTATGATATTATGTCCAATTTGCTTTTTTCCTCCCTTTTTTGATTTAGTTCCAATACACACAAAGGGAATAAATATTTGTACAACAAAACACTTGTTACTGCAATCCTGACTGTGTATATATACTGTGTATATATATATATATATATATATATACACTGCTCATGAAAATACACTAAGATAACACATCCTAGATCTGAATGAATGAACTAATCGTATGAAATACTTTCACTCTTTAAATAGTTGAATGTGCTAACAACAAAATTACACAAAAATTATCAATGGAAATCAAATCTATCAACCCATGGAGTTCTGGATATGGAGTCACACTCAAAATCAAAGTGGAAAACCACACTACAGACTGATCCAACTTTGATGTAATGTCCTTAAAACAAGTCAAAATGAGGCTCAGTAGTGTGTGTGTGTGGCCTCCATGTACCCATATGACCTCCCTACAATGCCTGGGCATGTTCCTGATGAAGTGTCTGAGGTCTCCTGAGGGATTTCCTCCCAGACCTGGACTAAAGCATCCGCCAACTCCTGGACAGTCTGTGGTGCAACGTGGCATTGGTGGATGGAGCGAGACATGATGTCCCAGATGTGTTCAATCGGATTCAGGTTTGGGGAACAGGCAGGCCAGTCCATAGCATCAATGCCTTCCTCTTGCAGGAACTGCTGACACACTCCAGCCCCATGAGGTTTAGCATTTTCTTGCATTAGGAGGAACCTAGGGCCAACCGCACAAGCATATGGTCTCACAAGGGGTCTGAGGATCTCATCTTGGTACCTAATGGCAGTCAGGCTACCTCTGGCAAGCACATGGAGGGTTACGTGGCCTCCAAAGAAATTCCACCCCACACCATTACTGACCCACTGCCAAACCGGTCATGTTGGAGAATGTTGCAGCAGAACGTTCTCCGCGGCGTCTCCAGACTCTGTCACATGTGCTCAGTGTCAACCTGCTTTCATCTGTGAAGAGGACAGGGCGCCAATGTGGTGAATTTGCCAATCTTGGTGTTCTCTGGCAAATGCCAAACGTCCTAAAGAGTGTTGGGCTGTAAGCACAACCCCCACCTGTGGACACTATGCTGACAAACACAGCAAACCTTCTCGCCACAGCTCACATTGATGTGCCATCCTGGAACACTCGCGCTGCTGCTCCTAATAGCTTACTTGTCATTCATAGCGGTGAGCTGGCATTTGTATATGTATGATGTGAGGGTCAGACATATATCCATATGTCTGACCCCCAAAGCATGATATGCAGCTGCTGCCCGCTATGAATGACAAACTCTGAGCAGCGTGAGCGTGCAGCAACCTTCTGCTCCACCTCTAATAGAGTTTTAATTCATTGGCAGCCAGGGGAGGGAGAGCATGAATATTAATATGCGCAGCAGGGGGGGGGGGGTCAGTATATATATAAATATGCACAGCGGGGGTCAGTATATGCGCAGCGGGGGTCAGTATAGATATATAATAGCACTGGGGGGCAGTACATTTATTCAAGCGCAGCGGGCACTAAGTTTTATATAGCGCAGCATGGGGAAAGATATATAGAAACGCTGGAGGGGCCAGATATATACCCCCCCCCCCAGCGATTCTATACATCTTTGCCCACCACAGCGCTTCTATATTAAAACCCTGTCCGGAGCCCTGATTGGCTCCTCGGTCCCGGAATTTAAAAATGAAAGTTTACTGTACATTGCAGGGGATCGGACCATGCCCCCCGTTCCCCTGCTTAATAACATCTGATCGGATCGGGTCTCAGAAGTGATCAATCCCTCAGCCCCTCTACTACTACCCCCAACATGGAACAGACCCTGTTCCATGCTGGGGGTACCAGGATTCACTCCGTTTTGAGGAATTTACCGACAGCTCTGAGCTGTCGGTTTTCTGTGAAGCAAAACTCACAGGTTTTCCTGTGAACAGGCCCCTTTTGTCGGGAAAAACCCCTTTTGTCGTTTTTTTTTTTTCCACTCTGAGTGATTATGATTTTGTTGGGTTGTGCGGCAAATTCTGGCGCAAATTCTTGCGCAGACAGAATTCTGGCGCAAAATCCGACAAAAAGTATCGGGATCCTGTTAGTAAATGAGGGCCATTATACCCTATAAATGTAAAATTACAGTACAATTGCTTCCAGTAAATCACAAGTGATGGTTTCCCCAAATGTGGTCATTCACTTCTCCTATCTTTTCAGTCTGGCTCAGTCCACAACAATGTTTTTTTTTTAGCTACAATTTGTGTTTGCAGAGTTTTCTGCCCAGACATCTTAGGTTACTCATTTTTTTCAGCAATGTTCCTAACTTTTCCAAACATAAAGTGGGCACCTTCCAGGCGCCAGCATTATATATGCCGGTGCTAGGACCGCACAGGAATGTGCTGCCTCATAGATGGCTATGCATTCCGTGCAGGGTCTGCAGAAAGAATAAACAGGTTCATTCTTTCTGCAGACACAGAAATCGAAATCGGAAACATCTGGCACGCAAATTCTGTTGTGCACAGTGCAGTAGAATATCGTTGAATTCAATGGGACTCTGCTGCAGCAGATTCTCTGTGCAGAATTCCATGTGTGAATTCTGATGTGTGAATATAGCCTTAATGGTTCCAGGCAGTAGGCCTAAAGTGGCCTGTGGCCTAGAAAATTGAAGAGCAAAAAGGCAATATTTTCCTTCTATGTCATAGTGCCTCCTCAATTGGTGCTTTGGGACACCAGGTCAATGTCCAGAATGCCAAATCCCCATGGCTGGTGTGGGGGCAATTGACCAATTTGCACCCACCCAGTACCGACCTTGAATCAACATAGTTCATTGAGGCAAAGAATTGTTCTGTAATGATTCTGTGTCAGTCTCGGGTGTATTACAATTTACATATTTTTTAATTACCTGGATTATTCAAATGATTGATTTTGTTCTTGCCTGTAGGGCTAATTGCTAAGTTGGAGTAGCGGGGGGGATATAAGTCAGCAGAGTTTATAAAAGTGCTGTGTGTTTCGTGGCTTGCTCTGGTATATAAAGATAAGTTGTGTCTCCAGGCATTGCAGGCGCCTGCTCGAAAACACCTGAGGACTCTAGAATTAGAAAAGCAGCAGTGTAATAAACTGATTACAAATGTCTGTTGGTAGTCAACAAAGGAAATATATCACCTGTATTACTGTGGATTTAAAGTGAACCTCTCTGCTGTCCTATCTGAGGGATATGCTGGAATGAGAGAAGCTGATCTCTGTGACATATAGGTAATAAAGTTCTAGAATTAAAAGCAAAGTATATCTAGACTGGACTCCTACAGAGTGAGTGAGAGTCCTGTTCACCCCACCCCTACACAGGGGGGTATACAGGACTCTCAGGAGTCCTGTCTGGAGAAGGAATCACCTCAAACCCATTGTTTATCTTATTGCAGGAGTTCTCAACCAAGGGCAGGTGTACCCCTAGGGGTATGCCAAGGGTTATTTGGGGGTACGGCAATTTGCTGACAAATACCGGCCATGCATTGGTCAGTATTTGTCAGCGCAGAGCGGGGATTGGATGCCGCAGTCACCGCAGCAGCTCACTATATTGAAACTGCGGTCGGAGCTGCAGCTGAAACCACTTTACATGAGCTGCAGTGGCTGCCGGTCTTGATGTGTGACGTCAAAAGGACATCACCCGGCAAAAGGACATCACCCGTCAGTGCGGCCCTCTGACTGCCGAACGGTATAGATATTGTATGCATCTCATATATTGGCTCAGGGACAAGGGGATTAATATGGAGGGGGGGGGGAGGGGTAATCATTATTCCTCCCACCCCCTCTCAATCTTAATCCCCTTGTGCCATTATTCCTCCTCCCTCTGATTTCCTTTTGCCATTATCAGAGTATGGCAAAAGGAGATAAGAGGGAGGGGGGAATAATGGCACAAGGGGATTAAGATGGAGGTGGGAATAATGGCACAAGGGGATTAAGTATCACATTAGTATCGCATTAGAAAGGTAAGCACACGCCATCATGAAATTAAGTACTTTTATGACTTATTTTGTCCACAGGTAACCCTTTCATCCTTTGGGGGTACAGTCGCAAAAAAGGTTGAGAACCACTCTTATTGTGTACATTGGGAAAGCTACTGACATGCACACTAAACCTTTCCATTGGGGTCCACTGTCAGGTGGAAGTCAAAAGAATGTCCTTTTCATTTCTGTCTGACCAGAATACACAGGTATATACCACAAAGAAAAGAGGCAAGAATAGAATGATAGACTACTGTATTGTATCCAAAGATGAAAAACAACTTATCCTTCAAATAGATGCCATATCAGATCATAGGTGATGGATGTTGATACATCATGAATTTTTAATAGTTTTTTTTTTAACATATCTGTTAAAAAGGGGAGCTTTTTCTGGTGTATATCTAAAAGGGGAAGTGTCTGATCACAAGGGTGTCTGATCGCTGGGACCCCCCACATTTTACTGCCTGGTACCCTGATGTTCTAAAGCTTTGTTTTCAGAACACCGGCTCTACTTTCGTTCAGAGTGCCACCACCTCCATCTCCATGGGAGAGCTGAAGATACATGGGAGAGCTGAAGATACATGGGAGAGCAGAAGATACATGGGAGAGCTGAAGATACATGGGAGAGCTGAAGATACATGTGAGAGCTGAAAATACATGGGAGAGCTGAAGATACATGGGAGAGCTGAAGATACATGGGAGAGCTGAAAATACATGGGAGAGCTGAAGATACATGTGAGAGCTGAAAATACATGGGAGAGCAGAAGATACATGTGAGAGCTGAAGATACATGGGAGAGCTGAAGATACATGGGAGAGCTGAAGATACATGGGAGAGCTGAAGATACATGGGAGAACTGAAGATACATGGGAGAGCTGAAGATACATGGGAGAGCTGAAGATACATGGGAGAGCTGAAGATACATGGGAGAGCTGAAAATACATGGGAGAGCTGAAGATACATGGGAGAGCTGAAGATACATGGGAGAGCTGAAAATACATGGGAGAGCTGAAGATACATGGGAGAGCTGAAGATACATGGGAGAGCTGAAGATACATGGGAGAGCTGAAAATACATGGGAGAGCTGAAGATACATGGGAGAGCTGAAGATACATGGGAGAGCTGAAAATACATGGGAGAGCTGAAGATACATGGGAGAGCTGAAGATACAGCACTCATGTATCTCCGGTTCCCCCATAGAGATACATGGAGGGGGCATGTTGACCACCACTTTGTGCAGTAATCAGGCACAGAGTGGAAGTCACTCTGTAATGAGGTGCCACAGTGGTCGGACCCCTGTGACACTCATCCCCTATGCCGTAGATAGGGGATAAGATGTCATGTACTGGAGTTCCTCTTTAAGTGGATAAACATGATGTGAACCCAGTCTTACTCTGATTTTTTACTCTTGCTCCAAATCACACAAATCTACAGTACAACACAAATCTACAGTACATATGCCAACACAAATCATCTCTGTTTTAAGACTCTAATCATATGCTATTCCACTTTACCTATCTTCCATTTTTTGTGGATTAGCAAGAAGAGGGGGGAAAAAAGTAAAACTTAAAGGGGTATTCAAGGATTATTATTATTATTTTTTTTTTACTTGACTATGCTACAGGGGGTGTAAAATTAGTGTAGTTCATAATATAGTGTATGTACCGGAGTGTGGTGGTGATCTCCTAATTCTTCTGTGATTTTCACAGAATCCAATATTTATTTTTAACAGCATACAAAATTACTCAGGTCTCAGGTTTTCCCAGGTTGCAGTGCGTCGAGACATGATATCACTAGTCAAGTGTGCAAAGAGAGCCTATCCTGCTTCAATGGGTGGAGTGACTGCTGGGTAGGAGAAAAATCATTTTGCAACAGCTGGAGGCACCCTGGTTAGAAAACACTTGTCTTTTGAATTGAATACAACTCATTTGTGTTTCAATGAGTGAGTGGGGTGGCTCACCTCAATCTTTCAAACCAGGAACTATGGGATGTGTAGTTTAAGAGACCGAACTTCAACAGGAAATACCCAGTTCCACAAAAAGCTAGCCACAGCTTTATAGTAATCTCACAGCATAGCCATTTAGCCCCAAGACAAGCAGAGATCCTTCCTAAGCATGGCTATTACTGGCAGGTAGGTATTAAAATCATCTTTTGTTGGATAACCCCTTTAAATAGGCACTTCCACTATGTTGTAGAGACATGTTGCAGAAACACATCAAAAATTGATCAGTCCTTAGTGAACTTAGAGTTCAGACAAGCCTGGAGAACATTGCGCTAAGTGCGTTTTCTGCCACCTGTGTGCCAGGTGACCAAAACAAGCTTATGTGGTGGCCCAGTATAGAAGTGGCCCTTCTGTACACTATTGGTCCTATCAGGTGGACTCAGTCCCAGTCCCCTGGCCCCCACACTCATCAGAACTCTCATTGCCCAAACAGAGTTAATGTATTGCATTATGTGTTAATGTATCTTTGAATCTTGTTGTTAAGCCCTATGTAACCAAGGAAGGTGTAATTGACCAGGTGACTTGTTGGGGACTAATAGGATTCCTCCAAATTGCTCCCGTATATATACCAGGGAGGAGCTAGCCTAGTCAGTCAAGTGGAGAGATTACTTCTGAGTACAGTTACAGTCAAGTGAAGACCTGAGAGTGTCTGGTGTTCCTGAGGGAGACCAAGGCCTAGTCACGCAGCCATGCATCCACTGTCAGTAACCCCTACAGGTGAAAGTCAAAGCCTGGTAAGCACAAATACAGGGGAGTAGTATAGTCAGCATAGTCAAGCCTGTCAAGTCTCTAAAGTCAGCATGGGTTGCATCATTGAGTCCAAGTCCACTACAAGTCCCAGAAAGCCAACAAGTCTCTTAAAGTTCACGGGGCATCTCCTTGGGCCTGAACTGAGCTGTGAAGACTTTAACATTTGTCTGCGTCAGTAAAGTGCCATTGTTCTGTAACCTTGCATTGGAGTGATTATTTGCCCCGCGCCTGGCCCAGGAACCAGCGGCCATACCTCGGGTGGTGTAGAGGATAACCACGCCCTGGCATCACGAACATTAAGGGTTAATATCATCTGCCCTTCCAACACCCTCACCACACTTACAATGTACATCTTTTGGATTGTCTCAGTCATTGGCACAGAAAGTGGGAAAATAAAGGTTCAGTCGTGTGTTTCTCTCACCACTTCTGATAATCTGCTAGGTTCTAAATATGCAGACCCTGACTGATCAAAATCTCTAGGACATGTCAAAAGTTGTTTTTAAAGTGACAGGCACACTTTAGTTGTATTATGTATTGTCTTTTATTTATAGATTTTTTTTGTTGTTTTTGTTTTAGTTGACAATGTTCTCTAAACATGTTTATTCCTTTACAACCTTTCTCTTTTTTTTTCTAATTTGCTAGATCAGACAAGTAAATTGGCTTTGGATCCAACTTCTGTGATATCCACTGTTGTCAAGAACAGGACCATTGGTAAAAGTCAAATGAGTTTATTCAGGAAACATACAATAAAAGACAAAACTTAAAGGGGTAATTACCTTACTACTGGGTTTGCTGCCCCCGGGTTCGGAACATTTTGTTACAAACGCTTGGAGCAGGCAGTGGGGGGCTGTGATGACCACAACCACACCCCTCATGACGTCAAGCCATGCCCCCTCAATGCAAGTCTATGGGAGGGGGCATGGTGGCCGCCATTGCCCCCTCCCATAGACTTGCATTGAGGGGGCATGGCATGACGTCGCGAGGGGCATGGCCGTGATGTCACGACCCCCACTGTCCTCACCCAGCCTTCTAAACAAACGCCGGGTGCTGCACAGAGATTGCAGGGGTCCCAGCTGCCGGACCCGCGCGATTAGACATCTTATCCCCTATGCTTTGGATAAGGGATAAGATGTCTAGGGGGAGTACCCCTTTAATAAACTTGGCTCTCAAATGGGCCACAAAAAGGGTGCTCTTTGATGCATATTTTGGGTCTATTATTGTGTCCCAGCTTGGATCCACTGAAGGAGCCTGTGGTACTGTGATGGACCCATCGACACTGCTAGTATCATCAAAATCATGACAGGTACAGTATACTGCAGGTTAAAGGGGTACTCCATTGGAAAAACATTTTTTTTAAATCAACTGGTGCCACAAAAATATACAGATTTGTCTGACCACAGTGCTCTCTGCTGACACCTATGTTCATGTCAGAAACTGTCAAGAGCAGGAGAGGTTTGCTATGGGGATTTGCTCCTACTTTGTACAGTTCCTGACAAGGACAGAGGTGTCAGCAGAGAGCACTGCGGTCAGACAGAAAATAAATTCAAAAAGAAAAGAACTTCCTCTGTAGTATACAGCAGCTGATAAGTACTACAAGGATTAAGATTTTTTCTGGCAGCAGTTGATTTAAAAAAAATATGTTTTCCACCGGAGTACCCCTTTGACCCTGAAGAACCCCACTGGGTATGTTGACATCACAAATAATCTTGTATACGCCACTATTCTTGCCATCATGACTATAAACAATCCTGATTTCCATCTAGCCCTGCTGATATCTGCTCTTGCGTATTTGCTGCTTGCTAAATATTGCTTTCAAAAAAACAAAACCAGCTTTAAAAACATGTTTTCCTAATTCTGTCTCTTTTTGAAGCCCCCTCCTTGTCACAATCGTCTCTCAAAGAATGCTCCGGGACAAACACAGAAGGAGCAATCTGCTCATCAGTGCTGACACCAGACAAACTGTGCAAGTTAACTCAAAGCCGACAAACTAATGACACATCCCGCACCTTATGTAGTGTTCTCTAGAAAACAGAATTACATTTACCAGAATAAACCTACTGAAAATCTGTGATCCTGAAGTATTTTTCCCTTGCCTTCTTCCTTCCCTGTCTCATTACTCCGCACTCGTTTTGTCCTCAAATAGCTCTTATAAATGTATATCTGTGTGTTGTCTCGTTCCTTTTGATCCCACACCTTTCCATCCTACTGTCTTTACTTATCTAAAAATGCTAATTCACCGACTGCAATAGAGGAAGAAGGAATTTTCGAGATGCCTTTGTCTTGCATGAGTTGAAATGCCCATAATATATCCTGTGAAGTCATTTGCCTCTCTGGTCACCATCTGTTCTATAAATCTCGTGAAAATATCTGACAATTTATTTTACTTGTAAAAGCCGGCATGGTCTTGTGCTATGCAGAATTATGGTTATTTGACTTTCTGGTACAAATCTTGTCATGCACTCTTCAACAATCAATGTCTACAGGAAGATTACGCTTTCCAGCTTAAAATAAGTATAGGCACTTTGTGTTACTGGGCACGTAGACTGGATAACCGCTAGGGTGGATTCACACACTGCAGACATATTAGGATTTTTTCCTGCAATATTTAGCTGGATCTAAAAAATAAAATAAGCATGGAAAAAAACACAATATCACTTCAATATCACTTTTTCTGGGCCCCAATGCAAAATCTGTAACAGGGCACCATGTGACATTTATAATACCGGTCTCTTATGGGGCAGATGTGCCTTGGGACCCACTAAGGCTCCAGGACCCCAATGCGACAGCCACCTTTGCACCCCCTATAGTTACCATGTGGCAGCATGCTTTACACCCCGACTGCTTAATCCGACTTATTGGAGGAAATGGGCTCCATAGACTTAACATGGAGTCCCACTTGCAATCACTCAAACTGAGCGCAGAGCAATAGAGTGAAGTGCCCGACCGCATGCTATATCTGTGGAGATCTCAGCGGTGAGATAGATCTAAAGTTTGTTTAAATTATAGTAACTCTTTGACATCTGGAACCCACTGTAGTTTAAGGGGTATTCTCATATAATCAGGGCCAGCTCTGTATATAGGCAAAATAGGCAGCCGCCTAGAGCACCCTATTGATGGGGGCACTGCTCTGCCTGCTACAATAAAGTTAGCCAGCATCCAAAGCACCAGCCTACTCCACCTATAGGCAATGTAGTCACTACTGTTGTGTGTGAAGAAATCTGCACCTCAGTGTTACCCCAGAAGTAGGGTGATTATATGAAGAGGAGGTTTGTTACAGTGTGTCACCCCAGTAGTAAGGTAATTACATGATGGGGAGGTTTGTTACAGTGTGTCACCCCAGTAGTAAGGAGATTACATGAGTAGAGGGTTGTTACAGTGTGTAACCCCATTAGTAAGGAGATCACATGAGTAGAGGGTTGTTACAGTGTGTCACCCCAGTAGTAAGAAGATTACATGAGTAGAGATTTGTTACAGTGTGTCACCCCAGTGGTAAGGTGGGGTGTGTTAAAGGGCTGAGCCAATGGGCGACAAAATTAGCTTTCGCCTAGGGTGGCAAAAATCCTTGCACCAGGCCTGCATATGATAAAGATGTCTCTTATCCACAGGATAGGGGATATTAAGCTGATTTGTGTGGCTCTTATGACTGGACCCCCAGTGATACAGGAAACCTGTTAGCCAAAGACTTGCCCACTGCTAAAATGATCCGGATACAGATTTACTGGAAGTCTTATGCAAGTCTACAGGAAAGTCTTAGGCTACAAAGATGGCGGGAAACAGGTATCCTGCTGCCGGACCAACATCGGAGCTATCCTGTAATTCACCTGGTGCTTCCAAACATTACTGAGCTAGGAACACTCCTAGTAGTCTTACTCCCACTAGATTGTTATTCCCTATTCTGTGGATGGGAGACAACTTCATGAGCTGGGAAAACCCCTTTAACATTCTGAGCCAGTAACTTTTAACGCCATCTCACACCTGTCATACATGTTTGGGGGATGTCGCTAAGGGGTTAAAATCCTTTAATAAGTTAAGCATTGTAAGTGTCTTTGGCAATGAGTTTCACTGTCTCACTGCACTTAACAGTAAGGTTTGGCCTTGTATAATGGGGGGTGACATTTCAGCTGTAGACATGGTCAGTGCTACCTTGTCATATTTGAAGTGCTGGATATAAATAGATTATCCATTCTTACCACAGGCTGAATATTTAAAGGGGTACTCCACTGGAAAACATATATTTTTTTTATCCAATTTTTACCACAGGCTGAACATTTAAAGGGGTACTCCACCGGAAAGCATATATATATATATATATTTTTTTTTTTTTTAAATCAACTGGTGCCAGAAAGTTAAACAGTTTGTAGATTACTTCTATAAAAAAAAATCTTTATGCTTCCAGTACTTATCAGCTGCTGTATGATCCATAGGAAGTTCTTTTCTTTTGAATTCCCTTTCTGCCTGACCACAGTGCTCTCTGCTGACACCTGTGTCCATTTTAGGAACTGTGCAAATCCCCATAGAAAATCTGTGCTGCTCTGGACAGTTCCTAAAATGGACAGAGGTGTCAGCAGAGAGCACTGTGGTCAGGCAGAAAGGAAATTCAAAAGAAAAGAACTTCCTGTGGATCATACAGCAGCTGATAAGTACTGGAAGGATTATGATTTTATAATAGAAGTAATTTACAAATCTTTTAACTGCCTGGCACGAGTGGATTTAAAAAAAAAGTTTTTTCAGTGGAGTACCCCTTTAAGGGGAACCTCTCCTGTCAGATCTTATCTGAGCCTATTGTTATGGGACTTAATAAAACAATAGGACCTGTTTTAAAAAAAATTGGTTCTGGCCAAAAATATAGAAACTTTGTGTGACATTTACTATGTGTAGTATTTTAATGCTACATATATGCTTAAAACTCCACCCATTTTTTGGTGCATCGGATGTATGGTTCCCGGCGCTAAAATATATATGGCTGTGAGCTGGTGTAGATTTTTGCAACATTTGGTGTCGCAAGTAGGGCAAACCTTTTCCAGCCCCCTCTCTGCCTCCTTTCCTCCCCCTTGGTGTGAACGGTGCACATGCTCAAAATGTTGCACACTTTTGCGCAGAAATGTGCGACTTTTGACCATGTGCTAATGTGGCTTAGTCAATTACCCTGTTTTTAGTTACCGTATACACTCAAGTATTAGCCGACCCGAATATAAGCCAAGGCCCCTAATTTTACCCCAAAAACCCAGGAAAAGTTATTGACTCGACTATAAGCCTACGGTGGGAAATACATCATCCCCCATGTCATCATCCAGACCCCGTCATCATCCCCCCTTCATCATCACCGCCTGTCAATCCATTCATCAGTGGTCTTCAACCTGCGGACCTCCAGATGTTGCAAAACTACAACTCCCAGCATGCCCGGACAGCCATCGGCTGTCCGGGCATGCTGGGTGTTGTAGTTTTGAAACCTCTGGAGGTCCGCAGGTTGAAGACCACTGCGGCCATCGTCATCATCCCCCCCTTTTTGTTTTGTACTCCCCTTGGTGGGATGTTAGGGTGAGCTGGTCAGGGCCATCTATGCTGCAGGGAACGTCCGGTCGGGATGGTTAGTCATTGCAGGCTGTCTATTTTCACCGGGGGGGGGCCTCTTCTCCGTGCTTCGGGCCCGGACTAGTGCGTTGCCTTGACGCATGAACGTCCCTGTGCGTCGTCGTCAAAGCAATGTCACAACCCCGGGCCCGAAGCGCGGAGAAGAGGCCCCCCTGGTGAAAATGGAAAGCCCGCAACGACTAACCATCCCCACCGGACGGTCCTTGCAGCATAGATGGCCCTAACCAGCTCACCCTAACGTCCCGCTGAGGGGAGGTGAGTACAAAACAAAAGTGGGATGATGACGATGGCTGCAGTGGTCTTCAACCTGCGGACCTCCAGAGGTTTCAAAACTACAACACCCAGCATGCCCAGACAGCTGATGGCTGTCCGGGCTTGCTGAGAGTTGTAGTTTTGCAACATCTGGAGGTCCGCAGGTTGAAGACCACTGATGAAGGGATTGGCAGGCGGAGAGTTCACTCGAGTATAAGCCGAGGGGGGGCGTTTTCAGCCCGAAAAATTGTGCTGAAAAACTCGGCTTATACTCGAGTATATACCGTACTTTACATTTTCTTTACTAGTTTGCCCCTTTTTCATGTCATTTCCTGTCAGAAGGGAACTCACTTAGCTCCCAATTGATACTGACAACAGTAACTGAATGGTTTTTGATGCTGAAACTGTGCCGATTTCCACATTAAAAGCCACACAGCTTGACAAAAAAAAAAAAAAAAAACACAAAAAAATAAAAAACATCTCCCACTAATTTCAATGGTAGATAGTAAACTATGCGAAAAAGAACTGACGCGTTACTTCTTTCCATGTGGCTGTGTTCTGAAGCCCTAAGGCAGGCCCATCTGCACTTATGACGAAAATCAGTGCACAGTTCTACACATGGGTAAGGTTTTTTCCTATGTGCACATGACCTTACGATACCATAAAGCAACCAAAAATAATATTTTGAATATATCTAGAACACAGTATTTTTTTTTAAAGTTCTAAATATATGTATATTTTTTAAACTAAATGAATTCAGGATGACCGTCTCGCAACCATGGCAGCTGGCTAAGGTGAACATATCATGTATCTCGCTAATCTGGTCCAAAGGGATAATAGATTTATACTTGATCCAGTTGTCACTGAGGTACTGGAATGTATCCACTTCCTGGCTGACACCAAGTGCTTCAAAATAATAATCCATATTGACTCCAGGGTTACAAATTCTAGTTTTCTGACCGCACCAACACTTCATTTGCTGGGCAGAGTCCGTAGCATCTTCTCTTGATGGCTTCGTGGACTGTGTATAGATGAATGGCATAAAAGTCATTAAAAAATAACATTTTTCTTCTTCTGTGTATTCTCCTTTTTTTATCCCATTAGAGCAGTGTTCATTGCAAGCTCTCGGAGTCAGTGTTCCATTCATGCAGTCGTAGGCTTTGGCTTGGCTTTCTTCCAGCTGAATTAATTTGACATTCACTGATCAATCAACCTGTCTCATTACAACCTTCTGCTTGCCTTGTCATCATGGTCCACTGTTGACAAGAGTAAGAAATGAACATCTGGAAGGTGACCTTCACAAGATATTTTTCTTCCCTTAATCGTTGCAGACTTGCTGCTAAACCCATGGGTTATCTATAATTTTTCTATTCGGCTCCCTCCTTTCGTTTGCATGGACAATGCATAACTCCCGCTAAGTTTACGCTGTTCAAACTTTAGAATGGTTTGTATTTTGGATTTTAGGTAATTACACTTGAAAATACACCGGGAAAGAAAACGTACTTATTTCTACAATGATGGATACAGAACCATAGGAAAAAAAACAAAAGTTCTTCAATTATGTACAATCCCCAGTGCCTTTCTGCTTAAGAAAGTTCCAACTGACTACAAGATTAAACACAACACGGAAGCTATAGAGAACCAAACACCACAGGGAAAGAGAATTCTGAGTTGAGATAAGGAATATGAACTCCTTAATAAGGACCAACAAAATGGGTTTTTATATCATTTTAGAGCTTCAGGAGCCATGATTCCAACTTTGTTTTTACTTTTTCATTCCTGAGAGTTTTGGGGGTTTAAAGGGGTACTCCGCAACTAGACATCTTATCCCCTATCCAAAGCATAGGGGATAAAATGTCTGATCCCGAGGGTCCCGCCACTGGGGACCCCTGCGATCGCCCTGCTGCACCTGGTGTTTGTTTAGAGCGTCGTTGCAGCGCTGGAGGCTCATGACATCACGGCAGAGTCCTGCTCGTGATGTCACTGCCACGACCCTTCAATGTAAGTCTATAGGAGGGGGCGTGGCATCATGCCCCCTCCCATAAACTTGCATTGAGGGGACATTGCCATGACATCATGAGCAGGGCGTGACCATGACATCACAAGCCTCTGCCCCACATCGCCAGTCATCCAGCACGGAGGGCAGTTTGGTCCGTGCCCCGATGTCCGGGGTGCCAAAGCTGAGATCGCAGGGTCCCCAGCGGCGGGACTCCCGTGATTAGACATCATATCCCCTATCCTTTGTCTAGGGAAGGAGTATCCCTTTAATATTTGGTTGACTATCTGTACTTTTCTTCGAGCAGTCAGATAGGCAGGAACTTTATTGCTACATTTTTTGGTCTGACATGAGGAGAGCTTCCTGACATTACCAAGACACGGGACCCAGCAGAGAAGCAGCAGCTGTGACGTCAGGAAGCTCCGCCCATTCTCAAAGTCGGCCCCAGAAGATACCAAAGAAATTAGCGAGAGAACCGGAGCACGGAACAGGATCAGGTAAGTAGAGGCTCTGCAGAGGAATTGTGCACTAGTGAAATGATGTCCCTCATATAAAAGGCTGTAAATCAGTAGAAACCAATCTGTCTCAAGTGTTTCAGCTAATCAGCTCCTGTTAACAAGTCCCTAACAATCAGGCTCTGTCTCAGATAAGTCAGGTTTTATATCAAGGACATTGAGCAAAAAGGGGGCATGCTGGCCCCAGTATCGGGTGAACAGGCTTATATTGCCCACTTAATAAAGCTTGCCATTAGCCAATGAACATGCAAATGCTCTTTATCAGCTAATAACTTGGCTTTAATCTGTCCAAAATCATCGCTCATTGGCCGCACATCTCCTTGTGTACTAAGGGATGTGAGGCTGATGAATGATGGCAACAGAGGGTCGTAAGAACAATCCAGTGATGGCCTTGCCTGCACTATGGTCGAGCCTGATCTGTATCGGCCCATGTAGGGCTTTTACATTCCACACTTTATTATCTTTTCTTTACTTTTTAAAATGGCTTTAAGGAGTACTCCACTGGAAAACTGTTTTTTTTAATCAACTGGGGCCAGAAAGTTAAACAGATTTTTACATTACTTATATTTAAAAATCTTAATCCTTCAAGTACTTATCAGCTGCTGTTTGCTCCACAAGAAGTTCCTTTGTATTTGAATTTCCATTCTGTCTGACCACAGTGCTCTCTGCTGACACCTTTGTCCATGTCAGGAACTGTCCAGAGCAGGATAGGTTTGCTATGAAGATTTGCTCCTACTCTGGAAAGTTCCTAAAATGGACAGAGGTGTCAGCATAGAGCACTGTGGTGAGACAGAAAGCACATTCAAAAAGAATAGAACTTCCTCTGGAACATACAGCAGCTGATAAATACTGAAAGGGTTAACATTTTTAAATAGAAGTAATTTACAAATCTGTTTAATTTTCTAGCACCAGTTGATTTAAAAAAAAAAAAAACAGTTTTCCAGTGGAGTACCAATTTAATGACTTTTATTATATGAGACTAATCTTGGAAGGCAGATTGGTGGTGATTTGATAGTTGAGACTCCTAGAAGAAAACTATGCTCCCCATTCCCAATAGAAGGGGTGTAGGTGCAGTTAATCTCTTCTAAGTACATAAATGGGAGTGCACAATAGGAAGAGTATTCTAAGGCTCGGAGTATTTCCTGAAGTACACCTCCAATACCCAATTAGAAAATAAATGTATATAGAGCAGTACAAACTTTTTAATGGGTGCCTTAGCATGGAATAGTGTTGTTTATTACATAATTCAACACAGTGAAAAAAGTTATGCCAACACATTCCAGTCCAGCCAATACTGTGTTAGCATACATTGGGTCAGTGAGGCCATATGGATGCATTCAGGCTATGCACGCTTAAATGGTGCATATACTGAACATGCTGTTGAAACATTATGTGAACATGCTTTTAATGTAATGTTTCTATGTTTCTATTCTTAACAAATCTGACGTCCTAGTGCAAGGATTGAAAGAACAGCAAAGAACATATGTCATCCATAGACATCTTATCCCCTATCCAAAGGATAGGGGATAAGATGTCTTTTCACGGGGGGTCCCGCCGGAGTTCTCCCTGCTGCACCCAGTGTTCCTTTAGAGCATCAGGTGCAGCGCCGGAGGCTCATGATGTCACGGCCACACCCTGCTTGTGATGTCATGACCACACCCCCTCAATGCAAGTCTATGGGAGGGGGCATGGCAGCCGCCACGCCCCCTCCCACAGACTTGCATTGAGGGGGCATGACCGTGACATTCTGAGCGGGGCATGACCATGGCATCATGTGCCACCACCCCGCATCGCCAGTCATCCGACATGGAGCGAAGTTCGCTCTGTGCACCAGATGTCTGGTATGCCACAGCCGAGATTGTGGGGGTCCCCAGCGGCGGTACCCCCATGATCAGACATCTTATCCCCTATCCTTTGTATAGGGGATAAGATGTCTAGGGGCGGAGTACCCTTTTAAAGGTAGGGTCACATGTGTGGTATTTTGCTGCATATTTGCTACCGCGAGCCTGGTCGAGCCTGATCTGTATCGGCCCATGTAGGGCTTTTACATTCCACACTTTCTTATCTTTTCTTTACTTTTTAAAATGGCTTTAAGGAGTACTCCACTGGAAAACTGTTTTTTTTAATCAACTGGGGCCAGAAAGTTAAACAGATTTTTACATTACTTATATTTAAAAATCTTAATCCTTCAAGTACTTATCAGCTGCTGTTTGCTCCACAAGAAGTTCCTTTGTATTTGAATTTCCATTCTGTCTGACCACAGTGCTCTCTGCTGACACCTTTGTCCATGTCAGGAACTGTCCAGAGCAGGATAGGTTTGCTATGAAGATTTGCTCCTACTCTGGAAAGTTCCTAAAATGGACAGAGGTGTCAGCATAGAGCACTGTGGTGAGACAGAAAGCACATTCAAAAAGAATAGAACTTCCTCTGGAACATACAGCAGCTGATAAATACTGAAAGGGTTAACATTTTTAAATAGAAGTAATTTACAAATCTGTTTAATTTTCTAGCACCAGTTGATTTAAAAAAAAAAAAACAGTTTTCCAGTGGAGTACCAATTTAATGACTTTTATTATATGAGGCTAATCTTGGAAGGCAGATTGGTGGTGATTTGATAGTTGAGACTCCTAGAAGAAAACTATGCTCCCCATTCCCAATAGAAGGGGTGTAGGTGCAGTTAATCTCTTCTAAGTACATAAATGGGAGTGCACAATAGGAAGAGTATTCTAAGGCTCGGAGTATTTCCTGAAGTACACCTCCAATACCCAATTAGAAAATAAATGTATATAGAGCAGTACAAACTTTTTAATGGGTGCCTTAGCATGGAATAGTGTTGTTTATTACATAATTCAACACAGTGAAAAAAGTTATGCCAACACATTCCAGTCCAGCCAATACTGTGTTAGCATACATTGGGTCAGTGAGGCCATATGGATGCATTCAGGCTATGCACGCTTAAATGGTGCATATACTGAACATGCTGTTGAAACATTATGTGAACATGCTTTTAATGTAATGTTTCTATGTTTCTATTCTTAACAAATCTGACGTCCTAGTGCAAGGATTGAAAGAACAGCAAAGAACATATGTCATCCATAGACATCTTATCCCCTATCCAAAGGATAGGGGATAAGATGTCTTTTCACGGGGGGTCCCGCCGGAGTTCTCCCTGCTGCACCCAGTGTTCCTTTAGAGCATCAGGTGCAGCGCCGGAGGCTCATGATGTCACGGCCACACCCTGCTTGTGATGTCATGACCACACCCCCTCAATGCAAGTCTATGGGAGGGGGCATGGCAGCCGCCACGCCCCCTCCCACAGACTTGCATTGAGGGGGCATGACCGTGACATTCTGAGCGGGGCATGACCATGGCATCATGTGCCACCACCCCGCATCGCCAGTCATCCGACATGGAGCGAAGTTCGCTCTGTGCACCAGATGTCTGGTATGCCACAGCCGAGATTGTGAGGGTCCCCAGCGGCGGTACCCCCATGATCAGACATCTTATCCCCTATCCTTTGTATAGGGGATAAGATGTCTAGGGGCGGAGTACCCTTTTAAAGGTAGGGTCACATGTGTGGTATTTTGCTGCATATTTGCTACCGCGAGCCTGGTCGAGCCTGATCTGTATCGGCCCATGTAGGGCTTTTACATTCCACACTTTCTTATCTTTTCTTTACTTTTTAAAATGGCTTTAAGGAGTACTCCACTGGAAAACTGTTTTTTTTAATCAACTGGGGCCAGAAAGTTAAACAGATTTTTACATTACTTATATTTAAAAATCTTAATCCTTCAAGTACTTATCAGCTGCTGTTTGCTCCACAAGAAGTTCCTTTGTATTTGAATTTCCATTCTGTCTGACCACAGTGCTCTCTGCTGACACCTTTGTCCATGTCAGGAACTGTCCAGAGCAGGATAGGTTTGCTATGAAGATTTGCTCCTACTCTGGAAAGTTCCTAAAATGGACAGAGGTGTCAGCATAGAGCACTGTGGTGAGACAGAAAGCACATTCAAAAAGAATAGAACCTTCCTCTGGAACATACAGCAGCTGATAAGTACTGAAAGGGTTAACATTTTTAAATAGAAGTAATTTACAAATCTGTTTAATTTTCTAGCACCAGTTGATTTAAAAAAAAAAAAAAAAAAAAACTGTTTTCCAGTGGAGTACCCCTTTAATGACTTTTATTATATGAGACTAATCTTGGAAGGCAGATTGGTGGTGATTTGATAGTTGAGACTCCTAGAAGAAAACTATGCTCCCCATTCCCAATAGAAGGGGTGTAGGTGCAGTTAATCTCTTCTAAGTACATAAATGGGAGTGCACAATAGGAAGAGTATTCTAAGGCTCGGAGTATTTCCTGAAGTACACCTCCAATACCCAATTAGAAAATAAATGTATATAGAGCAGTACAAACTTTTTAATGGGTGCCTTAGCATGGAATAGTGTTGTTTATTACATAATTCAACACAGTGAAAAAAGTTATGCCAACACATTCCAGTCCAGCCAATACTGTGTTAGCATACATTGGGTCAGTGAGGCCATATGGATGCATTCAGGCTATGCACGCTTAAATGGTGCATATACTGAACATGCTGTTGAAACATTATGTGAACATGCTTTTAATGTAATGTTTCTATGTTTCTATTCTTAACAAATCTGACGTCCTAGTGCAAGGATTGAAAGAACAGCAAAGAACATATGTCATCCATAGACATCTTATCCCCTATCCAAAGGATAGGGGATAAGATGTCTTTTCACGGGGGGTCCCGCCGGAGTTCTCCCTGCTGCACCCAGTGTTCCTTTAGAGCATCAGGTGCAGCGCCGGAGGCTCATGATGTCACGGCCACACCCTGCTTGTGATGTCATGACCACACCCCCTCAATGCAAGTCTATGGGAGGGGGCATGGCAGCCGCCACGCCCCCTCCCACAGACTTGCATTGAGGGGGCATGACCGTGACATTCTGAGCGGGGCATGACCATGGCATCATGTGCCACCACCCCGCATCGCCAGTCATCCGACATGGAGCGAAGTTCGCTCTGTGCACCAGATGTCTGGTATGCCACAGCCGAGATTGTGGGGGTCCCCAGCGGCGGTACCCCCATGATCAGACATCTTATCCCCTATCCTTTGTATAGGGGATAAGATGTCTAGGGGCGGAGTACCCTTTTAAAGGTAGGGTCACATGTGTGGTATTTTGCTGCATATTTGCTACCGCGTACTTTCCTACCCATTAAAGTCAATGGGTAGCAAAATCAGCTGCAGAAAATATAAAGCATATACGCTATATGTGACCCTTCCGTAAGGGAGATTTGATGACTTCACACCCAGTTTACATGTATATTTATTACATTCTAGAGACTATGCATTCTTGTCTGTATTCGATACTGTAGCCAAGCACCGATTCCGTAGGTGTAGTTTACAGGGTATATACTGTTTATATACAGTGTATACAGTATGTCAATGCATCGAAAGAACTGAGCCTATCTTCTTCACACATACAGAGAATTGAGTTAGCTCTGCTCTACAAGATTGAAGTGAAATACATCAATGATTTTCCTTCAAGGGACACTCTCCATGCTTGAATGTCTGGTAAATTGTCAGTAACCAACATCTGACGCCTTTAAACTTCATAGCTGTGGTGAAACAAATTCAATAAATATTTGGAAGGAAGGAAAACAGAATGTCAATCACAAAGCGAAGATGAAAACTGCGCAGTGCTGTATATCTGGAGAGGGAAGCGGTATCTGTACCTTCTGGTAACACCTAATAGTAAGTGGGGGAATGGCTTTGTAAAATTGCGCTATTAATAATAGTACCCTTATGGAACATTAAAACAGCAAAAATGTATAACATAGAGGGAATATTTAAACTGAAAAGACGGGTGTGTTTTTTTTCCCAATAGTTATGTCTGGAATTGCAGCTTAGCCCCGTTCACTTAACATGTCGGCTAAGGCTGTGTTCACATCTGCACTGAGAGTTCCATTTTTGTTAAAGGGGTACTCCGGTAGAAAGCAATTCTTTTTTTTAATCAACTGGTGCCAAAAAGTTAAACAGATTTGTAAATTACTTCTATTTAAAAATCTTAATCCTTCCAGTCCTTATCAGCTGCTGTATACTAGAGAGAAAGTTGTATTTCTTTCTGGAGTTCTTTCCAGTCTGACCACAGTGCTCTCTGCTGACAACTCTGTCCATTTCAGAAACTGTCCAGAGTAGAAGCAAATCCCCATAGCAAACCTCTCCTGCTCGGACAGGGGTTGCAGCAGAGAGCACTTTGATCAGACAGAAAATAACTACTTAACTTCCTCTGGAGTATACAGCAGCTGATAGATACTTGAAGGATTAAGATTTTTAAATAGAATGAATTTACTAATTTGTTTACCTTTCTGGCACCAGTTGATTAGAACAAACTTTTAAAGAGTACCCCTTTAACTGCGTTACATTCAGAAAAATAGAATTTAAGCTGACAAACAACAGATGCAAGTGGTACCAGATGGATCTCATTGACTTATAATGGGGTCTGTTGGGTTCTTCCATTTTTATGGGAAGAATTGCACTGCATAGTGTGCTATTTTTCCCATTAAATATAATAAACTCTAGGATGGAGAATCCAGCTTTTGAAAGGATGAAGTAGAACGCAATGTATAATTCCAGTTCCCTGTTATCGGTCATTTTAGGTAGATGAAAGGTTTAATTAATAAGTTTATTTTGGAAGAATAAAATGAAGTCTATAGAAATACTAGTCCCCATGAAAACTATTTGTAATTGTATCTTTGACCTTGAAGGACATGTTCATATCTGTTCATATGATAGTTATATACCTTCTTATGAGTTCCATATGATGTTCTGTTCGGGTACTGTATATCTTCTCTGTAGCTGCATTCAAGTTCTTAATGATGTTCAGATCCTGTATAACTTCTATGTCTTAAGTAAAGTTCCATATAGTGTTGTGATCATGTACAGTATAAGTTCTCTGTACTTGAGCTTGCGTTCTCTATACTGTTCTCTTCATGTACTGGGCAAGTTCACTGTGATTGAGTTTGAGTTCCATATGGTGTTCTGTTCTGGTACTATATAACTTCTCTGTACATTAGTGTGAGCTGCATATGGTGTTCTATTCTGGTACTATATTACTTCTCTGTATTTGAGTTCGAGCTGCATATGGTGTTTGTTGTTCTGTTCTGGTACTATATAACTTCTCTAAATGTTTTGTGTTTGAGTTCTATACGGTGGTTACATATAATGTATTCTGTATGGATACCATTTAAGTTATTTTTAATTAAAAAATAGTTATCCTTGTCAATAGCATAGGGTATGAAAATATACAGATATGTAATTGGGGGTATTTATGAAAACGGGGGAAGGTGAACATCTTTTTACTCCATTAAAGTGTACCTGTTGTTAACTAAATTGTTTTTGTATAATGTAGACACTGAGGACAAGCAGGGCTCTGTACACTGAGGACAAGCAGGGCTCTGTACACTGAGGACAAGCAGGGCTCTGTGCAGTGAGGACAAGCAGGGCTCTGTACAGTGAGGACAAGCAGGGCTCTGTACACTGAGGACAAGCAGGGCTCTGTACACTGAGGACAAGCAGGGCTCTGTGCAGTGAGGACAAGCAGGGCTTTGTACACTGAGGACAAGCAGGGCTCTGTACACTGAGGACAAGCAGGGCTCTGTGCACTGAGGACAAGCAGGGCTTTGTACACTGAGGACAAGCAGGGTTCTGTGCACTGAGGACAAGCAGGGTTCTGTGCAGTGAGGACAAGCAGGGCTCTGTACAGTGAGGACAAGCAGGGCTCTGTACACTGAGGACAAGCAGGTCTTTGTACACTGAGGACAAGCAGGGCTTTGTACACTGAGGACAAGCAGGGCTCTGTACACTGAGGACAAGCAGCGCTCTGTACACTGAGGACAAGCAGGGCTCGGTACACTGAGTAAAAGCAATGCTCTGTACAGTGAGGACGAGCAGGGCTCTGTACACTGAGGACAAGCAGGGCTCTGTACACTGAGGACAAGCAGGGCTCTGTGCACTGATGACAAGCAGGGCTCTGTGCAGTGAGGACAAGCAGGGCTCTGTGCAGTGAGGACAAGCAGGGCTCTGTGCAGTGAGGACAAGTAGGGCTGGGTACACGGAGGACAAGCAGGGCTCTGTACGCTGAGGACAAGCAGGGCTCTGCACACTGAAGACAAGCAGGGCTCTGTGCAGTGAGGACAAGCAGGGCTCTGTACGCTGAGGACAAGCAGGGCTCTGCACACTGAAGACAAGCAGGGCTCTGTACACTGAGGAGAAGCAGGGCTTTGTGCAGTGAGGACAAGCAGGGCTCTGTGCACGGAGGACAAGCAGGGCTCTGTGCACTGAGGACAAACAGGGCTTTGTACACTGAGGACAAGCAGGGCTCTGTACACTGAGGACAAGCAGGCTTCTGTGCACTGAGGACAAGAAGGGTTCTGTGCAGTGAGGACAAGCAGGGCTCTGTACAGTGAGGACAAGCAGGATTCTGTACACTGAGGACAAGAAGGTCTCTGTACACTGAGGACAAGCAGGGCTTTGTACACTAAGGACAAACAGGGCTCTGTACACTGAGGACAAGCAGGGCTCTTTACACTGAGGACAAGCAGGGCTTTGTACACTGAGGACAAGCAGGGCTCTGTACACTGAGGACAAGCAGGGCTCTGCACACTGAGGACAAGCAGGGCTCTGCACACTGAGGACAAGCAGGGCTCTGTACACTGAGGACAAGCAGGGATCTGTACATTGAGGACAAGCAGGGCTCTGTACACTGAGGACAAGCAGGGCTCTGTACACTGAGGACAAGCAGGGCTCTGTACACTGAGGACAAGCAGGGCTCTGTGTACGGAGGACAAGCAGGGCTCTGTGCACGGAGGACAAGCAGGGCTCTGTGCACTGAGGACAAGCAGGGCTCTGTACACTGAAGAAAAGCAGGGCTCTGTACACTGAGGACAAGCAGGGCTCTGTACACCGAGGACAAGCAATGCTCTGTACAGTGAGGACGAGCAGGGCTCTGTACACTGAGGACAAGCAGGGCTCTGTACAGTGAGGACAAGCAGGGCTCTGTACACTGAGGACAAGCAGGTCTTTGTACACTGAGGACAAGCAGGGCTTTGTACACTGAGGACAAGCAGGGCTCTGTACACTGAGGACAAGCAGCGCTCTGTACACTGAGGACAAGCAGGGCTCGGTACACTGAGTAAAAGCAATGCTCTGTACAGTGAGGACGAGCAGGGCTCTGTACACTGAGGACAAGCAGGGCTCTGTGCACTGATGACAAGCAGGGCTCTGTGCAGTGGTGACAAGCAGGGCTCTGTGCAGTGAGGACAAGCAGGGCTCTGTGCAGTGAGGACAAGCAGGGCTCTGTGCAGTGAGGACAAGTAGGGCTGGGTACACGGAGGACAAGCAGGGCTCTGTACGCTGAGGACAAGCAGGGCTCTGCACACTGAAGACAAGCAGGGCTCTGTGCAGTGAGGACAAGCAGGGCTCTGTACGCTGAGGACAAGCAGGGCTCTGCACACTGAAGACAAGCAGGGCTCTGTACACTGAGGAGAAGCAGGGCTTTGTGCAGTGAGGACAAGCAGGGCTCTGTGCACGGAGGACAAGCAGGGCTCTGTGCACTGAGGACAAACAGGGCTTTGTACACTGAGGACAAGCAGGGCTCTGTACACTGAGGACAAGCAGGCTTCTGTGCACTGAGGACAAGAAGGGTTCTGTGCAGTGAGGACAAGCAGGGCTCTGTACAGTGAGGACAAGCAGGATTCTGTACACTGAGGACAAGAAGGTCTCTGTACACTGAGGACAAGCAGGGCTTTGTACACTAAGGACAAACAGGGCTCTGTACACTGAGGACAAGCAGGGCTCTTTACACTGAGGACAAGCAGGGCTTTGTACACTGAGGACAAGCAGGGCTCTGTACACTGAGGACAAGCAGGGCTCTGCACACTGAGGACAAGCAGGGCTCTGCACACTGAGGACAAGCAGGGCTCTGTACACTGAGGACAAGCAGGGATCTGTACATTGAGGACAAGCAGGGCTCTGTACACTGAGGACAAGCAGGGCTCTGTACACTGAGGACAAGCAGGGCTCTGTACACTGAGGACAAGCAGGGCTCTGTGTACGGAGGACAAGCAGGGCTCTGTGCACGGAGGACAAGCAGGGCTCTGTGCACTGAGGACAAGCAGGGCTCTGTACACTGAAGAAAAGCAGGGCTCTGTACACTGAGGACAAGCAGGGCTCTGTACACCGAGGACAAGCAATGCTCTGTACAGTGAGGACGAGCAGGGCTCTGTACACTGAGGACAAGCAGGGCTCTGTACACTGAGGACAAGCAGGGCTCTGTACACTGAGGACAAGCAGGGCTCTGTGCACTTAGGACAAGCAGGGTTCTGTGCACTGAGGACAAGCAGGGCTCTGTGCAGTGAGGACAAGCAGGGCTCTGTTCAGTGAGGACAAGTAGGGCTGGGTACACGGAGGACAAGCAGGGCTCTGTATGCTGAGGACAAGCAAGATTCTGTACATTGAGGACAAGCAGGGCTCTGTACACTGAGGAAAGGCACACATCAAGCTGATTGACAAGCCAGGAGCCTGCACAGAGCCCTGCTTGTCCTGTCCTCTTCTCACAGAGACACACAGACAACGGCTGCAGAGACAGCATTTTTTCACCTAACAATATCATTTTTTTTTTTTTTAACCAATGTATATTACAAATATACATATAATTGCATTATCTACATTATATCAAATGTTTTTTTTATCGTCAGGTACACTTTAATTAATTTAGGGGAAACTGAGTTTCTGCACCAAATGTATAACATGGTGCAGAGCATGTGATAAATCTGGTGCTGATCCCATTTCTTACATCAGTACACCACTTATGGTGTTTTCTCTGTGAGTTTTTGTGCAACTTTTTAACCTGTGTGACAATTATGCAACTTTTTTTTTATAATGCTGTCCACAGTTAGTTTGTACATTTTTTTTATTTATTTAGTGGTGATTAGCACTCTTTTTGGTGGGTTGCGCCAAAATATGCACTTTTTTTTTTAAAAGTCACAGTTTCTTAAATACCTGACCACTGCAAAAAATCAACCAAAGACATGTCTACCACAGCAACAATCCAAAACAGAGGTAAATAGCAAGTGCATGCAATACACCTCCATAGCATATCATTACTGCAATCAGAGCCATAATACAGTTGTGTGCATGAGCCCCAAACCTGCCTATGGGAGATCCGAACCCAAGTGTATTGGTACATAAATCTCCATCCATTCTCGTAAGCCTGAATAATTTACATTTTCTGTATTAATTACAGACGGAGGCATTAAAGAAGAGCGGGTGATAGCTCAGTAAGCGCTCCACAAAGTCGACAATTCCATTGTGTTTATCTCTAGTGCAGAAAACCTTTGGCAAATTCAATTTTCAGTCATAGTTCACAAAATGACCGCCAGTTATGCAAATACGATAATCCAGCAGAGACACATTTCGTCTTTATTTTACTGAAAGCTGATACAATATTCCAATGGTGGCATCTCTCCAAGATAACAGCAGCATTATGGGATTAATGTGTTATAACCTGCTCTGCTCTCATCTCACTCAATTTCACTTTTGACTTAATGTGAAGAGGTTTGTATACTATGAGGGGGAATATAAACTCTTTGCAGCTAATTTATTTGGTTTCAAATAAAATTTCCCAAATTTAAAGGACTCCTTCGGAACCTCACCTATAAGAGCACAGGAAACTCAGTACTTATTTATGGAAAACCATCATACATACCACTATATGTGGCTTCCACAGCCTTAGGCCAGGGTAAAATCATGTTACCCATGTACGTTCAGAATATATGTTGGCCTACTATTAAGAAGGGATGTCATTGTATACCGCAGCAAAGTGACTGAAAGCACATTTAGTTTAATGGGCCAAATGGAGTAGTCAACTATATTTGGTTCATTTCCCAAAAGTATACAGTACTTTGCAAGACCATGCTTTTCAGTCCCACAAAATGAATGTATGAGTTTGCTAAATGACCCAAATGCAGGCAGTCACTAGTTGATTACATTCAGACCAGTAAATTCGGTTGTACTGGATATGTCGCCATCCATTTGACAGATTGCCAATGTATACCATGAACATATACAGAGAAAACAGGAGGTGAACCAAGCTGTTTCTGCACGGAATTAGTTTCTAGTTTAAATGTTTGGAAAACACTTTTGTTGAACACATTTAGGGTAGGGTCAGATGTGGTGTAAGAGTCAGATGTGAATAAGTGCTGTGTATTTCACACTGCAGGAAATGCAGAGGGCAGCCGCATTTCGAGTGAGGTTTGGAGACGGGCCCAGCATTTTGGCGTGACTGTGATGCGCTGGGCCATCTCCAAACCCAATTGCACACACAGGGCTGTGGTGGAGAAGCCCTGTGTATCTGCTCATAGCAAAATATTTCCCACTGCCTGGTGGATTTCCTGCAACCTAAAATATGCAGCATATATGCTACATGTGACCCTGCATAGGTAAATCCAGCCCATGTGTCCTTTAGTACTGCCCCACAGCTTGTTTGCATCTCATTTGACTGACAGCCACTAGATAAAGTGGAGGTGGGTTGGATTTACATAGACTCAGCACTCCAAATATGGGAAACTGCACCGAGCAATGTTGCCTTGTGCTTAGCCCACAATAGGGGCTAGGAAAATGAAAAACCTCCAAAGTCTTTAAAAGACACCTGTCTTCTTCATCAGGGATTGTATAGGTGAAGAAGAACAATGTCTCTGAAACGCATTAGAGGTTTTTGCTTTTTGCTATGCCCTGTAGTAATGCAGACTGGAGCACAGCACTAGGCAACATTACTTCGTAGAGATGCTACCGGTCAGGGCAGTCTCCTATATCGCGTGCTGCCCCCTCATCGATCAAAAGATTCAAGGAACAGCCTCATGACTATGGACTCCTCTCCTATAAATCAGGTAACTGGTATGTGCTTAATGATTAACACTGAACATTTATTACAGGATTGTAGGATACTTTTACAAACTGGAAACTTTGTTATTATCATTAATCCTGTGGTAGTGTATAGAGGTGCCATTATATATACCTGATATATGAATACACAAAACATCATCTCTGATAACAACACAATACACCTTTTACTGCTGTGAATACTAATCTGGTGGACATACTGTATAACAACATATAACTTTGACTTTCCATTAGTTCCCCCTTCCTTGCACTATTGATATCTACTTCTATGTATTATGTGATTAAAGAGGCGAGCTGTAGTGGTCTCCCCATCATAACTAGCTGCAGACAGGGTTTTTAAGAATCAGCACCAGTCTATCTTTTTTTTTTATCTACATAAGCTATATCTACCCAAGATGACATAAACCAATCACTTTCCCGCTATTACATGAGCATTTCTCTGACATCATAGTACCGGCTTATAACACATTTGGACATGGATTACAGTTATATTCTTCTATACACCTAAACTTCTGCTTAGGGAGTTGTATTAAATAAATGATGACAATCAGGGGACGTAGGGAATGGAGTTTCTTTCATCTTTAATCTACACACTGGATGTCATTTGCATAAACGTGCATATTAATGTATTTCCAATGCTAATGCATTAGTAGTAAAAAGTGCTGTCCCTGAAAGCAATATGTACAGTTACATTACAACCCTCACTTCATAGAGAACAAGCTCTGTGATATGGAATCCGGTGCGCACTTTTCTCATTTTATCCGGTCCGGGCTGCAAAATAAAAGAAAACAAACTTTCTCTTACCTGCCAACGAGCCCCCGTAGCTCCGGTACACTCCGGTACAGGTGTTTGGTCGCCGGGCTGTTTGCTTCTCACTTCCTGTTAGCCCGGCACGTCACACGGAGCTTCAGCCTATCACCGGCCGTGGCGGGACATCGCTGCGGCTGGTGATAGGCTGAAGCTCCGTGTGACGTGCTGGGCTAACAGGAAGTAAGAAGCACACTGCCCAGCGACCGAACACGTGTACCGGAGCTCCGGGGGCTCGTTGGCAGGTAAGAGAAAGTTTGTTTTCTTTTATTTTGCAGCCCGGACGGGATAAAATGAAAAAAGTGCGCGCCGGACTACTCCTTTAAAGTGTTACTGTCATCTGATGAAACTTTTGACATGTTGTCCAGACATGTCAAAAGTTTAGATTGCATCAGGTCTCCATCCTGAGACCATTTGCGACTGCGAGTTATAAGCCAGGCCTCGTTCAGGAGATCGGGGGAAGTCTCAGCGGTCGGACCCCCCACGATCTATAATGTATCCCCTATCCTTTGGATAAGGGATAAGTTAAGTTATATTTCACTACAGAACTCCTTTAATTTCTTTACTATCCCCAGGGGATGGTGAGGAAATTTTTTTTCCATATATAATGCATTGCCAAGTGTTATATATGGTAAAATCTAATGTTTGGTTCCCTTTAACATGCACAGTAAAAAACCATAGGTCAGTTTTAATTTAATGTATTGTCAGGAAATGATCAAAATACATATCTTAATAAAGTTTTTATGTGAAACATATATTTCACATATTTTATGTATTTATTTATTTTCCATGTCATTATCTATATTAAAAAACATCCTGAAAATTTGCCGTTTTCATTCTGAGCCCACTGAGTCCTCACATTAGGCTGACACAGAGATCTCTGTTATAAAGCTGTTGGCAGATAACACAGGATCCCACTGTTTAAATTAGGCGAAGGAGGCAGCTCCATTACCCCCCATCCTCTCTCTCTCTCTCCAATTGGACTAATGTAACTGACACAATTCTGTAAAAAACTAAATTAGCAAATATTTCAACAGAGAGAACAATTGCCATAAATTGTCAAAAACATTTTTCATCAATATTAAGAAACTTTAAACTGAAAATATAGGTGTAATGGTGGAGGAGCATGAGAAAAAGGCCAATCTACTAAATGCCTTCTTCTTTGCTGTATTTACACAGGAAGATCCGATGTCATATGACATGAAAAGGGATAATGTAAATTCTGCAGCAGATCTCACCTGTTTAACCCAAAAGAAGTGCTGCCCCACCTTATCAACATTAAAACGCAGAAATCAATGGGCACTCGTGCTTTGCAGGAACCAAGTACCAGGCTAGACAGACCCTTATCATTGGACTGGGGCAAAGCTGTCCATGTTGTATATCTGGACTTTTCATTTGATAGGCATTTGATACTGTGCCACACAAAAGGTTAGTACATAAAATGAGGATGCCAGGGAGGATATATGTGAATGGGTTAGCAATTGGCTCAGTGACAGGAATCAAAGGGCGGAACTTACTCTGTTTGGGTGTATGTTACAAGTAGGGTACCGCAGGGGTCAGTACTTTGTCCACTTCCTTTCAATATGTTTATAAATGTCCTTGTAGAGGGTTTACAGAGTAGAATTTCAATATTTGCAGATGACACCAAACTGGTTAGGGTGATCGCCACAGAGGAGGGTAAAATAATATTACAGAGGGATCTGGGGAAGCTGGAGGCTTGGGCACAGACATGGCAAATTAAGTTTAATGGGAATATATTTAAGGTTATGCACTTGGGCCATAAAAACAACATGTACAATAATAAAACATTAGGAAAAACTTCTGGAAAGGACTGATTGAGGGTACTGATTGACAGTAAGCCAAACTTTAGTGATCAGTGCCAGGCAGCTGCTGCCGAGGCTAATATTTTGATTTCTATATTGGAGTTGGGAAGGAATTTTTCCCCCTGGTATTGGGTAATTGGCATCAGCATCATAGGGGGGGGGGGGGGGGGTTGCCATTCTCTAGATCAAGGAAGTAGAGTTTTAGGTTGAATTTGATGGACTCTTGTCCTTTTTTTAACCTTATAAACTATGTAAGTATGTAACACTCTCACAGCATGTTGTTTTTGTGTCCTGACACCTGCTGTAAAGCAAATCTCTAGAGCTTCTGTTGCAGCAATTTAATAGAGATGCCTGCCCTCCTATACATGTAAAGACATATTTCTGTAGGTACAATACAGATCTGTATTATTAATCTGTATTCTGAGCTAAGACATCGATAGTCTAACCCACAGATCCATATTTTCAAACTCATGTGACATCTATAGTCTTTTGAAAAGAATGATTTGTACAAAACCTCCAGTTACCAAAAACCACAGTAGCCATATTTTACCCTCTAAATACAGAACAATATGCATGTCTGTCATTTCAAGGAGAGTGAATATCTACCCTTGAGAAGGAAACAAATATCTTTGTACTATGTTAGCCTGTAGATAAAAAAGATATATAGTGAGAGTCTTCAGTGGTTGATACCTTTTAATGGCTGACTGAAGAGATGATGACAGATAGGAAGATTTCCAGACTATGTAGGACTCTTCATCAGGCAAGGTGTAACACAGTATCTGAAGCCACATATTTATACACAGAAGGACATAGGAATAGTGCTGTAAATAAGACAAGTGATGTAAAGCTGGGCCATCAATATAAGGAGGGGAGGAAATGGCTAGGGCTGTAAATAGTTGAAGCAGTTCATAGATGCGAAGTGTTAAGGTTTTATTGTTCTCTTGTTTCTATCCTTGAACAAGATCTTGTTGCTTTTCAATTGTAAATTGGTCCAGCATTCTGAGCTGATGAATTCCTTAATATATCCTTATGGCGGTCAGAGCCATTTCCCATAACAGCTAGCTCATGTTGTTATGTTATAAAACCTATGTCTGTGCAGGAAAGTTGGAGCTCTGTATCAGCAAAACAAAGCACTGACTACTTAGAAGATATGTGTTGTGTTACTGTGAATGAAGAAGTTTTTTTGATATGTCATAGAGAAATGTGAAAAGTTTTTATTGGTTGGGGTCTCAGTGCTTAAAAAAAAAAAAAAAAAAAAAAAGGTAGAAGAACTCAGCTGAGCACAGGATAGGCGATAAGTGAATGATCTCAGGGGTCCAACCACTTGAATTCCAAAATGGGGCTCATCTATTACCTCGGAGAGCTCTGGACCCTGTCTTCTGAGATTAACTGGTTTTAGGAGTAACAGCTAGCTCCGTCAATCATCGATCACAGCGATGTCCCACCTCAGTGGTTGGCCATGTGGGTCATCACTCCTAAAACCAGTTTGTCTCTGAAGGTGGGAGCGCTCCAAGATAAGAGATGGGCCCCATTTTGGAGATCTTGAGGGGTCCCAGTGGTTGGACCCCCTGATATCAGATACTTATCCTGTGGATAGGGGATAAGTATTAGCTGTGTAACCTCTTGGCATCCTAATGGAATTTTCATTTTGTGGTGCATAGTAGCTGTTGTCACTCCCAAACAGTCAAGACACTGAGTCAAGAAAGCATCTCCTACTATTCAGTTATTATAGATTCATAATTATATATAGTAAAAAAAAATCCTTTCCCCCATTTCTTTACTATTCAGTTTGGGAACCTTTAGTGCTTACATTCCAAAGGATCACCAATAGAAGTTCCTTCTGTGAATAGAATTACTCTTTCATGGCTTGTCAATGTCTAACGTCATTTTCCCAATAAGTTCCTGTTGAACCATACATATTATATAAGGGTCCTCAAGGAAAAAAATGCTTGCAATGCTACGAAAAATAAATAAATAAATAAAAAAAACTGCTTCCCAAGCAATGTGCTTACTTACTTGAAATTTAAGCCTTTTAAGATGAAGGTCTATTATTTGAGTGCTTGTAATTCTGTAGGGACGCTCGGAGCATTGTACATTATTCAAATAATTAAAATTATTACAGTCCATCATTGGATGTTTTATTCATGTTGTCCCTTATGAATTGGGGTGAATAAAAAAAACTGGTTTCATTTTGATCTTTGATGTCACTCTGACAAAGAACGGTGTATGCCTATTGTGACATACTCTGAATAAACCTGATCTAATTAACTTCATGTCAGGACATATATTACAAAACTCGTTTTATCATAATGAAACAATCTATTCACAGCATAAAAAAGCACCAAAAAAAACAGAGATACATAGTTAAGATTTGATCTTCCCCCTCATTACCTAACACAATACTCAGTGACAATCTTCTGGGATTACTTCAAAACGTAAGACTGAGCGGGAGATCAGAGCGGGCGGCTCCTGGAATTTATTACTATCAAAATGTCACTTAAATTTCATTTGGAAAAGTGAAGAATTAAAGAAATCTCCAAAAGGTAAATGATAGAAAGAAGATAATGGAAAATCAGGAGGAGAATGGGTTATAGATGTGGGAGGCACTGGGGTCTCCTGTGTTGTGAGGACTTGATTTTTTTCAAGGACAAGCGGATGGTTATCTGTGGTATAAAATATCGAAATCATTCTGATGAGTCATATTGGCTGCATGTACGTAGAACAGGAGATTCCAGGAATGTCTCAAGAAGACATCTGGAGTGATTAATCTATAAGATTATTGAACTCCAATGTGTGTTATTCAAGGAGCCGTCCCATGACACCATATTTTTCTGATAAGTGTGTTTGTGGGGGGGCATGTTCAAACAATGTTTAGTTAGTAGTTTCAGCCATAAAGAAAGGTAGTCCGATTTTTGTGAAAAATGCCTGTGGAAAAAAAAGTGTCTGTATTTCAGCCATTTTTGCATGATAAGCATTTTTGCATGATAAGCAAAAAAAAAGAGCATTTCGAATAATTTTACAGCCATAAGAATGTTGGCCATAAATTGAAAGTGAAGGTATACTAACAGACATTGTAATATTAATTTCAATATTTTTGAGCAGTAAAAATGCCATTTTACACGTATTTTATGGGCCAAAAACTGGCAAAAATACTTTGTGTAAACATGGTCTTAGTGATCTCAAGACTGAGGTCATCTATCTATCATCTATATATCTATCTCATATCTATCTATTTTATATCTATCTCATATCTATCTATATATGGTCATCTTGCTGCCGCTATAGGCGAGCTATGTGCACTGATTCTAGCATCCCAGCTCTCCATAGCGACGGAATCACGTGACATAGCTGTGTCATGTGATCAGGTAACCGGAACTAGGGCTCTTACAGCCGAGAACGCCGGGAGCGGCGTTCCACGCTGCGGGCGCCATGCAGGCAGATTTGTACACAGAATATGTCACACAGGTATCTATCCGTAATTATAACATTTAATATGTGACAGCTGGTAGAATTATGTAAATATTAACATGTTTCAAGCTTGTCTTTATTCCCACTCTGCACTTTATTATGTAAACATTTTTTATAACACTTTGCATATTACTATGTAATGTACCTTATATGTATTGCACTGATTTGAGATTATTTTTATGCACTTGTATGATGATTGAAGCACTTTATTATGTAATTGATTAAGCACCTTATGTGGGTATAAAAACCCTCCTGCTGAATTGTGTCACTGAGCTTGAAAATGGTCCTATAGTAGGACAGAAACGTTGCTGCTTTACATGTGAGCAAATAAATCCACTTTTTTTCACTTACTGGAGGAGTGCTGTGCTTTTCTACTTCTATCTATCTATCTATCTATCTATCTATCTCATATCTATCTATCTATCTCATATCTATCTATCTATTAGTGTTGAGCGGCATAGTCTCACACAGTAGTATTAGAGCCTTCTTTACACCACACAAGCTGGAAGCAGAGAGGGGTGATCACTGTGATGTGTACTGTGAAGAAAAAAAAACAAAAAAAAAAAAAAAAAATATTCGTAATTACGAATATATAGCGCTATATTCGCGAAATTCGCGAATTCGCGAATATGCGATATTCGCGAATAATATTCGAATTGCGAATATTCGCGAGCAACACTACTATCTATCTCATATCTATCTATCTCATATCTATCTATCTATCTCATATCTATCTATCTATCTCATGTCTATCTATCTTATATCTATCTATCTATCTATCTAGTGGAAAGGACCGCAGCACACACAATGTATTCCAATATAAAAACTGAATTTATTCCATAAAACAGCAAGCAAAAAGAAAGTCTCACACCACCATCTTCAGGTGTGAGACTACTGAAACGTAGCTTTCTTTTTGCTTGCTGTTTTATGGAATAAATTAACTTTTTACATTGGAATACATCGTGTGTGCTGCGGTTCTTTCCACTGCTATTCAAGTTGGGGCTCCTAACCAGTGCTCCTGTGACGGCGTGCACTTTCTTCTATATTTTTTACTTCTTTTGTGGATGTGCTGCTTCTTTTTGAAAAATGTATCTATCTCATATCTATCTATCTATATATCTCATATCTATCTATCTATTTATCTATTAATCTATTTATCTCAAATCAGTTAATCTCATATCTATTCCCTTCCATCTATCTATCTGTCTGTCTTTCTCATATCTATCTATCGATCAACCAATCAGATCACTTCTTAAATTTTTTAAAAGGCCTCTGAAAAATGAAAAACAATTTGATTGGTTGCTATGGGCAACTGGTCAACTTTTCTTCTACACAGGTTTTGATATATCTCCCCCTATATGTCTATCTATTCATCCACTCAGAATACTGTTTGCTTCCATATACTTATGGATGTAGTAATATTATAGTGCTATCGCTATCAGATCCGCTCCAATCAAACAGCGCTTCAAGTGGCCAAATAGTAGAGAAAGGTGTTAACATATTTGTGCAGTTTACATAATAAAAGCCAACAAGTAAAAGGCTAACATGGAAAACACAGATAAATTATCTGTCGGTGTCAAGTATCCCTTCCAGGCTGCAATCTGGTGACACAAACATCTTTATCGAACACAGTCAAAATCAATAGAAGTTGAAGAATACAGAAATAGAAGCCATTTATACACTATGTGCATCTATTATCCAAAGCATACAGTAATGGATGACGGAATAATTGGAAGAAATACATGCCTACTGTAGTTTTGGCTGCATATAGAATAAATCGGTACTTATCTATAGAGGATAAAAAGGTAGCGGTCCGCGGTCACAGCTGGGTTTGGTGACTGAGGAGACCAAATGCCTCTTCGCCAAATAAGGGTCATGTTCACATGACATAAAAAAACACTCTATTCTAATGGAGTAACTGGGAAAAAAACGGAATGTTAATGTACCTGTAACATTGCTTTAGAGGGGTTGTCTGAGATTAGAAAAAAATCATTTTACCCCCATAAAAGCCACAGTTGCCTTGTGCTGCATCTAATAGGGAATCCCAGTTACATTTCTAATTCATTTGAATGAAGGGGCTGAGCTGCAATACCAGATGCAGCCCATGGAGAAGAGTGGCACTATATAGTCCTGTTACCCTTTTCCAGATTGATTTTGAGGGTAGAAGATGGTATAAGGTGCTCACCTTATTATGTTGTGCTGCAGGCACAACACTGTTTATAGCTTTGATTATAAACTGTAGTATATGTATCCGGAGTCTGTGAGCTGCTGGCCGTCAATACCTGGCCCATTTTGGATTGGTGAAAAATGACGGAGTGCAAGAGTGATGGAATATCCTTGGCAGAGAGTACCCCTCCTGGAATCCAACTTTTTGCCTCTAAGCGCTCACCACTTAATGCCAAAATAATGGTAATTTCAGTAGTGTTTATAATAGAAAGCAGGGACAATGGGGGAGATTTATCAAAACCTGTCCAGAGGAAAAGTTGCCCACAGCAACCAATCAGATCGCTTCTTTCATTTTTAACAAGGCCTCTGCAAAATGAAAGAAGCAATTTGATTGGTTGCTATGGGCAACTGGGCAACTTTTCCTTTGCACAGGTTTTGATAAATCTCCCCCAATGTGTTCCTAGAGGCCTACTCTTCTCTCCATCAGGTCCTAACGAAGAGAGGAGTGTTCCCCTCTAAACATGCTATCCCTGCTTGGCGAGCACTTACAGCCAGAAAGTCGGATTCCAAGAGTTGTACACTCTGCCAAGAATACTCCACCACTCCTTTACTCCAAATAATATAGGAGGACATTTATCATTATGTGCTTTGGTAAGCAAGTTCTGAAGGCATTTTTTTATTTTTATTTATTTTTGCTTTAGTTTTGCTTATGTGCTACGTATTTGTCATACTATCACAGTTGGTTGATAAATTTTGTGACTTTTGTGAGACTTTTTTGCGACTTTTTACATTTGCTCATGTACGGGCGTTTTGTACTCCAGGTCAGACCTGGAGCAGACTTGTGACTTTTTTTGTAAGGGGATTTCAGCTTTTATTTGCCTACGTACGACTTTCGCACATCATAAATACATGACCACTGCAAAGTGAAAACTGAAATTTGCTTAGGTAAGACTGTTTGTTACTTTTTGCTTACCCACAAAAGTTGCACAAAAAAGTGTTTAGGCGCACATGCGACTTTTTGTGTGCCCAGAGTAAGCAAAAAAAAAAAAGGCTCTAAATACCTTGATAAATGTCCTCTATAGTGTCTTATTACAGGGGTCTGACCACTGGGACCCCCAGCTATTGACCCTAGAGTCTTGAGCATTGAGTCTTTGTGCTCTGCTACCTCTGGCAGCTCCATAGACCATGAATGGACTGTAAGCCCCCTATAATAACACTTCTCATCCATTTGCCTACCTTGTCTAGTAGTGGGAATGTATTGATGTACATAATATTGTGGACAGTGCAATCCCCAAGGACAGTGTTTCCCAACCAGTGCACCTCCAGCTGTTGAAAAACTACAACTCCTGGGAGTTGTATTATTGCAACAGCTGGAGGCACCTTGGTTGGGAAACCCTGCCTTAAGATCACAATTAAAGTTATAATAAAACTCTATAAGACAATCTCCCACATTGCAATCCCCTAAAATAGTGCATGCTGGAATTTGTAGTTTTGCAACAGCTGGGTTTGGAAACCCTGCCATAAGATCATAATTAAAGTATCTTCAAACCTAAGGTTCCTTATGACTATACATGATAATAAAATACATATCACAGGTAGTAGAAGATCTGTAGCCTGGCTTCTATTCTAGATCCTGTACAAAATTTTAGATTGTGTCCCGTCATCTACCGAGCCGAATCGCGAATTTTGGACAGAGGCCATTAACAAGTCAAGTGCCAGATGGTTTGACGTTGTCAAATGAAAATTCATCTCCCACTTTGCAGTCTTGTGGTGCTCAAACTTTTACAAGATGTTTTTCCTCCATGGTGTCAATATTATTTTAGAATTCACAAGCAGAACATGAATATCAAATAAAAGTGGGGAAAAAATAATAAATAAATAAAAAAGCATTCAGCAGAGCATCGAAATGCAACGGTGGCATGTTCGGAAGGGAGGGGAGTGACGCAGCGGTGAAGACATGTCTATTAAGACATCTCTAAAGTGTTGTTTTTGTCAATCACCCGCTGGGATCTCTCCTTGGAGAGCCATTGACCTGCTTGGCTTAGGACAGCATGTTTATATCTACAGATGTCAAGGGTTTGAATGGGTTTTTTGTTGAGGCTGGAAAACAGACATCCGCATGCCATAGATTAATATATTGTAGATGTTGATTTAAGTTTATACTGTAGAATAATAAGAAAAATACATATATAAAAAACAATTAAACAGTATGGATGGATAGAATTGAAATACATAAAAGACTAGACCATAGATAAAGAATATGATAAAACTTTAATAGAGCATTCTCATTATGACATACAAAATAAGAATTTCACTGACCCAAATTTGGGTTCTATTTATGGGCCATAATTTAAGGTGCCAAACTTAATTGCAAGACTATGGAGAGTTTACTGTATCCAGCAAGGTGACATAAAATACTATAGAGTGCTATGCCTGTGCCTGCTTATAGTCACACCATGTCTATGACTCCTATTCTGAGGACAGTGCTGAGGGCAGAAAAGATATGTTCTTTATTCAATTTCATAATAATGGGCCCTGAGGTCTTTTTGAAGATAACCCTAACTTAGTTAACCTAACAGTCCTCAGGTGTATAGCCCTTGGGCCAGGGTGTCCCAAAAAGTCTGAATTATTGCACGATTAAGAAGAGAACAAGGGGCGTGGCTTGGCTGCCTGCCTGGATGCACACTTAGGGACTGAGCTCTGGTGTTAACACCTCAAGAAGCGACCTTAAACAGCTTCTAGTTACTCGATTTTTCTCACGCCACTGTGGGAACCACTAACAGTCATGCCTGTTCAGAGAAAGAAACTAGTAAACCAGATTAAGCTCACCAAATTCTACTTCTTCAGAGATGCGTCCTGCCTGCAAGATGGTGACGAGTCTGAAGGAGAGCACTGCCCAGCCCAGTCTGCAGAGATGGCGTCCCTCCCCATCACTCTTTGGAACGGAACCTGCAAAGGTCCACGTCAGACCCCACACTGTTGCTCATCTCTTACGGAAGACAACTGAGGAAGACCAGGAGCTGATACTATGGTGAATTGCGACTCCCGTTCCCGTGCTGACCAAACTCCCTTACAAGCGGCCGCTTCTCCTTCATGCAGCCCGCTCAAGCAGAGACCTCGCCTAGAGGCACAGGCTCCCTCAACATCTCCCTCTGCCCGGGACTCTCCGGACCTCCCTGCCTCCGGGGGTGAGGATGCTCTTTTGGCCTTACCTGTAGCTAATGTCACCTTAAAGGGGTTCTCTGGTGCTTAGACATCTTATACCCTATCCAAAGGGTAGGGGATAAGATGCCTGATCGCGGGAGTCCCGCCGCTGGGGATCTTGCACGCGGCACCCCGTTTGTAATCAGTACCCAGAGCGTGTTCGATTACCGACGACCACAGGGCGTGTGACGTCACGCCTTCGCCCCCGTGTGACGTCACGCTCTGCCCCCCAATGCAAGCCTACGGGAGGGGGCGTGATATCTGTCACGCCCCCTCCCATAGGCTTGCATTGAGGGGCGAAGAGTGACGTTACACGGGGGCGGAGGCGTGATGTCACACGCCGTCGGCCCTGTGGACTGATTACAAACGGGGTGCTGCGTGCAAGATCCCGGGGGTCCCCAGTGGCGGGACTCCCGCGATCAGGCATCTTATCCCCTATCCTTTGGATAGGGGATAAGATTTCTAAGCACCGGAGAACCCCTTTAACGGATTCGGTAATGAAAGATATGCTCCTACTGCAGCGCAAGTCTATGATCATGGACATGCAGGCCCTTATTAACCCTCTGCGCTCTTTAGTGGATGATCTGTGAGGCAGAGATGACCACATTGAGCTGAAGTCTGGCTCCTTTCCTACATCATACAGCACTCTGGTGGAAGCAAGCAATGATCTAGAGGATGAGTTGGCAACCCTGCGTGCAAAAGAGGCAAATCTTGAAGACCAGAGTTGGTGCAACAGTATTAAGCTGCGCGATAACCCTAAATTGGTTCCGCTTGGGGACATTTCAGACTATGTGCGCTCACTGATCAAAGCTACTCTCCCCTCCTGCTCTGAAAGGGACTTGGAAATAGACCATGCACATTGTGTACCATGTACCATGTACCATGTACTCTTGCTCCAATCACACTTTCCCTAAGACAAGCTAAAATGCCATATCGCTGGGGCTTTCTGGTGCGCTTCTGGTCCCCTACAAGAATGAGCTCCACATTATAAAATCGCTTGAGGAAGGAAAAGAGGCATTTCGCAAATGGAACATACTGTACCTGTTCACCTCCCAGAGGGACCCTCATCCTCTGCCTGCAACAAGATCCATAAAGTGTAACCCACCGCAGATCAGTGGGACGAATGTGTTCCAGTTTAGGCTGCAGCCTGGACTTTTCCCCCAGATATTCTGTTAGGGATATTGCTACCTTTTTCTATATATCCTTTCTGCAAATGTTTTCTCTAGGCAATTTTTGTTGCTTCATGTTTATGTTGTTATTTTATGTGTTTTTTGGTGTCAGTTCACTCAGCCTACTCAATCACATTGCTTGTTCCAGATGGCTACGGGCGCCCTCGCTGGGAGGTGCCCCGTACTCCCCGCCCAAGATATTCCAGTTTTGACATATCGAATGCTTTTCTTATTATTATATAATGCAATTTCCTTTTAAGTATCAATGTGAACGGTCTGAATAGTTGAAAAGGACTTATCTGTGGAGAGAGGCAAGGTCACTCAATTGTGATGTTCTTTGTGTCTAGGAGTTGCATCTATTACAAAGGGATGCACTCAGGATAAAACATGTAGTTTTTCCTAACATCTTTCCCTCAAACTTTCATTCCAAATCACATGGAGTAATGATTGCTATAAAGAATACTATAGCCTTCTCCCCAATGAAGAAAATGTTGACCCTCAGGGACGTTATGTGATCCTTATTTGTATGTTAAACAATATGTCCTATATTCTGGTGTCGTTATACGCCCCCAACAAGTACCAACTTTTTTTCTTTAAGAAATGTATGTATAAAATTAATAAGGTTAGGAAGGGCAGGCTTTTAATGTGTGGCGACTTTAATTTAACCCATTCTGCCATTACTTTAGAGATTTCAGAGACCAATAGTACTCCCCCAATGTATCTTTGGAGAAGTAGACCATTCTTCATCTCCATTCCCCAACAAAGCAAACAGTTAGAGGATGATTTATTCATTAATTCTTCAAATTTAACAACCCCTCGAACACGGATCCAATGGTCCTCTGGAATACTCATAAAGCCTATATGCGAGGGTATTTATCAAACAGGGAGCTATTCTTAAACGTAACAAAGAAACAAAACTAGCGGACCTTCTTGCACGGCTCCGACGGATGGAAGCTTTTAACAAAGTTGCTCCTTCCCTGGCATTGGCTGTAGAGCTAAAAGTCCTCTGGCAGGATCTCAGGGGCCACCTGTTGGATTTGTATGAAAGGGTACACGGTAAACTAGGGGCCACATACTATTCACAAAACAATAAGGTGGATAGGCTCCTGGCTTCTCGTCTGAAAGCCCAACACACTAAAAGTAGAATACCCTACCTCCTTCATCCCTCCACTAATGACAAATTGTATTCACCTACAGAAAAAAACAACGTCTTTCAAGTATATTATTCACGACTATATAACGTTAGGGATACTATACCTACCCCTCCTACCCTGGAGAGCGACATACAGGCTTATTTAGCAGACATATATCTTCCATGTCTACGAGACCCTGACCTCCAGACACTAAAATCTCCGATTTCACTACATGAGGTTGAGTTGGTGATTAAAACTCTGCCCCCAGATAAGGCCCCAGGACCTGATGGGTTTGCAAAGCCTGAGGGAAAGGCTCACTGTACCCCTTGTTATGTTTTTTAATTTTTTTTTTGCTGTTCTGGCACCATAGGGGCTTCCTAAATGTGACATGCCCCCCAAAAACCATTTCGGTAAAATTTGCTTTCCAAAGGCCAAATTGACTCCTTCTCTTCTAAGCATTGTAGTGCGCCCGGAGTGCACTTGACGTCCACACATGGGGTATTTCCATACTCAGAAAAGATGGGGTTAAACATTTTGGAGGGCATTTTCTCCTGTTTTTCAGAAAAACTGCATTTTTGGGAAAACAAAATTATTCATTTACACTTTAACGAAAAGTCGGCAAACACCTGTGGGGTGTAAAGGCTCACTGTACTCCTTGTTACGTTCCTTGAGGGGTGTAGTTTCCAAAATAGTATGCCATGTTTTTTTTTTTTTTTTTTTTGCTGTTCTGGCATGCCCCCCAAAGACCATTTCAGAAAAACTTACTCTCTAAAATCCCATTGTCGCTCCTTCCCTTCTGAGCCCTCTAGTGCACCCACAGAGTACTTGACATTCACATATTAGGTATTTCCTTACTCGAGAGAAATTGAGTTGCAAATTTTAGGGTGATTTATCTCCTTTTATCCCTTGTAAAAATTCTGAAACTGGATCTACAAGAACATGAAGTTTTGTCATGTAAAATGATTATAAACCGACGTCCGCTTCCTGCCGACTGTCACGTGTGTTTATGCAATCTGCGTAAATATCACCTCCCTCCTCCCCACGGCTCCCGAAATTACTCTTTGCCGCACCCCGAGCAATCTGTCATCAGATTTCTGACGGTCAATACATCACTTCAACACAATCTACAATAAAGTTAAACCTTATGGAGGTCCCTTGTTCCTGAAATTCTCCTATCAAGCCGGCTTTAGCTTACGCACAAAGGGATTTCTCCGAGGGGGAAACATTTTCTATGTCACATCCTGTTGATGTAGGAGAGTCGGTTGTGGGGCTTTGTTCTAGGCACAGAAAGGTTACAACATGTATATTGTAATGAACAGAGGCAGCATATGTTTCACCATTTACCCGTATAACTGGGTTATTGAATTCTAGGAAATCATCAATATTACAAAAATAGAATAATAATAGTTAAAAGCCTAAAACACAACTGTAGCAGCTATTGTATCTTAGTGCTCTTTTAGTCAGCAACCCCCATAGATATCCAGTAGAATTGCTTATGGAGGATATGTACAATAGAACATAAAGTTATATTATCATTCCAATTTGCTAATTTGTGCCCTTCCATAACAGTCCTACAGTATTGCTCATCCTGAGTTTTCTAGTTCATGGAAGAAATACATAAAAATATGTAAGTGATGTAAAAACAAGATCCATGTAGAAATGGGACCTATGTGTAGCTCTTTCCTTATAGTGTGAACATGATTTATAACATAGCAGGTTTATACACTGTGTGTTACATAGTTACATAGTTAGTTAGTACGGTCGAAAAAAGACATATGTCCATCAAGTTCAACCAGGGAATTAAGGGGTAGGGGTGTGGCGCGATATTGGGGAAGGGATGGGATTTTATATTTCTTCATAAGCATTAATGTTATTTTGTTCCAGGAATGTATCTAATCCTGTTTTAAAGCTGTTAATTTTTCCTGCTGTGACCAGTTCCTGAGGTAGACTGTTCCATAAGTTCACAGTTCTCATGGTAAAGAAGGCATGTCGCCCCTTGAGACTAAACTTTTTCTTCTCCAGACGGAGGGAGTGCCCCCTCGTCCTTTGGGGGGGTTTAACCTGGAACAGTTTTTCTCCATATTTTTTGTATGGGCCATTAATATACTTATATACGTTTATCACATCCCCCCTTAAACGTCTCTTCTCAAGACTACTTTAATCGCTCCTCATAGCTAAGATGTTCCATGCCCCATATTAGTTTAGTCGCGTGTCTCTGCACCCTTTCCAGCTCCACAGTGTCCCTTTTATGTACAGGCGACCAAAACTGAACAGCATATTCCAGGTGAGGCCGTACCAATGCTTTATAGAGGGGGAGTATTATGTCCATGTCCCTTGAGTCCATGCCTCTTTTGATACATGACAATATCCTGCTGGCTTTGGAAGAGCAGCCTGACATTGCATGCTATTCTGTAGTCTGTGATCAACAAGTACACCCAGAACCTTCTCTACCAGTGACTCTGCCAGTTTAATCCCCCCCCTAAGACATATGACGCATGCAGGTTATTAGTACCCAGATGCATAACTTTACATTTATCCACATTGAACCTAATTTGCCAAGTGGATGCACAGACACTTAGTCTATCCAAGTCATCTTGTAACCTATACACATCCTCCATAGACTGTACCGTGCTACAAAGCTTGGTGTCATCTGCAAAGATAGAAACAGAGCTGTTAATACCATCCCCTATATCATTGATAAATAAATTAAACAACAGCGGGCCGAGTACTGAACCTTGGGGTACACCACTAATTACCGGGGACCAATCAGAGTACGAATCATTGACCACCACTCTCTGGGTACGATCCATGAGGCAGTGTTCAATCCAGTTACAAACTAAAGTTTCCAAGCCCAAGGACCTTAAATTACCTGTCAGACGTCTGTGAGGGACAGTTTCAAATGCTTTAGCAAAATCCAGAAACACTATATCCACAGCCATTCCTCTGTCAAGGCTTCTACTCACCTCTTTATAAAAGCAAATTAGATTGGTTTGACAACTTCTATCCTTAGTAAACCCATGCTGGTTATCACTTATAATACAATTATCCCCTATGTATTCCTGTATGTAATCCCTTATAAGTCCTTCAAACAATTTACCCACAATGCATGTTAAACTTACCGGTCTATAGTTTCCTGGGGAAGACCTAGAGCCCTTTTTGAAGATTGGCACCACATTCGCCTTGCGCCAGTCCCTTGGCACAATACCAGACACCAGAGAATCTCTAAAAATCATGTGAGGCCCTGGAGTGAGTTGGATGATGATGATTGTATTGGGTGCCATAAAGCTGGACATGCATTGTCTCCAACTCCCCCCTTCCCCCATAGACAAACACACTCAGATGTATTTAAACTCTGGGGAGATGGGAGAAAGCCGCTGCCAGACATCTATGGTGGAGGTGGCGTATCTCACTCAGAACAAAGTAGTTGGTGTGTCATCAGAGGAGAGTAAGGAGGCCCAATACACATTAAAGAAGATGTTCAGTGCAAAGCAATTTATGTCTGATCGATGTCTGATCGCGGGGGGTCTAACCACTGGGACACCCCGTGATCTCCCGTATGGGGCCCCAGCTCGGCCCAGGCTCTGCGCTGCTAGAGCGCATTTCATACCCAGCAGGTCAACTAGTACAAACACGCCCCCTCCATTCATTTCTATAGGAGAAGCAAAGACACTGTGGGGGAGATTTATCAAAACCTGTGCAAAGGAAAAGTTGCCCAGTTGTCCATAGCAACCAATCAGATTGTTTCTTTCATTCTGCAGAGGCCTTGTTAAAAATGAAAGAAGAGAGCTGATTGGTTGCTCCTCCTATGCTCCTGTGTCTCCGCTTCTCCCATAGAGACTCACACTGTGAAAGATTTTAGATCATGTTTTTTTACACCCAAAAAATAAGTGGCATGACCTATTTTTTTTTTACTGTCTATAGTTTAAAAAAAATGGCAGTTTTTTGGTCCATAGTTCCAGCCCTTACAAAAAAGAACATTTCTTTTTTTCAGGGCTGAAAATATGGCAAAAAAGTGGAAACATTCAAATGAATTCATGGTCTGCCAGAGTGGGACGCCCTCTATAAGGTTCATGTGCCTTAAAAGGGGGTGTCTTATTAATACCCTGCACTTAGACAACCACTAAGGGCTAGCAGGAGTTAAAATTCTATGTCTGATTAAAACATTTAAGTGTTTGGGTATAAAGGGCAAGTGCTATCTCTATTCACCATCCCCTTATAGAGCATCATAAAATATCTCAGCAAGTGAATTAACTGACTGCAAGAAGCTGGGATCCATAAAACCAAAGTATACATTGATTATTTGCCTCAAGTTGCCGGCTTGTTAAGCATCCCATTCCTTTCATACAAAAACGAAAAAATAAACAATCTGTGTCCATCACCTCCCCGCCGATGTAACAGAATCCTTGTGTAGATTGCTCTGTATTCTCACAGCCAAAAAACATAATAAGTTGGAATTAAAGTTGTAAGGAGAAAATCCCTTTAATGGGAAAAGCTTGCTTTAACAATTTGAGGGAGGAGAAACAAATGGGAAGGAATGAAGAGCTGCTGTAGAGCTCAGTAATGTGTTAAGTATTATCAATGATGAGAGTAATGGCTTCCCTGACAAAAAGTACTATATATTTTATATGATGATGTGCAGGGAGAAGATCATAGCAAGTGTACGATCTGCAATACCAACCCAGAAGTGGACAATATAAGCTAACTTCTAAATCCTGGACACCGCCTCATAGGGATTGAAGAGGTTGTAATTGATATAGAGGTCTGGAGGGACCAACATCTCCTCTCCATCACCAAACATGTTAGAAACAGAGCAGACTAGGTCTGATATAGACATAAGTATTTAGAGGGGTTCTCTCTGGAGTAAACATGGATGACCACTGATCGAACATAAATATTCGCCTGAAACGTTTATAGTCGCATCGACTATATTTTCTGTTCCCACCATTTCCTTCCCTCAATTACGTCAGCCTCGATAGGATCTATCACCTTTTTTTGACCACGCCCCGGTACACCTCTCCTTCACGCTACCCTCGTTTGCCAAGCCCCATGCCACCTGGCACCTGAATGAATCCCTTCTCCTGGATCCATTATGCCTACAGGAGTTGACAGAAACGATCTCAAATTTTAACACTGATGAACAACATAACACTGATAAACAACATGACACAATACATCTCCTCCACGGCGCTTCCCTGCCTCTCGGCTGACACCATATCCTCCCTAGAATCCCCATTCACCCCAGAGGAACTAACAGCGGCTATATCGGCCCTCTCAGTGGGTAAAAGCCCCGGCCCAGTTGGATATACAGCCAAATTCTACAAATCCCTTCGTGACAACTTGACTACTCCCCTTCTCACAGCTTTTAACTCTATCTCAGGATCTTCCTCTATTCCCACATCTTTCTTAAGAGCCTTCATCACGGTGATCCCGAAGGAGGGTAAGGACCCCACCCAATGTCAAAACTACAGACCCATCTCCCTTCTTAACGTGGATACAAAACTTTTTGCTAAACTGATCGCAAACAGACTGGCTACCCATATGGGAGCCTTAATCCACACGGACCAAGTGGGATTCGTACGCGGAAGGGAGGCGAGAGATAATACTCTCCGTACCTTCTCTGCCGTCCACTATGCTCGAAAAACCCGTTCTCCCGTATTTCTGTTATCTCTCGACGCCGAAAAGGCGTTTGACCGTGTGGATTGGGGCTTTCTTGACACCACTCTGTCTCAGATTGGGATGGGCGCCCTGATGAGGGCTCGTATAATGGCTCTTTATTCCAGCTTCCAGGCTCAGGTTAGAGTAAACGGCCTCCTATCCCCTCCGTTTGACATTCGCAATTGCACGAGGCAAGGCTGCCCTCTATCCCCGATTCTATACATTTTGTGCATTGGAACATCTGCTTAACGTCATTCAGCAAAACCAAGACATCAGGGGTCTCCAGACCCCCTCGTGCCAGTGCAAATGCTCCGCCTTCACAGACGACCTCCTGCTATACCTGTCTGCCCCCTTATATCTCTTCCCTCTCTTCTCTCCACCATACGCACATTCTCTCACCATAGCAATTACAAGTTAAACCCATCCAAAAGCGAAGCCCTCAATATTACCCTCCCTCCTGAAGTGGTCAGTCACCTCCGTGCTACGTACCCCTTCAAGTGGTGTGACAGGTCCTTCAAATATCTTGGTGTCCATATCCCCTCCAACTTGTCTGATATCTATACCCTAAACTTTCCCCCATTGTTGAAAATGCTGGGGTCGGACCTTGCCAGTTGGGAGCGCAGAGACTTTTCCTGGATAGGACGTATTAACATCCTGAAAATGAATGTCCTACCCCGCCTACTTTACCTGTTCTCTGCTATACCGACTCTCCTCTCCTGCTCTTTTTTCAGGGAGATCTCTGCCCTCCTCACTGACTTTGCCTGGGCCCATAAACACCCGAGACTCAACAGAGAAATCCTATCCATGCGCAAAACTGACGGTGGCCTGGGTCTCCCTCATTTCATTCTTTACCATCTGGTGGCGATCCTAGCCAGAGTATTGGATTGTCACACGCCCGCCTCGAATTAACTCTGGATAGCCCTTGAATGTGAGGCCACTTCATTAGACCCCAAATCGCTCCTGTGGCTTCCTGATAAAAAACTCCCTCCTCACCTCACCACAGATCTGCCCCCGGTCATGGCCACGATTGCATACATCAAACGACACTCCTTACCCCCCTTGCGATCTACACTCCCGATGGCACACTAACGCCTGTTTTTGACAACCCCCTCTTTCCAGCGGCGCTCTCAGCCTCTCACTTCTTAGGGATGTCCAGGGCTGACTCTCCCACATTCTTCCACCTCCTCACGCCAACCTCCCTTAAAACATTTGATGTCCTATGTGGTGGCCCCCCCTAAATCTTTCACGCAATTCTTCCAATGTTCACAATTAAATCACTTTTACAAGACTTCCAAATCTTCCCTCCATCTACATCGTACCCTCTCCTCGTTTGAGAAGCTATGTGTGGCCTCTGATAGGACTTTCCGTCCGATTAGCTCTCTATATGCTCTCCTACTAGACACCTTACGGACCACCCCGTTACCTTAAAGAAGCGGGTGGGAGAGGGAACTGGGCTTCTCCGACGGGGACTGGAGGAAAGCATTAATGCAATGCCACAAACTGTCCACCTCCTGCAAGGCTCAGGAAACGAATTATAAAATACTAACTAGGTGGTACAGAGTCCCCTCCCTTCTGGCAAAATTTTACCCGGTGTTTCTGACACGTGCTGGAGATGCGGAGAACCTGGGGGAAACATGACACACATTTGGCTGACATGTAATGCCCTGACTTCCTTCTGGTCCCAAGTTTTAGACCTCATTCACAAGCTGACATCCATCCGACTTCCCAAGCTCCCCGGCCCCATCCTGCTATCCATGTTCCTGTCTCCTTTACCGAAATGGCAAGCACGCCTTGCAGGCTTCATGGTCCTAGCAGCGAGAACAGTCATTCAGAGGAACTGGAAATCTGTCTCCCCACCTATACTCTCATCCTGGTTTCAGGAACTCTCCCACCTCCACTGGATGGAAGAGCTGCTAGCTGACACTAGGCACCAGGCAACGAGACACCACCTAATATGGGGCCCATGGAATGCCTTCCTATCTACTGACTCATACAGAACATTGTACACCTCACCCCCTACCCACCCGGTCTTGGAGGCCTCCTAGGTGTGTTGAGTCCCTAACCCAAGATCGCAGCCACACGGGGGGGGGGGGGACGAGCCTCCACGCCGCGCTGAAGAATCCACCAGTGCTCTACCTGTACCACTCTAGCCACTCTCGTTGTCACTTGCTCTCTTCCTACCCTCTCCTACCTCCTTTCCTTTACTATCACCTCCCCTTCCTTTGTCCTGTTGCCCCAGCCCCTCTCTTTCTTTCCTTTCTCTTGACCTCTCTGAACAGTTTCTATAAATTCGTTTGGACAGATAGTTGTTCTAGCTCACCGCACACACCCCTGGGTACACACCTCTCCTGAATGACATACGGTCAATACAGCTAAGTGTTTACATGACTTCTTGCAGTCCTTCTACCACTGCGATTGTTTTATAGCTCAGAGGTACCTACCCTATTGTCTTTTGTTAACTTTTAAATTGATAGTTGCTTGTTACTGCACAACTGTTTGTTTGTCTCTCTTATGGAAAATAAAAATTTCTACTTAAAAAAAAAAATTATAATAATTTGCCTGACCTCTGGGACTCCCACCAATCTAAAGAATCTGCTGCAATAAAGAGAGTTGAGCTGCAATACCAGGTACAATTGCTCATATGACTGTGTAGACAAATAAAGATGACTGTTACGCCGAGCGCTCCGGGTCCCCGCTCCTCCCCGGAGCGCTCACAGCGTTCTCCCATTTGCAGCGCCCCGGTCAGACCTGCTGACCGGGTGCGCTGCGATAATGTTCCCAGCCGGGATGCGATTTGCGATGCGGGACGCGCCCGCTCGCGATGCGCATCCCGACCCGCTTACCAGACTCGTTCCCCGTCTGTGCTGTCCCGGCGTGCGCGGCACCGCTCCCTAGGGCGCGCGCGCCGGGTCTTTGCGATTTAAAGGGCCGGTGCGCCACTGATTGGCGCATGGGTTTTAATCAGTACCTTCACCTGTGCACTTCCCTATTTATACCTCACTTCCCCTGCACTCCCTTGCCGGATCTTGTTGCCATTGTGCCAGTGAAAGCGTTTCCTTGTGTGTTCCTAGCCTGTGTTCCAGACCTCCTGCCCTGACCTTCTGCTACGTCCGACCTTGCTTTTGTCTACTCCCTTGTACCGCGCTTATCTCAGCAGTCATAGAGGTTGAGCCGTTGCCGGTGGATACGACCTGGTTGCTACCGCCGCTGCAAGACCATCCCGCTTTGCGGCGGGCTCTGGTGAAAACCAGTAGCAACTAAGAACCGGTCCACCGACACGGTCCACGCCAATCCCTCTCTGGCACAGATGATCCACCTCCAGCCAGCCGAATCGTGACCATGACCTTTCATGGTCTAAAGTAATCCTGGGGGTCCCATAGATTGATCAAACATTGATGGTCTAAGACAGTCCCCCAACAGGTCATATTTTCAGGATTTCCTGAGGCTTTCCCAAGTGATAGAATTCTGGTCAGAACATCAGGCATCACTACAAGGGTTCTCCATAGGAGATATCCTCAAATCATGACCTGTTGGGGGAACTTAGGACTGCACTTGAGAAGCATAGAAAAATAGGCATAATGGGGGAATGTATCATTTGTTTTACCCTGGTTTTATGTACATTTGTCGCACAGTTTGTCTCCGATGCTGTTTCATTGCGACTTTTGCTTTAGAAGACTCTTCAAAAAGAACATACCAAGTTGTGATTGCAGTTGATATCATGCAGTGGTCAGGAATTTATGATGTGCAACTTTTCAGTTCGTCACATATTTTGTCACAACTGTGCTAACTTAGGCACAAATCTACACCAGCCCTGCCTTGGCTTACAAACCGACTGCAAAGAGCATTATTAAAAAGTTGCACATTTTGTTGCATGGAATAAAACATTGCACAAACACTTGCAGAGGAATCACCATACAAAGTGGAGTACTGAAGTAAGAAATGTGATCATCACAAGATTTATCACATTCTGTGCGCCATGTAATACATTTGGTACACAGTTTCCACCACAGTAATTGATGGGGCAAACAGACATTCACTAACACCACTCTTGATGAAAACCTCCCAAAAGTGTTGAAAAAAAAAAACTTTATTGTAAAGCTTATACACAGAATTTCCTCAACTTTCACGATTTACGTGCAATGACGTCACAGTAATAATTTCAGTAGACACATCTATGTTTTATTGTGAATCAGTCGGATTTGATTTGTGCCAGATTCTCAACATTTTGGATAACAGGATTATCACACAAAGGTACTGTATATAAAACTTACTTGTAATTCTCTAGTTTGGATGCCAATGATCATATTATTACATGATGTCAATGAGTCCACAACAGAGCTCTATTGTAGATCAATAACAATCCTAATCCCTCCATTTTCTTGTCCTTTGACTATGAGATAAGATCTTGACCGATCAATGCAAAGCATGAGCATACTGTCTGCACACTCTAGTTCCCTTCCATCCACTCTTATCTATGCAGATGCCGCTGATGTTATCTGCATCTGTTCTTGCTGTATAATCTCATTGTTACTAATCTACTGTCAGCGCGTCTCCTCCCAAAGCTTAAGTCACCTCCTGACCACAAGATATTTCTGTCTCTTTTCATCATTCTTCAAGAACATCCTGAAAGATCGTCCTAATAATGTGCACCACATTTTTCCCATATTCTTGTAATGTTAGAGGAGAGCTTCTTTATCCTCGATGATGTGCTCTCGATGTGCGACAATAGGTTAATAAGTCATGTTTTTTAATCATCAGTTTTAATGAGAATATGGGAAATTGTATCTCATGCTCCCTTCCTGGTGTAAATTTACCTTTAAATGTTGAAATATCATAAAAAAAATATTAAAAGTTCTGCTTGAAGTATTTCATATAAACATTTTTAATTTGGACAATATTTATGTACAGTATTTAAAGGGGGAATCCAACCAAATTGTATCTTCTAACATTCAATGCGCAGTAAATCACATAATGGAGTCTACAAGCTTGCTTAAACTTATTTTGAAGGTAAATAGTACTTAAAGGGGTTATCCAACATTAGGTTACTTTAGTACTTACCTGCCAGGCAGTAATGTACATCCTTAGAAAGGATCTGTTTGTCTTGGGTCTAAATGGCTGTGTTGTGAGTCCACCATAACTCTGTGGCTATCTTTTTGTGAAATGGCTGTTTCCTGCTGGAGTTCCCTCCATCCACCTACAAGTCCCAAAATCCCTTGTAAGTGTGGGGACACTTTTCTCCCTTCTACACATTAGTCACCCCACCCATTGCAGCATAGATGAGCTCCCTTCTATGTGTGGTGTGCTTAAAACTGCATTTCCTGCAGCCCTGCGGAGAATGATCTCACTCCCACCCAGCGGCCGCTCCACCCATTGAAGCAGACAGGCTCCCTTTGAACACCTCACTAGTGATTTAATATCTCGGGCTGCACTGTAAACTGGGAAAAGCCAGAGACAACACTCCTTTTGTATGCTGATAAAAATGAACAGCATATCCTTCCTGGGATCCTTCCACAAAGTGGGAATTTAATGTAGTGAGAATGTGAGAATCCCTTTAATATAGTCCATTACCTTGGACAAACACCGATATTAAAAACTTAAAGTGTTGCATTGCTCCTTGGAGCCTTCAGACCTACCTATAGAGATTTGACCAGGCTCTATAAAGCAATGCAACCCTTTTAGTTTTGGACATCAGAGGTGGTGCGAGGTAATTGACTATATTAAAGAAATTCTCTGTTTTATAAAACTCCTACTTTTCAGAAAGATCCCTTGATAAATAACTGGTTATATGGTGATCTCCTATATGGGCCCCTAGCATTAGCTGTAAACTGTCATGAACTTGGCAGTAACTGTTTGATTTCCCTACAGCACCTCCACAGGGGAAACTGGGCATTACTCATTGTTGTTTCATATTAAACAAATGTCTGTAATGTAGGACATATCAATTTTTCCAGAACGAGAGACGCTCTTTGCCAACACTATGGCCATGAGATGAGGGTTCTGAACAAATGACTCTATTAACGCAAAATTTCCATTTTTTTTTTTTTTTTTTTAAGTGAGATTTCTAAACTGTACAATATGATAGGCACCCCTTTTCTCTCTTTCTTTGCACACAATAATATTAGGGTGACCCAATGTGTTTGCTAAAATGGGGGGGGGGGGGGGGCTATATAGGTTTCTTACCTTCCGACCTCAGAAGCAGACTTGTATCCCCATACTCTAAATGTTCTCTAAAATCTCATTGACTATAGTATGTACAGCTTGATCTATTGTGTTGTGTGAATAAGTGCCAGGAATTTACTTATGTACACAATACGCTATTGATGAGCAATATGAACAGCTACACAGCCTCCATTAATCGAACCGATAATAAAATCTGATGCTATCTGCATTTAGTCAATCCTGATGTGTTGTTTGTGTTTCAAAATGAGATCCAAGTTTGCCAGTTCAGTCTCAGCAGAAAATTGCATTGGAAAAATGTCACAATGGAAAGGGTAACAATAATTCAGTAACAATGTAGTGCATGAGCTTGTTATGAAAAACACAAATGAGCTGAGCTCCCACTATAAATAAGAAGAATCATTTATTCCCCACTGAGAAAATCTATGCTTATTTTAGTGGCCGTAGTAAAATTAAAAAGAAAAAAAAAAAGAAAAACACACAAACAAGAAAGGAAACCTTCCACAGTTACTTCGGAACCGGCCGTCTCCTGAAGGTGAATTACACACTGTATAAATTTGTTGTGTTCTTGGTTGTAAACAAAGGAAAAACAATTATTTTTTGGCTGCAAGAACTGCTAAATTCCTTTAAATTTAGAGTATTTTATTATGTTTTTTTCTAAAAGTGGAAGACATTTAGTACCCATTTATTTTAAAGTCCACTTTAAATCAAAAAGTTTCTAGCGCACATAAGCCCCTATATGTGTTCTTTTTGTAAGAAGGGTCCCCCAAAAATAAGCTGAGAGTGAATGCTGCAAGAAGTGTTCAATTCTCCTGCAGCACCCCCAAAGGCAAATGAAAGAACTGTATAGTTGTTATTAAAATCATTTGACTTTTCGGCGGAGATTTATCAAAATCTGTGTAGAGGAAGAGTGGTGTAGTTGCCCATAGCAACCAATCAGATCGCGTATTTCATTTTCCGAGGCCTTTTTAAAAATTAAAGAAGCAATCTGGTTGCTATGGGCAACTGCACAACTCTTCCTCTACAGAGGTTTTGATAAATCTCCACTTCATGAATAGCATGGATGTGTTGGGTCCTCTCGAGTAACAGACACTCTTCATAGCTCTATTTAAACTAAGAATGATCCAAAAGATTGTTTACAATTTATTTTCTAAACCAACTGCCCCATGTGTGCAAGTGGGTAAGTAACTGGCTCAGTGATAGGAAACAGAGGGTGGTTATTAATGGTACTTATTCTGATTGGGTGACTGTTACTAGTGGGGTACCACAGGGGTCAGTCTTGGGTTCTGTTCTATTTAATATATTTATTAATGACCTTGTAGAGGGGTTGAATAGCAAAGTAGCAATCTTTGCAGATCAATAGAGAAAGACAGTGGTTCCAGCTCCACCAAAAATGGTTAAAAATAGGTAACTTTAATTCATATAATATAAAAAAAATTATGAAAGGAAAACACATGTAACAAAAAAGTGCTCTAGTGAGTTAAAAACCCACGTCCACCGACGCGTTTCAAACAAATATGTTCTTTCTCTATTGTCTTTCTCTATTGGATTGTATCAACCAAGGATATGGCTTGGCTCTTGTTTCCTGTGCTCCCCAAAAATGGACATCTTCTCCCTTTATATCCTGGCAAATGGTGAGCTGAAAGTACAAACCCTTTCTTTTTTCTCAATCTTTGCAGATGATACTAAACTATGTAAAGCAGTAAACATTATAGAGGACAGTGCACTGTTACAAATGGATCTGGATAGGTTGGAGGTTTGGGCTGGGAAGTGGCACATGAGGTTCAACAGTGATAAATGTAAGGTAATGCACATGGGGAGGAAATAATTCTACCGCTATACAAATCACCAGTCAGACCACACGTAGAATACTGTGTACAGTACTGGGCACCAGTGTACAAGAAAGATACAGTGGAGCTGTAGAGAGTTCAAAGACGGGCAACCAGGGTAATACGGGGGATGGGAGGACTATAGTACCCAGAAAGATTATCAGAATTAGGGTTATTTAGTTTAGAAAAAAGAAGGCTTAGGGGAGACCTAATAACTATGCATAAATATATCAGGGGGCAGTACAGAGATCTCTCCCATGATCTATTTATACCTAGGACTGTATATATACCAAGGGGGCATCCTCTACATTTAGAGGAAAGACCAGCACTGTCTGAGGAGGTGGTCATGGTTAACTCGGTAAAATAATTTAAAAGGGGTCTGGATGCATTTTTGGAGAATAACAACATTATAGGTTATGGATTCTAGATCTATAGGGACAGAAGGTTGATCCAGGGATCTATTCTGATTGCCATATTTGGAGTCGGGAAGGAGTTTTTTTCCTTCCTCTGGATCAATTCAGTAGGGACTCATTAGGGTTATAGGTTGAACTTGATGGACTTGATGGTCTTTTTTCAACCTTATGAACTATAAAATATTGCATTCACCATACAGATAAAAAAAAAAAACATATATATATATATATATATCATTATTGGCCATTTACATGCTGTTAATGTGGTTGTCCAGCGAAATAAACAAGCTGTGCATAGTGTCAAAAGGTATAATAAAGCAACTTACTAATATAATGTTATTAGTCACAGTGCAGAGATCTTCCATATCATCTGTGTCCTCTCTCTAGTAAAAGCTCTTGTCCCCCCTCCCCTACCCTTCTGTCAGTATCAAAAAAAAAGCACAATGATGTAACGGGGTGGGGGCTGGTATTACTGCTCATAAGACTCATTAGTTAAGGCTGTAGTATCCCCATTCTGACAAAAACTAATGTGACTGAGAATGGTTTTCTACTGCCTTTTCTAATGAGTCATAAATCTAAGGAGCAGTAATACCAGCTCCCCCCTTTCACATCACTGATCTTTTTCCATGCTGACAGGAGGGGAGGGGGGGCAGGAGCTCTGCATTCAGAGCAAGGGAGACAGCACAGAATATATGAAAGATCTCTGCACTATAGTTAATAATATTATATTAGTAAGTAGCTTTATTATTCTTTACTGTAGAGCAGCCAAGAGAAGCATCATTCTGTCTGCACTGCTTGTGAGAAAAGGAGCAGAAAAGCTCTAGGAACATTGCAATATAACTAAGAAGTCTCCTTCAGCAGCAGGTGTATATTGTCAGCTTTTCCGTTCAACCACTGACAGCCATTCTGTAGACCATGGAGGACTTGTCTACTTGTCCCTGTCACTGTCAGCTTCCATCCCCCCCCCCCCCCCCCCCCCATTGACTGTTATTTGTACAGAACCAAAATGCTTCTCTTGGGCTTTGGTCCCCAAATTCTGGCTCCCAGGATGTTGCAAAACTACGACTCCCAGCATATTTTGACAGCTACTGACTGCTAAGAACAACTGATCCGTCACAGTCTGGATAGACAGAACAACAGGGCACATAGCATCACCCTGTCTGCTGCTCACTGTAATATTTCCTAAGCTTATCTTGCACATGTTCAGGCTACAGTACCTAAGAATATTACATGTGTGTAATTGAGAAAATCCTTCCTTTAATGTTTCTTTTTTTCTCTTCTTAAACAGATCTCCCACGCCCGTGCCTGGCATTCCTCACTGCATTTTATTTGACTGAGACGGATTTGTTGAATCTCCGACTGCTCCCAGATATTCTGCCAGTAGCACTTCTATAGAACATAAATTCACTCTACCCATCAGTGAGCCGCCAATCACGAAGGCACTGCCAGTGGTTGGTGTCTGCCTCTTCCTCTCTATCTTTCTTTCCATCACTGTGTGGTTGCATAGGGAGCAAGTCCTATGGCTCAACATAAGATTATAAACCTGCGTCTTCTGTGCGCGCTAAGAAAAGTTCAAAGTAGATGTCTCTTATATGAGTGTAATTTGTCTATCTTAGCAGTCATTTCTTCTTGCACTAATGCACCTAAAATAAAAAAGAACCAATTCTGCAAATATTCTATCCTTCCATCTTTTCTTAGGCTTGTGTAACAAATTGGGCATGATAATAAAATTAATGCAATTTAAATCTGTTGGTTAAACAAGATTTGTCATCCAACATAAAAATGGAGGAAAAGGAGGGCACATGCGCGTGACTCACTAGGAAAGATGCGTCCTCTGTGAGCTCCGCGCCACCGGCCGGGATACAGCTTCCTCAGCGCTGTTAATCCAGCTCCACCGACCTTTCACCTCTCCTAAAGCTCCGGTGAAGTCCCCAGCATGGACAAGAACAAGTTTGGCGGGTCGCAGAGAGCGCTCTCACAGACTATTCCCGAAATATTCAGAACGGGCCCTAAATACAATATGGCGCCGACTCCTTCGCACGCCTCCAGCCCGCCGGCTGCCGAGGAGGAGGACATAGCTGATTTTACCCCAATGCTGCCCTTACCTGCTGACCCACTGAATCCTGCTGATCTGTACCGCTCCATCCAGCTACTCTTCAAGACTGAACTGGGAAAGGCTGTGGCGGACTTCACAGAGCAGGTGGGTGAACTGGGTCAGAGGGTGTCAGATATTGAACTGAGAGCGGATGAGCTGGTTGATGCAATTGAAAATGACCGCACGCTCCTGGCGGAGCATACTGAGCGCATGGACATGATTGAGCTAAAAATTGAGGACCTGGAGAACAGGTCGCGAAGAACAAATATACGCATACGTGGCCAAATATACGCATACAGACCTCACAGCAGCGGCGCTAGACCTCTTTACCAAGTTATTACCACAAGTGGACTCAACATTACTAAGATTGAACCGTGTCCACAGAGGTTTGGGCCGCCCTAAAGGCCCCCGACATCCCCAGAGACGTTGCCCTCCTCTTGCACTACCCGGAGATGCAGGTTAAAATCTTACAGGCAGCACGAAATGTCGCCCCACTCCCGGGATTGCCGCCTTCAGTTCACCTGTATGCTGATTCGGCTCCCTCCACCCTTCAGAGGAGACGTAACATGAGACCGGTCACACTTGCATTACAAAAAGCCCAGGTTTGCTATCAGTGGGGGTTCCCCTTTAATCTACAGTTCCAGATACGCTCTCAGACATATGTTGTGCGCACTCCCTCTGAAGCCATGGAGATACTATATCGGGAGAATATTCCGTTTGACAACCAAGCTGCTCCACCCTCCAAGTCACCGGCCCTCAAACGTATGTGGCAGCGCACTGACATGCCGCATAAGCAACACCGCTCTCACCCACAGAAACCTGGATGATGTCTGACTCCGAATGATTACTGGATCTCATCTTATGTTCAGAACTTACCGATGTTCTTTTAACTTTTTTCCCACTCACCTATTGTTGTCCGGGACTTCACTGTGAACTGTTGCCAGGATTATAGTTGACTATGTTGGTTTACCGGCCTACTACCTATACTATGGTGCTTTAGGGGACCTGTAACTGAAGAGCACCCTATTGAATACTAGCCAGGGTTTAGGTTTATGGTTTTCCATAATCCTGGGCCGTTGGACTCTCATGCTGTCCCTGATGTGTGGGAAGTGTTGGACCCTAAGAGGTCACTGTTGGATTGCTATGATGAGGTCTACCCTCCCATTGATCCTTCTGCTCTGTGTTTTACTTGTTTTTTTTCCCCTCAGTTCTTGTCCTCTGTATCTTGTTATGTTTTTCATGTCTTCTAATGTCCGGCCTTCCGCCCCTGTCTTGTCCTGGGTCTTCATCTCTCCCTACTTGTTTTCCTCTGTGCTCTCTTGCTATTCAGCTCCAGTGTCTCACTGCCTTCTGTTCTCTTTGCCTGATGTTACTATTCAGCCTCTTAGCACCAAGATCACGATCTCACTTTGTGTCGTCTCCTCTCTCATAATGTGAGGGGCTTGAATTCCCCCACGAAATGGAGGAAGGCATTCATGGATTACCTGAAACACACTCCAGACATTATTAGTTTACAAGAAACCCACTTCACCACGTCCTCTTCCCCCAAACACTTCCATGCCAACTATTCTCGCAGTTACATGGCATCCTATGTCTCTAAAACCAGGGGTGTATTGACTCTTTTACATAATGACTTCCCACTCACGGTACACTCTTCATATTCGGATCCTGAGGGGCGATTCCTCATCCTGGAGGGCGTTCTTCAGGAACGAAAGATATGTATTGTTAACTCATACGCACCTAATGATGATCCTCTCTCCTTTTTTGTTCAATTAGCTACCAGGTTATAGTCCCTTACCTTTGATGTTTTATTGTGGATGGGGGATTTCAATATGGTTGTCAACGGCATGCTGGACAGGTCGCACACTGCTGGGTTCCGACGATCAGGTACACAACAACGTCTTCTTTTGCAGCAATTTGTCAACCTTGATATGGCGGATGTATGGCGGGAGCATAATATGACTCAAAGGGGATACACTTACTATTCCCCCCTCACTCACTATACACTCGCATCGACTGGGTGCTTACTAATACATCCTCTCTTACCTCTCTGTTATATGCACGACACATATCATGCGCATGGTCTGACCATGACATGATTTATGCCCATTTTCAGTTTGGGGAAGCTTGTCCCACCCCTTTCACCTGGAGACTTAACGAGTCCCTATTATCTCGTCCCCATATCCGCACACAAATAGAGACATCTCAGACTGACTACTTTGCTCTTAACTCTACTCCCTCTACTGATTCTGGATGGGTCTAGATGGCACATAAAGCTTATATGAGGGGGAAACTAATAGCTATGGCATCTAAGTTGAAGAAGCACAGAACGAAAGCACAGGCCACCCTAGAACATAAATTAGCTAAACTAACAACAGCCCACCAGCTTTGCCCAACACCTTATCTATATCAAGTGCTTAAAACTACCAAACTGCAGTTAGATACGATCCTCTCTGATCGCACTGAAAAAGCTCTACGCTGGACTAGGGCTTCCTATTATAAGTGGGCAAATAAGCCGGATAGACTCCTAGCCTCCATGCTTAGGCAGAAGCAGAGAATTAATAGGGTGCACAAAATTCAAATACACCCAAGGATGTCCACTTCAGACCCATCCAGAATCTATGAGGTTTTCCGCTCCTTCTATTCTTCCCTTTATAGATCTCCTGCTATTCCTCCCTCACCCTCTACTATTTCAACATATCTGCAATCTCTCGATCTTCCCACCCTCTCTCTTTCTAATAGGGATTTTCTCAACTCCCCCGTGACCGTGGAGGAGGTAGCAGATGCTATTTCACGTCTCAAGATTGGCAAAGCCCCAGGTCCTGATGGCCTTTCGGCCCTTTACTTCAAAAAGTTTGAAACGATCCTAACCCCCTCATATAGTTTCATATTGCAATAAACTCCTGTCTGGTTCCCCTATGTCGCCAGAATTTTTGCATGCATCCATTGTAGTTATTCCAAAACCCCATAAGGACCCTTTACTTCCCTCCAATTATAGACCCATATCCCTCATTAACCTAGACTCCAAAATCTTCACCTCAATACTGGCCAAGCGTCTCAATGCCATATTGCCGGGCCTTGTTCATACTGATCAGGTGGGGTTCATCCCTGGAAGACAAGCGCCCGACAATATCTGCAAAGTACTTAATGTGATCCATTGGGCGAAGGCTACGAATACCCCTCTCACTCTATTAGGCCTAGATATAGAGAAGGCCTTCGACACGGTACTGTGGTCCTATCTTTTTGGAGGGCTTCTCAGGACCGTTTGTGCAAGCCCTACAATTACTGTATTCAGACCCAGTGGCTTACCTTAAATTACCATCACCACGTCCCACTCCGATACAAATACGCAGGGGTACTCGTCAGGGGTGCCCCCTCTCTCCGCCACTATTTGCTTTGGCTATGGAGCCTCTGGCAAGTATCCTATGCGCTAACCCGGACATAACTGGTGCGCGTATAGGGTCTGATGAATATTTAGTGAACCTCTTCGCTGATGACTTACTCCTCACGGTCACTAACCCTTTAGTCTCCCTACCTAACCTTTTTTTCGGTTCTGGATCGTTTCTCCGAAGTATCTGGCCTGATGAATAAATCTAAATCTGAAGTACTTTTCTGCGATACTCGGCGGATAAGGGATCTTATCTCTCAAAACTTCTCTCTTCCTCCCTCTTCTGCTCTTCTTCCTTATCTGGGTGTCTCTATCTCTTCTTCCATTTCGGAATTGTATAGGTTGAACTATATCCCACTTTATAAATCTATTAGGGAGGACCTCGCTAGGTGGAACTTGCCACATATCTCCTAGCTGGGTCGTGTACATGCAATTAAGATGGTGATACTTCCCCATCTTCTATATCTTTTTAGAACACTACCGATCCCAATCAGGATGTCTGATCTTCATAGATTACAGGCAGATGTGTTTAGGTTCATTTGGAAGGGTTGTCCTGCGCACATTCCTAAATCTATAATGTACTATCATAAAAGACTAGGCGGTTTATCAGTGCCCAACTTTGCCAAGTATTATAAAGCGGCTAGATTGGCGCAACTAATGCTTTGCAACGCCCCATCGTCTTGCCCTAGATGGGTGACCCTTGAAAACTCTCTCCTAGCTCCGTGTACTTTGTCCTCTCTTATGTGGATCACCAACCCAACTTCTCCTTATATCCCCTATGCAGCTACAATTTCGCTGTACTCTCTCCTTCTGTGGCGCTCTGTCCGCTTCAAACTACAACTACAATCTCCCATCTCTCCTGTCCTGTCTATTCTCGGTAACCCTCTCTTTACACCTGGACTTAGACCTTCTGACTTTTCTTGGTGGGTTACCCAAAAGCTCTTCCTTCTGCATAATTTCCTTACAGGGAAAAAATCTCCGATTATCATCCCCCTCCATCTGAATCCTTCCAACTAACCCAAATCTTCTAATTTCTTACTTCCCTGGTCCCTTCTACTGCCCTAATTTCTCCCACTTCTTATGAGGCTTTAGCTTTATACTGTACAGGCTCCCTTTCCCTACTTTACTCCACTTTCAACCAGCCATCAAGTGAGACTAAACTCCCCTTTATGTCCCAGTGGGAGTCGGACTTCAATATAGACCTCCCTCTCCCATTGTGGCATGAATGTTGTACCCAACTGAGTAGAGGTAGTTGGCAGGTGTCGCTGGCTGAGACGGCTTTAAAGATACTACACCGCTCGTATTATGTTCCCGCCAGGCTCCATGCTATATATCCGTCGGTCCCCCCCATTGTTTCAGAGGATGCACTGATGTAGGGGACATGCGCCACATATGGTTTACTTGCCCTAGAGTCTCTGATTTTTGGACCCAAGTGATGTCTCTGATCTCTTCAGTGACGTCTAGAACTATCCCTTGTGAACCAGCAGTGTGCCTCCTGGGCCATAAACCTGATAGGATGCAGAATGCAGTCTTTCGCCTTACTCAATGTATATTGTTGGCAGCCCGTATTCATATTGCCTCCAAGTGGAAGTCACCTGACTTATCTATGTCTATGGTGGTTACACGTGTGAATGACATTATGCTCATGGAACGATTGAATGCTATACGTGAGGACTCCATGTTATCATTTGAGAAAGTGTGGGGCACATGGTTGTCTTCTTCATATGTTCCCGATGTTACATATTACCTCTCTTTGTAAATAACTGGCTAACATGCTTGTCTAGAAAGTATGATGACACACTGGAACACTTGACATGGTTTTGCTGACCCTGACCTCCTCCTTTTCCTTGAGGTCTTGGTACCTCTCCCCGTTTTCCTAGCCTCACCCTACCTTTGTCCCTCATCTCCTCCCCCTCTTCCTAGTGTATCTGCTGCCGGACGTACTGATTTCATTTCTGCCTTTGCTAGTTTATGTACCGTGATTACAACTATTAGCCACGATAGCCAACTGATGAATGTCATACCTTTCTCGTATTGACATATAATTTCTGTTATGTCATTGACCTGAGCTTTTTCTTTTATATTGTATCTGTACTGAGATGTTATGCATTCTTTTTGAGTCAATAAACTTTCTCGTTTTGACACTTAAAATGGACGAAAATGTAAACAGGCCAATAGAAGTCAATAGATACGTCAAGATATACCATTCTATACATTTTAGTATAAAATCACGTGAACTAAGTCATGATTTGAATGCACTTCTAGATGCACTGGCAATCCAGTTTTTCTGCTTTAAAAAAGTCTTAAAGGGGTAGTCCGGAGGAAAAAAAAAAGGGAAATTACAACTGCTTAGGATAGGATAGACATGAACAGAGGTGGCAGCCCAGAGCACCGTGTCTGAGTGGAAAGACAATACAACTTCCTGTGGAGTATTCAGTACTGTAGGGCTTAAGGGTTTTAACTATAGGTAAATTACAAATTTGTATAACTTTGAAAAATTTATTTTCTCCAGAGTACCCCTTTAATGATGTAAGCCTTATGATCAGAACTTCTAATGCAGGGTGTCAAGAGGATATTTCCCACAGTGCAAGTACAGCAAACCCTCACAGGTCATCCAGAATGGACATGCCTATTGTCTTTGATAAAGGGTTCAAATATGGAATAACATGGTGCATAAAATATTAAAGTAATAGTAAATGGTATACTGTATTCTATAGGAGACAATTCTACTCAACTGCTTGGTGACAATCTCTAATAACAGCTATGAGTGTGCACAGATGTTGTGGCATACTACCGTAAATGGTGTATACACCTGCAGTCTTATGTACTGTAGATGTTCATTTCAGTTTCCACAGATATGCAGTAGGTGTCAATCTTTACTGTACTTCTAGCATTCTGTTCGTGAACCAGTTAGATCAGGATTAGTGATGAGCGGCATAGGCCATTATCAAATTTGCGATATTTTGCAAATATATGGATGAATATTAGTCCTATATTCGGAAATTTTGCATAACCATTCACTTTTTTAAGCAAAATTCGTAATGAAATTCACAGAATGCGCATGCGCGATTTCAACTAACTACTTTCCTATTGGTTGCTAGGGATGTTGCTAACCTGACAACTGTATATGGCCACAAGCTAAAAGAAGGGAGGGATCAGTGTCCTCTGGAAGTGCTGATATTCGTGAATTTTCGCATATTCGCCTTCTTTGGTCCACAAGCTGGAAGCAGGGATGGATGATAACTTTTTATTTACACAGTACACATCATTGTGATGTGTACTGTGAAAAAAAAAGAAAACAAATATTTGTCATAACGAATATATTTCGCTATATTCTAAATATTTGCAAAATCGCGAAGTGCCAATATTCGCAATAAAAATGTGCTATTCGAATATTCGCGCGCAACACTAATCATGATGAACAGATATGGAAAAGAGTTGACAAAAGCTGAAGGTAGGGTAACTATTTCACATTCAGTTAGTAACATTGTAGTCTTTTGGAAATGCTTGGAATGTCTCAGAATTTTCAACAGAATTGGAGTTTACGGAACTTCTTTGTTTTAAACTAAAGTGGACATGAGGTTAGGATACTTCAAAATATAGGGTCTCGCTGAGCAGGTGCTGGGCAGCCGATGTGCAGCTGAAAACCACACAGACATGCTGGACCATTTTCTTGTATGTAAATAACTGCGCAAATGTCTTCCTGCAAAATTGTGCAACCTTCAATGTATAGACCCATGGCGAGATGATGTTGCCGGAAAACTGCTTGTAAAACTGGGCAGCTATTATGAAAACCATACAGAACAGCATATCTGTGTGTTTTTTAGTTTTTTTTTAATTCTATTGTGGTCGCCACTCAGTTCCTGCACCATCAAACCCTCCCTCATTTAAAGAAACCCTCTGTTTTCTTTTTTTGCCTATTTCAAACACACTCACAATCACTAGTTGTACAGCACCATTTGTTTTATTCCAGCACAGCTGCATCTAAACATCTTTCCAGTCATGTGATCAGCAGTCTGACTCTCCAAACCTTCTTTACCTATTTAAACTAGGAAGGGGTGGGGGGGGGAGGGTCAAAAAGTGAAAATCCATGAGTCCAATTGCCCCCCGAACAATGCCAGAACATGTCAGTAGCGCAGAGGTTTAGAAATGACAAGCTCAGAGTCCTGTCAACCAATGCCCGCAGTTTAGGTAATAAAATTAATGAACTTTGGTCAATAATGGCATCTGAGAATGTAGATTTAGTGGCTGTTACTGAGGCATGGTTTAATGAAAGTAATGACTGTAACATATCCATACCAGGGTATTCTTTATACAGAAGAGACAGAGAAGGCAAGAAAGGAGGAGGAGTGGCCTTATATGTGAAAGATCGCATAGAATTTAACCTAATACAAGTTAGTGAGGCAAATATTGAGTCAGTTTGGTGTAAGTTGCAGTTTGGTAATCAGAAAGTATCTCGTGTAGGTGTGATATATAGACCACCTGGCCAAGTTAAAGAATTAGATGATCTACTAGTTGAAGAAATAGCTAAAATGACAATGAAAGGAGAAGTTATCATTATGGGAGACTTCAATCTTCCAAATATAAACTGGAAAACCAAAATAGCTAGTACTGCCAGGAGTACAGATATTCTAAATTCCCTACCTGGATTATATCTACAACAAGTGGTTGAGGATCCAACCCGGAGAGAGGCCATTTTGGATTTGGCATTCACAAATGGGGATTTGGCATATGATGTAATTGTAGGCAAAAGCTTGGGATCTAGTGATCACCAGTCAGTGTGGTTTAATATAAGAACAGTGAAGGAGTCACACCACACAAAAACAGTTACACCCAAAATTATTAAAACAGCTTAGTGGTGAGCTAGCAAAACTGTTAACAGATTTTTTAACCAGTCATTGGTAACAGGAGTTGTCCCGGAAGTTTGGAAATTAGCAAATGTCGTGCACATTCACAAGAAAGGTAGTAGGGAGGAATTAAGCAACTAAAGGCCAGTAAGTCTGACATCAATAGAGGGGAAAATAATGGAAACCCTACTAAAGGATTGGATTGTGGAACATCTAAAATCCCATGGATTGCAAGATGAAAAACAACATCGGTTTATTTCAGGGAGATCATGTCAAACAAATCTTTTGACTGGGTGACTAAAATAATAGATGGCGGAGGAGCAGTAGACATCGCATATCTAGATTTTAGTAAGGCTTTTGACGCTGTCCCACATAGAAGACTTATCAATAAACTACAGTCATTGAGCTTGGACTCCCATATTGTTGAGTGACAGACAACATAGGGTTGTAGTCAATGGAGTATATTCAGGCGAAGGTCTTGTTACCAATGGGGACCTCAGAGATCTGTACTGGGACCAATTTTGTGTAGTATCTTCATTAGTGATATCGCAAAATGTCTCGATGGTAAGGTATATCTTTTTGCTGATGACACAAAGATATGTAACAGGGTTGATGTTCCTGGAGGGATACTCCAAATGGAAAAGGATTTATGTAAACTAGAAGAATGGTCCGAACTCTGGCAACTGAAACTTTATGTGGAAAAGTGCAAGATAATGCACCTGGGGAGTAAAAACCTAAAAGCTGAATATACAATATTTGACACAGTCCTGACCCCAGGATCTGAGAAAAGGGATTTAGGAGTAATTATATGTAATAGAGCAACAGGAAACGCTAGCAGAATGCTTGGATGTATAGGGAGAGGTATAAGCAGTAGAAAGAGAGAAGTGCTCATGTCGCTGTACAGAACACTGGTGAAGCCTCACTTGGAGTGTTGTGCGCAGTACTGAAGGCCATATCTCCAGAAGGATATAGATACTCTAGAGAGAGTTCAGAGAAGAGCTACTAAACTAGTACATGGATTGCAGGATAAAACTTACCAGGAAAGGTTAAAGGACCTTAACATGTATAGCTTGGAAGAAAGAAGAGACAGAGGGGATATGATAGAAACTTTTAAAAGTATAAAGGGAATCAACACGGCAAAGGAGGAGAGCATATTTAAAAGAAGAAAAACTACCACAAGAGGACATAGTTTTAAATTAGAGGGGCAAAGATTTATGCAGTAATATCAGGAAGTATTACTTTACTGAGAGAGTAGTGGATGCATGGAATAGCCTTCCTGCAGAAGTGGTCGCTGCAAATACAGTGAAGGAGTTTAAACATGCATGGGATAGGCATAAGACTTCATATAAGATAGGGCCAGGGACTATTGGTAGGATTCAGATTATTGGGCAGACTAGATGGGCCAAATGGTTCTTATCTGCCGACACATTCTATGTTTCTATAGGACCCTGATTTATCAAACTGTGTGAGAAAAATAGAGGGATTTTCCCACAACAGCCAATCACAGCTCAGCTAACGAGCTCTGGTAAAGTGAAAGCTGAGCTATGATTGGTTGCTGTGGGAAAATCACACCATTTGTTCTCTCACACAGTTTGATAAATCTGGGCCTAGGGCCAAGATTTCTCAAACTGTGTGAGAGAAACATTGAGTGATGCTTAATTTGTCAGAACAGAATGTCAGTTATGGCCTCTGACTTCCTGTAAACTACAGGATGTCATCATCCCCTACCAGATCCCCTCCCTAAAAATACACTCTAAATAAGACAACACATGAAAACTGCATGTAAAGTGAGCAGACAACAGCCCACTTATGAGATGAATGAGTTCACCTGGATAGCCTCCAGCACTGACAACCTGATTAGATGACCAGGTACAATAATCAAATGCCACACCCTAAGCCAGAGGATTTATGGGAAATATAGGCAGCATTATCAAGTCAATTCATTGATAGGTCTGCATTTAAAAATGGCTGAAAACCCATGGATGCCACATTAGCTAAAGCAGGTATGCGACATGCACATACAAGAACCTCCACATTATCCTCTAATAGCCTATACTGCACTATATAAGTGATAAAGAAAAAAAAATCCTGGACTGATTCTTTACAACATTTACCCTGTAGGATAAATGTAGTGTTACATGGCAGCCATTCTGATGTGCCGACAGCTTGAATTCTGGCTCACAGTGAAGGGTCCTGAGCAGGGGACCCCCCTCTATGACACCTGTTAGCCCTATTCCGCCCTATGGAAAAAAGGTTGTTCTCATGAAGCCACCCCTTGAAGGTATCTTTCTTTTTTTTTAGGAGAAATTGCTCTTTCAATGACATGTTTTAGATATTTTCCTATACCCTGCTTTATGTATTTACATTTTTATAGCTCATTTGATTCACCACAGACCTGAAGCATTGGCATTACCCTATTTATTTCCACTTTAATTACACAGTGCAACTAAAATCATTACAGCACTTTCTCTCTGCGCCCAAAAGTCATTGTTGCCGGGAAAACGAACTGCATTTCCTGTAATGCATATTGTTCCTCTGGGTACAGATCACAGACCAGAGAGGCACATAATATGCCTACAAGTGTCATTAATCTGTCAGCCAAGACAGAACACCATTAGATAAGCCTGGCATTACCATCCCGGGCTTATATTCCAGGTTACTGCTGTTTATCTCTATCACATTTCAAAGTAACAATGCTCAGCAACCTCAATCCAATTTGTTTCTACTTTTTCCATTTAACAGGGATTTCTGGGTATGTAAATGAAGCTTAATGATTGTGAAATGGATAGCTTTGAAACTTTCTAATATTCCTTGTGATTTAATTCTTTATGACTGTCAACATCTCTGGAAGCTGTCAGTGAATGGGGAGATATTAGATCATACCCAGAGACTGAAAACCTGGTGCAGACCTTATACTTCTCAGCTTAGAGCTATGGTGTGAAACCGGTGATCCTCCAGCTTTTGCAAAAGTACAACTCCCAGCAACTTCGGACACCTGGAGGCCCACAGCTCGTTTTAACGCAGTTCACTGGGCGTAGAATTGAAATGTTACCTGTATTCCTCTGTTTGGTCGATTATAACAATACTCAATTTGCATAGTTTCCATATTTTTACAAAATAAATATATTATATGATGGGGGCTCATTTTGTGCAACATAGTGTGTCGTTTTTTGTTTGTACCCTTTTGGCCTTGATCATATGGCAATACTATAAATGTTTATGCTTCTTTTCTTTCTTTTTTTGCATTGGTTAGAATTTTTACTATGGGGGGGATTTTTTGTATTTAACATTTTTTTTTTTAAGTATTTATTTATAATTTTAATAACAAAATAAAATCAACAACACCCCAGAGAGCACCACAACAGCTCAACATAATAGTCAAACAGAATCGGCAGAAACTGACAATCCCAAAACAAGAGATGGAGCAAGCATGGAGTCTCCAGAGTAAACAGCCCAACAAACACCACACTATTACACATTCACACACCGCACAGCTACCCCGGAAACCACAGCAACCCCTCACAGAAGGATAGCCTATGTAATTCACTGTGGGGAACTCACTCTCTCAGAAGGAACCACAGACTCCCCCAAGATCAATCAAGGCATCCAGACCTTATGTAACTTTTTTGGGATATTTAACATTTTAATTAATTAATTTATTAAAATGTTACACTAGGGGATTTCAATAAACAACCATTCAATTGCTTAATTCAATTGCAATGCATATCACTGATTTTTCTGTGCTCGGCTAGTACAGCCTGTCTATAGCAGGCTGTACAATCAGAGCTTTATGACCCACACTGAAGCCTTCAGAAGGCCTTAGGGTGCCATAAAAATGGTAGTGGCATATAATGGTTGTAGTTACAGTATGTATGACATAAGAAGCACATGGTAGGTGGGGTCTGTTACAGATTTTGCACTAGGGCATAAGTAATGCCTGCATTTAGGGAAGGCTTCAGATGATGGAACTGAGATATTGTCCTTTTAAGCTGATAATTGCCTAACGCAATAGGGCCCTAACACAAGCCATCCTTTGTTGCCTAACTCCCTTCTCCATATATACAACTAACAACCTGAGCATCCAAGACATGTTCAGGTTTAGTACCATGTCACCCCTTCCCAAATAAAAGCAGCATTGCTTTGTGCTGACCAATATCCAATAGAGAGAATCCAGATGGCACTGCTACTGTACACATTATCCGTTATATCCAACTGTGCGGTATCACATACCTCTGCCCAACATATCTTGCTAATTGTTCAGTGGTGCATAATCATGTACAGTACTACGACATCACTCCTTGTAAGAACAAAAGATGACACCATATAGTGTAGCATATAGTGTAGGGTCCTTGGCGGTGTGAAACGGCACATTGGCAATTTGTATCTTAGACCCATGCTGTCTGAATAAAACAAGAAAATGCTATGCTATGTGGTAAGTGCTATCTTTTGTTCACATAAGGAGTGATGGCTTTGTACTGACCTCCTATTTTGTGAGGTCTATAGCAATGAAATAGTGTTGGACCTCTACACACTCTGCACATAAGAACTCCGGGGCATGCAGTTTTCTGTTTTCCTCTCTGTTTTCCTCCTAATATTCTGACATTACTCTTCAATCCTTGAACATAATTAGTAACTCGGTCGCTCTATCATTACTTAATGAAGCCGCATTATTACTCATTAACCTTTGCTGTGCTGCATATACTTGATGGACAAAACAGAATGCAATGCACTTGGGAAGCAAATAAAATGGTGATCTTGGGTAATCTCAGCAAGGAGGTGACATTTTAGAAAGTAAAAGACATTTAGACGATGCTTTTAAATATGATGAAGCACATTGCTGACATATTGATTGAAAAACTGAAACAATGTAGCAGGTGTCAGCGTCAGCTGAAGGATCGGCGCTTCCTTTGTGCCCTGACAGGATTTATTTACAGACATTTTTGTGCCACAGCAAAGAAAATATATCAATTCCAGGCCTGTCATTCTGCTATACATTATACATTCAACAAAATATTTTATTATTGAAGACCACCGCTACTGAGGCGTGATCGGAAGCCCAAAGAGCCCTGCTTGGTATTCTTGGTGTAATGGGAAACAAATAACAACATATTTAGAATGTAGAAGTCATAACCGCAGCATAAGAGGTAATAAGTATGGTAATATGGAAGTACGAGGGGGAAATAGCACAGAAATACATGACAGATGCATATGAAATGTTCATTATAATATTGTAGTTATGTTGAATGGCCTTAAAGATAGATAGATAGCAACAGAAGAATACAGCAGCACACTGCTAGCACAAAGATATAGGTAAAACATGAGTATATAGATACAACATGAAAAGCTATACAGCTGTGGTGCAATAAATGGAAATATAAAATTATGAAATAGTGAGATACTTAGATTGCAATTTGGCAGCCAAATAGCTTGGACCGTCCCACCACTGTAAGGTGACCTCATTGGAACGGACCCTACACTATGAATATGCCTCTGTGTGATCAGTTCAGCAGGCATTGCAGGATCTGAAACATCCAAGACACCTTATATACACCTGATAGAGGTGGGTGGGGTGCAAGAGCCAACATGGAGGTAGCCACTCCCCCGTATGTGTAATACAAACAAAGGATAAGTTAGCCAGCACTATTGATTTCAAACTATTATATGGACCTGGCTTACAGGTGCACGCTGCTGGGCTAAATATACAGCAACAAGAGAATACAGCAGCACACTGCTAGCACAAAGATATAGATAAAACATGAGTATATAGATACAACATGAAAAGCTATACAGCTGTGGTGCAATAAATGGAAATATAAAATTATGAAATTATGAAATAGTGAGGTACTTAGCTTGCAATTTGGCGGCCAAATAGCTTGGACCGTCCCACCACAGTAAGGTGACCTCATTGGGACGGACCCTACACTATGAATATGCCTCTGTGTGATCAGTTCAGCAGGCATTGCAGGATCATCCATATACACCTGATAGAGGTGGGTGGGGTGCAAGAGCCAACATGGAGGTAGCCATGTTGCTGTATATTTAGCCCAGCAGCGAGCACCTGTAAGCCAGGTCCATATAATAGTTTGGAATCAATAGTGCTGGCTAACCTATCCTTTGTTTGTATTACATATACGGGGTAGTGGCTACCTCCATGTTGGCTCTTGCACCCCACCCACCTCCATCAGGTGTATATAAGGTATCTTGGATGTTTCAGATCCTGCAATGCCTGCTGAACTGATCACACAGAGGCATATTCATAGTGTAGGGTCCGTCCCAATGAAGTCACCTTACCATGGTGGGATGGTCCAAGCTATTTGACCGCCAAATTGCAAGCTAAGTACCTCACTATTTCATAATTTCATAATTTTATATTTCCATTTATTGCACCACAGCTGTATACCTTTTCATGTTGTATCTATATACTCATGTTTTATCTATATCTTTGTGCTAGCAGTGTGCTGCTGTGTTCTTCTGTTGCTGTATATTTAGGCCAGCAGCGTGCACCTGTAAGCCAGGTACATATAATAGTTTGGAATCAATAGTGCTGGCTAACTTATCCTTTGTTAGATAGATAGATACCAGCAATAAATCAAACAGCACTCACGGATTCAAGTGAAAAAACACAACAGTGTTTATTTAAATGTTAAACCATGTTCGGATGCAACGTTTCAGTGGTATCCCCCACCTTTTTCAAGCATTGAAAAAGGTGCTTGAAAAAGGTGGTGGATACCACTGAAACGTTGCATCCGAACATGGTTTAAATAAACACTGTTGTGTTTTTTCACTTGAATCCGTGAGCGCTGTTGGATTTATTGCTGGAATTTATGGATGCGGTCTGCGACTGGGACCGCAGTTTTCCTTATTGCACCCGGACTACTACCTAGAGACGTATAGTGGTTGTGCTGCCCTCCGCCTATTGGGAATTAGATAGATAGATTTGGAAACTCTTCAGACCCTTTCCATTTTTTCACAATTTGCCTTATGTTGCGACCTTGTGCTAAAATAAAAAAAATTCAACATTTTCCACCATCATTCTGCACTCAGTACTCTACAAAGAAAAAACTGAATGTTAGAAATCTTTGCTGATTTATTGAAAAGGAAAAACTAAACTCTTGCAGTGACATAAGTATGCATACCCTTTTCTCAGTACTTAGTTGAATGAAGCACCTTTGGCAGAGATTGCAGCCTCCAGTATTCTTGGGGATGAGGCCACGAGGTTTACACACCTGGATTTCAAGATTTTCTGCAATTTTCTGCAATCTGCAGATTCTTTCAAGCTCTGTCAGGTTACATGGGGCCCACCAGTGAAAGCCATTTTCAGGTCTCTCCAGAGATGTTCAATTTGAATCAAGTCTGGGTGCTGGTTGGGCCACTCAAGGACATTCACAGAATTGCCCTTAAGCCACTTGTCACGATGCCGGCTGGCAGGTAGTGGATCCTCTGTGCCAGAGAGGGATGGCGAGGACCGCGCTAGTGGACCGGTTCTAAGCCACTACAGGTTTTCACCAGAGCCTGCCGCAAAGCGGGATGGTCTTGCTGCGGCGGTAGTGACCAGGTCGTATCCACTAGCAACGGCTCACCTCTCTGGCTGCTGAAGATAGGCGAGGTACAAGGGAGTAGGCAGAAGCAAGGTCGGACGTAGCAGAAGGTCGGGGGCAGGCGGCAAGATTCGTAGTCAGGGGAGATAGCAGGAGTTCTGGTACACTGGCTTTAAACACACAAAACGCTTTCACTAGGCACAAGGGCAACAAGATCCGGCAAGGGAGTGCAAGGGAGGAGACTAGATATAGCCAGGGAACAGGTGGGAGCCAATTAAGCTAATTGGGCCAGGCACCAATCATTGGTGCACTGGCCCTTTAAATCTCAGGGAGCTGGCGCGCGCGCGCCCTAGAGAGCGGAGCCGCGCGCGCCAGCACATGACAGCAGGAGACGGGAACGGGTAAGTGACCTGGGATGCGATTCGCGAGCGGGCGCGTCCCGCTGTGCGAATCGCATCCCCAACGGCCATGACAGGGCAGCGCTCCCGGTCAGCGGGACCGACCGGGGCGCTGCGGAGAGAGAGACGCCGTACGCGCTCCGGGGAGGAGCGGGGACCCGGAGCGCTAGGCGTAACAGTACCCCCCCCCTTAGGTCTCCCCTTTTCTTTGTCTGGTAACTGCCTCCCCTGGGATGAGGACACCGGGAAAGGATGGAGGGATTCCTCAACAGCAGGCGGAACAGCAGGAGTAGGGATGGGGAGGGAGGGCAGAGGGCGAGACTTGGCACGGGGCAGTGTGACACCAGGACGAGGGCCATGAGGGGACACAGAGGTTTGCCTGATGGGACTGGGAGGGGGGGAGAGGTATTTCTTGTGGCAGGCAGAGTCCTTAATGACCTTAGGGGGACCGGATACAGGAGGAACCACAGGGTCACGGCAGGGAGTACTGGGGACCGGTTGAAGGCAGTCCTTGGAACAAGAGGGACCCCAACTCTTGATCTCCCCAGTGGACCAATCCAGGGTTGGGGAATGGTGTTGAAGCCAGGGTAGTCCAAGGAGAACTTCAGAAGTGCAATTAGGAAGGACAAAAAATACAATTTCCTCGTGATGAGGTCCGATGCACATTAGGAGGGGCTCCGTGCGATAACGCACGGTGCAGTCCAATCTGGCTCCGTTGACCGCGGAAATGTGGAGTGGCTTGACAAGACGGGTCACCGGAATGCGGAATTTATTCACTAAGGACTCCCGAATAAAATTCCCAGAAGCTCCAGAGTCCAGGCAGGCCACGGCTGAGAGGGGAGAGCTGGCTGACGTAGAAATCCGAACAGGCACCGTGAGACGTGGAGAAGTCGACTTAGCATCAAGAGACGCCACACCCACGAGAGCTGGGTGCGAGCGTGCGTTTCCCAGACGTGGAGGACGGATTGGGCACTCCACCAAAAAATGTTCAGTACTGGCACAGTACAGACAAAGATTCTCTTCCTTACGGCGATTCCTCTCTTCCAGGGTCAGGCGAGACCGATCCACTTGCATGGCCTCCTCGGCGGGAGGCCTAGGCGCAGATTGCAGTGGAGACTGTGGGAGAGGTGTCCAGAGATCTAAGTCTTTTTCCTGGCGGAGCTCTTGATGCCTCTCAGAAAAACGCATGTCAATGCGAGTGGCTAGATGAATGAGTTCATGCAGGTTAGCAGGAGTCTCTCGTGCGGCCAGAACATCTTTAATGTTCCTGGATAGGCCTTTTTTAAAGGTCGCGCAGAGAGCCTCATTATTCCAGGAAAGTTCAGAAGCAAGGGTACGGAATTGTATGGCGTACTCGCCAACGGAAGAATTACCCTGGACGAGGTTCAGCAGGGCAGTCTCAGCAGAAGAGGCTCGGGCAGGTTCCTCAAAGACACTTCGAATTTCCGAGAAGAAGGAGTGTACAGAGGCGGTGACGGGGTCATTGCGGTCCCAGAGCGGTGTGGCCCATGACAGGGCTTTTCCAGACAGAAGGCTGACTACGAAAGCCACCTTAGACCTTTCAGTGGGAAACTGGTCCGACATCATCTCCAAGTGCAATGAACATTGCGAAAGAAAGCCACGGCAAAACTTAGAGTCCCCATTAAATTTGTCCGGCAAGGACAGGCGGAGGCTAGGAGTGGCCACTCGCTGCGGAGGAGGTGCAGGAGCTGGCGGAGGAGATGATTGCTGATGAAGTTGCGACTGAAGTTGGTGCACAATGGTGGACACTTCCGACAGCTGGTGGGTTAGATGGGCGATCTGTCGGGCTTGCTGGGCGACCACCGTGGTGATATCAGAGGCAACTGGCAGGGGAACCTCAGCGGGATCCATGGCCGGATCTACTGTCACGATGCCGGCTGGCAGGTAGTGGATCCTCTGTGCCAGAGAGGGATGGCGAGGACCGCGCTAGTGGACCGGTTCTAAGCCACTACAGGTTTTCACCAGAGCCCGCCGCAAAGCGGGATGGTCTTGCTGCGGCGGTAGTGACCAGGTCGTATCCACTAGCAACGGCTCACCTCTCTGGCTGCTGAAGATAGGCGAGGTACAAGGGAGTAGGCAGAAGCAAGGTCGGACGTAGCAGAAGGTCGGGGGCAGGCGGCAAGATTCGTAGTCAGGGGAGATAGCAGGAGTTCTGGTACACTGGCTTTAAACACACAAAACGCTTTCACTAGGCACAAGGGCAACAAGATCCGGCAAGGGAGTGCAAGGGAGGAGACTAGATATAGCCAGGGAACAGGTGGGAGCCAATTAAGCTAATTGGGCCAGGCACCAATCATTGGTGCACTGGCCCTTTAAATCTCAGGGAGCTGGCGCGCGCGCGCCCTAGAGAGCGGAGCCGCGCGCGCCAGCACATGACAGCAGGAGACGGGAACGGGTAAGTGACCTGGGATGCGATTCGCGAGCGGGCGCGTCCCGCTGTGCGAATCGCATCCCCAACGGCCATGACAGGGCAGCGCTCCCGGTCAGCGGGACCGACCGGGGCGCTGCGGAGAGAGAGACGCCGTACGCGCTCCGGGGAGGAGCGGGGACCCGGAGCGCTAGGCGTAACACCACTCCTGTGTTTTTAACCTCCAGCCCAGTCTGAGATCCAGAGCACTCTGGATCAGGTTATCATTAAGAATAACTCTGTACTGTGCTCCATTCAGCATCCCTCAACCCTGACCAGTCTTCCTGTCTCAACATCTAAAAAAAACACCCCCCACAGTATGATGCTGCCGCCACCATGCTTCACTGTAGGGATGGTATTGGGCAGGTGCTGAGCAGTGTCTGGTTTCCTCCAGATAGGATGGTTAGAATTGAGACCAAAATAATCAATCCTTTGCTTTCTTGCAAACTCCAAATGGGCTTTCATGAGTATTTTCCTGAGGAGAGACTTCTTTCTTGCCACTCTGCCTTAAAGCCCAGATTGGTGGAGTGCTCCAGTGATGGTTGGCCTTCTGGATATTCTCCCACCTGCACACAGGATCTTTGGAGCTCAGCCAGATTGACCACTGTTTACCTATTTTACCAATGCCATATTCCCCTGATTACTTAGTGTGGTGGGGCTTCCAGCTCTAGGAAGAATCCTGTTGTTCCAAATGTCTTTCATTTAAAAATTATAGAAGCCACTGTGCCTTTGGGAACTTTCAGTGCAGCAGACATTGTGTACCTTTCTCCAGATCTGTGTATCCACACAATCCTGTCTTTGAGCTCTACATACAGTTCTTTACCGCTCATGGATTGGTTTTCATTTAATATGCATTGCCAGCTGTGAGACCTTATATAGACAGGGATATGTCTTTCCAGATCATGTCCAATCATCTGAATTTACCACAGGTGGCTATGACCAAGGTGGAAAAACAACTCAGAGATGATCAAGAGACATGGGAGGCCCCAGTGCTAAATTTTAGGTGTCAGAGCAAAGGGTCTATTTTCCCTTTTTAATAAATTTACAAAAATGTCTGTTTTCCCATTCTCATTTTGGGGTATTCAGTGCAGAATGATAGGAGAAACTTGAAACATAACAAATTGTGAAAAAAATTAAAAGGACTGAAGACATTTCAAAATGATAGATAGATAGATAGAGATAGATACACCAATAAGTCCATATCAGATTTCTGCTGAGAATTTGTACTTTTCATATTACAGATTCAGATGCAGAATATAAGCCCATTCAATGGGACTATCTGTGTCTGTAATGAAAGCATGTGACTACATAAAGGATATAACATAAAATTTAAAGATAACATAATTATACCCTATAAAAAAGACAAACACGCAGCCATCTGTCCTGTCGACCCTTTACAAACAAATATGTCTTCCACGTCAGCTGATAGCGGCCAGGACCTTACTACGCTCCCTGTAATAATGATGTGCTCTGCGCAGCCATCTCAAAGTTTGCTGAATTAATGCTGATCCGCCAGTTATACGGAATGTAATAGTTCATTTGAGGGTTTATTGTTGACTAATTGGCTAAAATATATAGGCAACTTCGAGGCGCTGTGTGCCCTACTTGCATAAAATATGTTTTCTGTGGACTAATTAGAATTGCCTGTTCGCTCTTTTTATTGAATACCTTAGCATAGTTGCATTAATTAATATATACCGAAATGCTGCGCAACACCTTCACAAATATTTTTTTTACTGTGTTTGGAATGTGTAACAAACAGCTTTATAAAGGTACACACAGAATTTTATAAACACTATATAGGAAAACAACTATAGGGGTATGTTAACACTACACCATTGCAGCAGAATTCCATGAGCTTAATTCTGCGATCAGAATTATGCGTTGTGAACATAAACATCAGTGTGAATTGGTTTCCGCAAAACCCATTCATACTAAGCAATTTCAGCGGCGGACAATTCCGCCGCTGAAATTGTTCCGCGCAAAGAAAGAACGTGTTCATTCTTTGTGCGAAAATCCACAAGCACTACATAGCCGTCAATGGTGACAGCGCAGTGCCACGCGGTCCTCGAGAATGGAATCTCCACTCACGGAATTCTGCGAACGGAGATTCCGTTCAAACTACGTAGTGTGAACATACCCTAAAGCATTTTAGACCTCGTACCGTATATGATCGGCCATTACAGTGGTATAATACTGCTCTATGCATTGAATCTTCCTATAGTAGATTAGTAGAGTAGATACATTTCTGACCATGTATGTTTGAGCTTGATATGATGTGCTATATGGTTACTGAACAAGTTCTGTATGCTTCTATAAAGTTCTATATAGGACTCCATACAAGTTCCATGAACTATTTTTGTATGAGTTCCATATAGTGTTCCATATGGAGGCCATGCAAGCATGGGGCCCTGGGTGCAGCTCACCAGGGATGGTGGCAAGTCCCCACAAGCCACCAGACCGTGCGGATAATGTGGGGGGTTTGGACAAGTATCCAAACCATTCACATTATTTTCCACTCACTAACCAGGACACTTGTTCCCAGGTCAGAGAGCTCCAGCTTAAGGGAAATTACTTTATATTGGAGGGGGGGGGGGGGGGTGGGGGTACTGCCTATTTGGGGGGAATTTTTGCCTATTGAGGGGAGTTACTGGCTACTGGGGGGATTACTTGCTACTGGGGGCAGATTACTGGCTATTGTGGGGAAATTACTGGCTACTTGGGGGCGCTACCTGGCTAAGTGGGGGAATAACCTTCCTTATGGAAAGGATCAACCACTTGCCTACTAGGGTGAATGTTTGCCTACTGGGGGAGTGACCTGGCTAATTGAGGCGGTTGTCAGCTTTCTAGCCTACTGGAAGGGGGAGGGGGGCGTTAAAGCTTTAGGCGAGTCCCTACATAAGTTTCATGTACTTTCGTATTATGTGATATGCTGTTCAATACAGGTACTGTATGAATTGATGTTCTATTCAATTACCATACAAATTCCATGTATTTTCATGTAAGAACCATACGGTGTTCCATATGCATACAGGTTTTGTGTTCCATGTAGTGTTTTATATGGGTACTGTACAAGATCTTTATACTCTTGCATTAGTTCTACAAGTTACATTAAAGGGGTATTCCAGGCAAAAACTTTTTTTTATATATCAACTGGCTCCAGAAAGTTAAACAGATTAGTAAATTTCCGAAGTTTTCTGTCTAACTGCTCAATGATGATGTCACGTCCCGGGAGCTGTGCATGATGGGAGAATATCCACATAGGAGCTGGACAGATTCTGGGACGTGAGTCATCAGAAAGCAGTTAGACAGAAAACAGCAACTCAACTTCAGAAGCTAATAACTATTGGAAGGATTAATATTTTTTAATAGAAGTAATTTACAAATCTGTTTAACTTTCAGGGGGCCAGTTGATATATAAAAAAAGTTTTGGCCTGGAATACCCCTTTAACTTTTCTCTGAGCAAAATGTGGTGTTTCACGTGAATACCATAAAAGTTCTATGTTCTTTTCTATGACTTATAGTGATATAGTCATGTGGTGATCCGCAACTATAAATTATCCAAAAGTGTGTAACATGAATTTTCTAATATATTGGTACACAAGGTGCATACAAAAAAAAAAACTGTAAAAAACTAAAACAAAACCCACACATTATAACATTTCTGCCTAAAATATAGACTGTGCTATGTCTAGTGTAAGGCTCTCTATCGTGTTCTATATATCCGTCAGGCTGCACAGGGCATCACTTTTGCCTTGTATGTCCCTTTAACACTTTATAAAAAGTAAAGCTCGCAGATATCAGTTTAATAAAGTTCTTAAGTAATTCATGTTACTAGTCGGCACAATTCCAGAACAGGATACAAAGCCTTACAAGTGCTTTGAACACAGAGCTTAGAGTAGGAATCCACAAATGGAACGATTCAATATTCTCACACAAAGTACTTTTTTACTGAAGAATAAATTGAATTGTCAGTCAATAGTTGGTATTAGCAAAGGTTCAGGCTGGTTTTCTCTGTGCCAGACAAGCAGTTTCCTTTATTTTTGGCCTTTTTTTTTTTATTCTTTCTTGAGTGTTACGTGCAGAATATCTATCTGTTCCTAATCTCAAGATCAATCACTTGTTCCACTGTTTTAGACCATAAAAAATTAATCTTTGATGAGGTTGTCTAGAGAATTATTTATATTTTTGTCTTGCTACTAAGGTCCCATTTACATCTTTTCTTCCATCACGTCTTGTTGGCAACTTGTCAAAAATAGATGCGGGCATATACACGCGGCCTCATTGACTTTAATGGGACAAACATATTCTAATAGGGATTAAGTTTGGCATATTTTCCCAAATGAAACAGTAAAAGTATAAATTAGGGAAATGGGCCACACAGAAACACAATACCTTTGAAGATACCTATGAGGGAAAAAAAATCTGATTATAATCAAAAGAAGACCATGTTTGGCCCAATAAAGTCCACTGACATCCCTTTAGGACAGATTACCAACGTATAGGGGGATCTGTGGCTGAAAATGTGATGTGAATGGGGCATAAGAGTGGGAACATTTTTTTTTTTTTAAATATACTAACCTCACTCTATCCAGTTCTGCTGCCTTTCTGACACTGTCGGTCCCTGATGCTTACCACTTTTTGGTCTCCTCTCAAATTGCCTGCTCAGATGGGTCAATGAGTGATACAACAGCACATTTATTTATGGGTGATGGCGTTCCAGCTCCAATGAAGTGTATGGAAAGGGACAATATTATACACAACCTGTAAAAGAAGCTACTGGATTCTGTGTGATAACTGGTCCATTTTTGCCTGCATGTTTTTATTAATTTACCTATCTATCTTTAAATATATATATATATATATATATATATATATATATATATATATATATATATATATATATAGATACAATGGAAGGCAATAATATATATATATATATATATATATATATATATATATATAAAATTTTTTTTTTAAAGATTCCAAATGCTGAACTATAACTGTTACTTACCTTCCCCTCTGTTCCTGAGCTGGTCCCCTGCTCAGCCTTTGTTTGGTGCTACTGCAGGAGCAAGCATCACGTAGCTGCTGCAGCCAATCAGCAGCTTGAGTGGTCACACCCTATACTTGTGGAATCATGGCTCCAGTCACTGAGCGGTGATGTCCAAAGTACAGAGAATGACTGTGGAGACTGTTGATTGGCTGTGGCGGTCATGTGATATCCGCTCCTGCAGTAACACAGGAGTGCTAAACGGAGGATGAACGGGGGAGCAGAACTAGAGGGGTAGGTAAGTAACAGTTTGTTTTTTACAGCATTTGCAGTCTTTAAGAAATAAATAAATAAAAACATGGATAACCATTTTAAGCCCAATATACATTGTGTCTGAAAGAGACTTACAGATGCCCTGATTTCAGTTTTGAGATAACTCTTTTCTTCTCCATTCAAGTATAAAGCTAAATTGAGACTGGTAGGTCACATGTCCAACAGTCAAGATAAATTGTTGCCTGTTTCTGGGGGCAACAAGCTGAATTTTAAAATCTGCTAAGTATAGAAGTAAGGAAATTACATGAAATAACTGAAAATGGGTACAAAAACAGTAAATCAAAGCATAGGGAAAGTTAGTCATCTCTTTATGTAGATGTAAGCTGTGAACTATTGTAAAAAATGGAATTACGCTTTAAATCATAGTCAACTACTGACACAGTACAAAGAATCCAGACCACGTAATTACAAGAAGTCCTTGCAGCAAAAGTCTATTGTAGTCGGCGGCAGCATACAAATGAACAGAGTGCTGCTTCTAACAGATATGTGCTGTGAAGGACACATTCAGACAGAGACGGAAAGGTTAGAGGTTAAAAAAGGTTAACAGTAACCTTTAACTATAATGAATGGAAAGTTTTATCAGTTCCACATGTAATATGATGTACTGTTTAGATCCAATTAGAGCAGCCATTCTCCCATTCAATCGAGGCGGCCACTATGAGCCGACACTGAAAAGAGATTATCTGGAGATTATATTGGTAATTAACCAAAGAAATAAAAGCCAGATCTTATTCCTGCGGGTCCTTCTGAAAGTGACATTGTTCCATTAACAGCTAAAAAAAAAAAAAAAAGTGCCGCCATATAGGTTTTTTGTTGTGGGTGATTTTTGGGCTGAAAAAAAGCAGGTGACATTAATTTCATTACAACTCTCAGAGGAACTGTCTACATTAAAGGGCCCATTTAACAAGTTTATTGCTAATTGCATGATGTTGATTGTATTGCAGGAAGCTAATAGATACTACTTGATTTTATGGCATATGACAATGAGACAAAAGAAGGCTCTTCTGTAAAAGTGACACGTTTTGGAGACGTCTATAGGACAAACAGCACTGAAAAAATTATTCAGTAAACGTTTCCAAGGCAAACCAAAAGTATAATCCAAAAGGTCCAAGTGGTTGCGTGTTAGAGGCTTCAAAAGTGGACACGTAGGTATTAAATGGGTAAAGAAGAGTTCAATATAGAAAAAAAGGTCAATACTGTAACTCCATGGTTTCCCTGGGAGCTGGCCTCCATCTTTTTCATCATATATCAGTAATGCTGCATTTATGCATGAATACATTGCAGAAGCTCCAATCCTTCATGACAGTTTTATGTATCTTCCACTACTTCTGTCGCTCCTTCATGTATTGTGCACAGATGTAACATCTATAGTGGCCACAAGTCAAGTGATCAACATGAATTATCACTGGCCCCAACTATGACATACCGTCTATAATGACACCATTGCTGTCTGAATAGTCTGAATCACTGTCATTTCTGGTGGCTCAGGCTGCACAGAGGAGCGGTGAGTGATGCACAAGACTGGTGGCAAAAGACACAAATACATACTAGAAACCTTAGTACACAATGGGTGTTATACATAGCAGGAAGATTCTTGTCATGTTGTCTACACCCACTTTTTTGTATTTAACCATTTCTCAATTTTTGTTTGTGTCGGGGCAATGGGATCCATGCTAGATTTTTGTTATATTTGACTTCAGATGATTCCTCAGTCTATACAATGGATCCATACCGAGTTTTTGTTATATTTGGTTGAGGTGTTGCTCCTGCTCATTTAGCTTATTTAAAGGAGTACTGCAGCTTTAGACAACTTAAGTGTCTGACTGCTGGGACCCCCTGCAATCTCCTATATGAGGCTCCGGCTCCACCACGGCTCTCCCCATGCAGGAGGAGTGTCGATCACAGCATAACACCGCAGCCAACATGCCCCTGCCATGTGTCTCTATGGGAGAGGTGGAGATGCATCATTTGTGCATCCCTGCTTCTCCCATAGGACTGAATGGAGTGGGCGTGTCTGTCGATCTCTTAGTGAGCTTAATGACACAAGCATTAGCCGTGCCGAGCCAGGGCAGTTCCGGGTCCCCGTACGGGAGATCTTGGGGGGTCCCAGTTGTCGGACCCCCTGCGATCAGACACCTATCCTGCAGATAAAGGATAAGTTGTCTAAGGCTCCAGTACTTATTTAAGATCTATTTAACACCTTTGAAAAAGATGGTCTTATTGATTCTTTATGTGCTATCTTTGTCTTATCTAGTCTGTCTATGTGGGTTTTAGCATTTGATTTTGGAAGTTTCTTTGGTGTATTGCAGAACTCTGCTTATGGAATTTTCTGGTCTTGTTGGTGTCAGATATTTACTTCAGTTCCTGTGTCCTGTGGTGGGTTTGTTTTTTCACTTTTTCTGATGCATTCTACAAGACAACTTCTCCCTGCAAGACTACTGCTCCTATGCACCACTAACATCTAATAGAGAGTTTTCATTTGTTTTTGCTTCTGACATTTAATAAAAGTTTGTATGAATTTCTTGCACGACTGTTGATTGGTCCCACTATTTTGCCCTACCCTACCATAAGTCCTGAGGGTATTTGAGCATTGGACTCAGGAACAGCAATTTCAAAAAGTGAAATCTGGTTCTGCAGTCTTGTAATCCTTCAGCAGTGTTACACTGGGAGAGAAAGATGAAGGCCAGAACCCAAGGAAATCGACAGGAGAAAGTGGTGGACAAATTATATAGGTTATAGGGTGCCAGAATGGAAGCAATACATTTACGTGTACCTGTAAGGATTATAAGTCTATAATTTTCTAAATTGCTTACATTTTTAATTCAGTGCCCAAATATACCTTAATAGAGGCACCATTGTCCCTTCTCCACACTGTTTGTAATCTGTACATTAGTAGACAGATCTTTCTGCTTTATCTCAATAGCATTCATAGCCAGCGCAAGATCCAGTTCTGTAAAATCACATCACGTTGGGTCTTATGCTGGCTACGGGTGCTATGGAGACGGAGCAGGAAGCTCTGTCTCCTAATGTGCAGTAACAAACAATGGGGGCAGAAGCACCTCTGTTAAGGTATTTAGGCACAGAAATTTAGAAACATTACCACATAAGGCTCCATCACAAAGTCAAGTTATCAATGGATCCTGACGAATCCCATTAACTTTAATGGGGGTCCGCCTGGTTTCCACCTGGTGTCATTCTGAAACGGAGCTTCTGCACTGATGTGCACTTAGCACTTTACAGTCATGGAAAATCATTTTAAAAGGACAACAATTCATCCACTATTGCAATGTTCTGTATAATTTAAAGGGGCCAATCATTAAACATAACAAGTATCAAGGGATGAAAGGGGAAAACCCTTATTACATTGTGTAATAGAGATCTTGTGTTTTAACACATAATTCAAATCAAACACCATAATCATCTATAGCATTTCCATGTTTACAGAGGTGTCAAGTGTTACAATGTATTGTCCCTTCGAGATGTTTAATATAATGTGAAGTCCAATTACTCAGGAATGGATAATTATTATGCTGTTCTCGGTGTCTAATATGAATCAATTTCTTAATGAATATCCAATGATGACAACAGAACAAATCTTAATTAAATATCAATGTAACACTTGCTCAGAGGAGTTTAAATTTGGTAACCATTTCGGCCAATCCAATTCTGCCTGTCCTGTCTGTTAGTTCTTGTTATTTAGAAGGCATCAATCAGGAGGAAGCCGGCAGAATCAGCATATTGGACTTTCCTTGCATTGCAGAGATTGTATGTTACTGGGTTCACGTAGGGACATGGAGTGCAACTGAGAAATGCACCGACTATCACATCCATTATGTATCAAACCAGGATGTCTCATCTCCACAACCCTTATCCATATGTCCTATTAGGGCAAAGAAATGTCTATGAGCCAGAGCAGGGAGCTGCTAAGAAACAGCATTTCTTGCTCGGGTGACTCCAGTTCGTACATGCAATGCTTAGACAGTCATTCATTTCAATGTCCATATATAAAACCTTATTTTTACTGGTAAAATGAGCAACTAGTGGCCACCTTCTCTGGCAAAATCACCTGTCACTGATCTAGGTATTAGCTTTCATATTAAAAAGGATTCTTTATTCTGCAGCACAGACTACAACCATATGTTATGCAGATAACCCACTGACTGTGCAATACCTCATTTCTCCTGTGTTGGCGCTGGCGCAACAGAGGGATTAAGCACTTAGCATCTCAGCATCGTACCCTCTGTGATTAACTTATTTACTGTGGACAATTAACTTAATTTAAAGGAAGTCCCAATCAGGTCTTGCTGATCATAATATTACATCATTCTATGAGCCATTTGCTGCAACAAGACGATACATTGTTGCCAACCACTATGGCGAACTTTGTACACAAACATGGTCCACCAATTTAATGTAGTATGTCCACCATAAAGGGGTTATATCATGCTGAAATATCTGTATCAGGGCAAATGGACACCACAGAAGAATCTGTGATTTGGCAGATACAGGTCGCATGTGATATATTTGTCCTGTTGTGGTTGTTGATAAGCAACCAAAGGTGACTTTTTTGCAAAGTCAGATGTACAACACAGTTGTTCTTATATTAAAGGTCCAACTATGATTACATATAAATAAATATAGATAGATAATAGTTAGTGAATCACTTACCTGTCTCCACCCCCACAGATCCTCTTCTCTCTGAGCTTCCTGTGCAGGCAGCATGGTATAAAGATGCTGCCTGCACCAGAAGTTCTTGGCTTCCTCCTCTAAAGTGATAGAAAAAGGAATTATTGGCTCTCTTTCATGATGTCCTGCCTTCTGTTTTAAATACACACATGCATAGTAACATAGTAACATAGTTCATAAGGTTGAAAAAAGACCAGAGTCCATCAAGTTCAACCTAGGAAGGAAAAAACCCTCATACTAGAGGTTTTCCTTCCCGACTCCAAATATGGCATCAGAATAAATCTCTGGATCAACGTTCTGTCCCTATAAATCTAGTATCCATAACCAGCTATGTTATTATTCTCCAAAAATGCATCTAGATTCCTTTTGAACTCTTTTACAGAGTTCACCATGACCACCTCCTCAGGCAGAGAGTTCCACAGTCTCACTGCTCTTACAGTAAAGAACCCCTGTCTGTGCTGGTGTAGAAACCTTCTTTCCTCTACACGTAGAGGATGTCCCCTTGTTATAGATACAGTCCTGGGTATGATTAGATCATGGGAGGGATCTCTGTACTGTCCCCTGATATATTTATACAGAGTTATTAGGTCTCCCCTAAGCCTTCTTTTTTCTAAACTAAATAACCCTAATTCTGATAATCTTTCTGGGTACTGTAGTCCTCCCATTCCCCGTATTATCCTGGTTGCCCGTCTTTGAACCCTCTCCAGCTCCACTATATATATCTTGTACACTGGTGCCCAGTACTGTACACAGTATTCTATGTGTGGTCTGACTAGTGATTTGTACAGCAGTAGAATTATTTCCTTGTTGTTGGCATCTATGCCCCTATTGATGCACCCCCTGATTCTATTTGCCTTGGCAGCAGCTGCCCGACACTGGTCACTACAGCTAAATTTACTATTGACTAAGACCCCTAAGTCCTTTTCCATGTCAGTCATCCCAAGTGTGCTCCCATTTAATACATAATCCCAGCCCGGATTTTTCTTCCCATGTGCATTACCTTCCATTTATCAGTGTTGAACCTCATCTGCCACTTCCCAGCCCAAACTTCCAACCTATCCAGATCCATTTGTAACAGTGCACTGTCCTCTATAGTGGTCTGAAGAAGCGCTATCTGTGTAGCGCGAAATAGCTATTGCAATGCTGTTTGTCTGATCGGACCTGGCGTCCCTCTAATGTAACGAATGCACCCCGAATAAAAAAAAAACTGCACTGCTACAGTAACGTGAGTGCCTTCCATCATTTCTCTTTCTGAAGTTTTCAATTTTGACAGCATTTTCTGGGGAAAGAGCTCCACGTTGTGAGTGCAATAGACTGTTGCTACCTAGTGCTGCACAGGTGTACTGTGATTTAGCTAGTCTGCTGTAAACAGTTAGTGCCGATCTATATCTCTTTCTATATTGGTGGCTTACTGTCCTCTATAGTGTTTACCGCTTTACAGAGTTTAGTATCATCTGCAAAGATTGCTACTCTACTTTTCAACCCCTCTACAAGGTCATTAATAAATATATTAAATAGGACAGGACCCAAGACTGACCCCTGTGGTACCCAACTTATAACAGTCACCCAATCAAAATAAGTACCATTAATAACCACCCTCTGTTTCCTATCATTGAGCCAGTTACTTACCCACTTACACACATTCTCCCCCAGACCAATCCCTCTCATTATATGCACCAACCTTTTATGTGGAAAAATGCTTTGGAAAAATCCAGATATACGACATCCAGTGATTCCCCCTGGTCCAGTCTGGAGCTCACCTCCTCATAAAAGCTGATCAGGTTAGTTTGACAGGACCCGTCCCTCATAAAGCCATGCTGATATGGAGTCATACATTTATTTTTATTAAGATATTCCAAAATAGCATCTCTTAGGAAACCCTCAATTTACATACAACGTAGGTTAACCTAACAGGCCTATAATTCCCGGGGTCACCTTTTGATCCCTTTTTAAATATTGGTACCAGTGGCGTAGCTATACAGGTCGGAACGGTCACCATGGCGACCGGGCCCGTTAGCCAGGGGGCCCGCAGGGCCCCCCTCGCCACAATCACATGACGGCACCATATGACAGCCGCTGCTACCGGACCTGTCCGTCCGGCAGCAGCGGAGTATATGTAAGAACTAAGAAGAAACTGGTGACCACCGGCGTCATTATCCCACCCCTGCCTTTACGCCGCATTGTGAGTGGACTGTGGAGGAGTAGGGGCAGGGCATGTACGACGCCAACAGGAAGCCCTGCCTCTCTCCTTCCGGCTTCCGCAGTGAGTGACTGCCCACTCGTTTCGCTGTGACTGCCCGCTCGTTCCGCAGTGACTGTGCTCGGCCGCCTGCAGAACCCTGTCCCTGAATCACAGCCTGGTAATCCTCCCGGCTCCCGCAGCGGCAGGACCGTTTGTCCGTCCGCTTCCCCTCTCTCCTTGTCCTCCGCTTCCCCTCCCTTATGGCAGCATGGCTATGAACTCCTGGCTAACTTCATAGTAGTGCTGCTAGTAGTTGCGCATAGTGACATTATCCTCTGACATCAGATGCCAATGTTTTCCAACCAGGGTGCCTTCAGCTGTTTTAAAACTACAACTCTCAGCATGCCTGGACAGCCAAAGGTTGTTTGGGCATGCTGGGATTTGTAGTTTCATGCCTCCTGCTGTTGCAAAACTACAACTCCCAGCATGCCCGGAAAGCCAGAGGCTGTCTGGGCATGCTGGGAGTTGTAGTTTTGCAACAGCTGGAGGTGCCATGGTTGGAAAACACTGGCTTACAGTAAATGTCTTAAATAGGTTCTCCAGGATGCACAAATTGTCAGACTGCAGACAGTAAAATAATACATGTACATACCTGCCTTCGCTCCCCTGGGGCTTCCAGTAACCCGCTCCAGCCTCCGCCGCGATCCTTTTCCTGGTTGCCGGTGGTCGGTAAGTCATACTGCATTCAACCAATCACTGGCAGCAGCGAAGTCCCATCTCGGCCGGCGTTAGGCTGAGCGGCAGTGTGACCCACCGACCACCAGCAACCAGGAAAAGGATCACGGCGGAGACTGGAGCGGGTTACTGGAAGCACCAGGGGAGCAAAGGCAGGTATGTATATGTATTATTTTACTGTCTGCAGTCTGAAAACTTGTGTATCCTGGAGAACTTATTTAAGTTAGAGAAAAATATATATATTGTGGAAACCTCACTCAATAGAGGGCCTCCTGCTGTTTTCCCCCCTGTGTGCTGCTCACAACAGCAATCTGACAGTAACAAGCAGCCACACAGGGACCTGCAAGTCACCGTGGGCACATACTGTGTACTCTGAAACATCATGGAGTGGCTTGTAGCGGCAGATTGCTGCTGTAAACAGGACACGGGGGAAAACAGCTGGAGGCACACTATAGGGTCAGGTCATTGACGAGTAACATACACTACTGATCTGTTACATGTGACCCTACCCTACTCCAATGTGCGTATTTTTGCTGCAGATTTGCTTCAGCAGATTTTGCTGCCCATTGACTTCAATGGGTGCCAAAATCTACCACAGCCAATCTGCAGCAGAAAATGTATTGAATCTGTGGGGGGAGGGGGGGGGGGGTGATTTGTGGGCTGCACACGTTCAGCCATCCTGAATAATGGTATCTGCTTGTTCATGAGGTGATCATAGAATTTGGGGTCCGGAGGCAGCGTGTGTATGTATGGTGTGTGTATGTACTGTATGTATGATGTATGAATGATGTGTGTGTATGAATGATAGATGTGTGTAAACAAGATGTATGTATGATGTGTGGAGATGTGTTATGCGGGGGGGATCTGGAGGCGGCGAGTGTATGTATGATATGTGTATGCATGATGTGTGTGTATGTATGTATTATGCATGTGTGGGGTGTGGGGCGCAGGCGGCGTGTCTATGATGTTTGTGTATGTACTATATGTATGAATGGTGTGTGTGTATGTATTGTATGTGACAGTATTATATTCAGGGTGTACATTGGGTGGCAGGACTATATTCAAGGGGTACATTGGGTGGCAGGATTATATTCAGGGGGTACATTGGGTGGCAGTATTATATTCAGGGGGTACAGTAGGTGGCAGTATTATATTCAGGGGGTACAGTAGGAGGCAGTATTATATTCAGGGGGTACAGTGGGTGGCAGTATTATATTTGGGGGTACAGTGGGTGGTAGTATATGCTGGAGGTACAGTGGGTGGCAGTATTATATTCAGGGGGTATAGTAGGAGGCAGTATTATATTCAGGGGATATAGTAGGTGGCAGTATTATATACAGGGGGTATAGTAGGAGGCAATATTATATTCAGGGGGTATAGTAGGAGGCAGTATTATATTCAGGGGTACAGTAGGAGGCAGCATTATATTCAGGGGCACAGTGTGTGGCAGTATTATATTCATGGGGTACAGTATTTTGCAGAATAATAATGATTATTGTCTTCATACAGAGGTTGAGGATCTGCTGACAATGTGAGAAACCTATGATGTCCGGGCATCAGACTCTGCAGAGAAGATGGAGCTGGAAGACGTCCTGGCGTCTGGACCAGATGAAGAAGAAAAGAAAAGACAACAGAGAAGACGTCACTCAGGTCAGTGATATCATTGTGTATTCTCCTGACTGTCCTATCAGCTGGAGTCACTTGTAAATTCCACAGTGATGATGGGTGATGATGTACCCTAATCTGTTGCTCTCCAGCTGTTGCAAAACTTCAACTCCTATAATGCCGGAGGCTCTCCAGACATGATGGGAGTTATAGCTTTATAACAGCTGGAGAGCAACTGGAACCAAGGTGATTGGGTGATTGGTGGGGGTCCCAGCAGTTGGACCTCCACTAGAAAAATGGTCTGCTTATTCTTAAATGCCTGGGTCTATGTTTTGTCTGTCTGGCCCTGCCTGTTAGTCACTTACATAGTTGTGTATTCTCCTGACTGTGTCCCATAAGTGCTGTAGTCACTGATATGTTTGTGCAGCCGAGTAAGGGGTCGTCCGGGATTGGGGAAGCGGGTCGCCAGGTGGTAGGGGGGCCCAATGCAATTTTTCGCACCGGGGCCCTTGGGTTTCTAGCTACGCCCCTGATTGGTACCACATTTGCTGATTGGTACCACATGTTCCTGGGGAACAGTTCCTCGGGAACAGTTCCTGTTACTATAGAGTCACTGAATATTAGAAATAAGGGTCTGTCTATCACATTACTTAATTTTTTTAGAACACGGGGGTGAATGCCATCTGGACCTGGTGATTTGACTATTTTGATTTTTTGTAGGCGGCACTGTTTTTTTCCTGGGTTAGACTGGTGACCTGTACTGGGGAGTTTACCTTATCTCGCTGTATTTCACCTGGCATTTCATTTTCCTTGGTGAATACAGTGGAGAAGAATTTGTTTAATATATTTGCTTTTTCCTGATCCCCGTTTATAATTTCTTCCTCATCATTTTTTAAAGGGCCTACACTTTAATTTTTGATCTTTTTGCTATTTATATAGTTAAAGAACATTTTGAGGTTAGTTTTACTCTCTTTGGCAATGAGTCTTTCTGTCTCTATTTTTGCAGTTTTTATCTGCTTTTTACATATTTTCGATTTTTCTCTATAGCTTTTTAATGCTTCATCACTGCTTTTTTTTTTTGTAATTTATTGCCCCCTTAACATTTTATTTCTGACCCTTTTATTTCCATAAGGTATATACATCTTACAGTGAAGACCCGTCCCCTGAAGGCTGGGTCTCAGTTGCACCTCCTGTGATCAAGATGTTTAAAATCTTAATTACAGTTCACAGGTGAAATTGGTTGACAAAAGTAAAAATGGCATACCGTATTTTTCGCCGTATAAGACGCACTTTTTCTTCCCCAAAACGTGGGGGGGAAAGGTTGGTGCGTCTTATACGGCGAATATACGCCCGAGGCTGCTGCGGGCGAGAGCGGGAAGTCAGCGGTAAGTACAGAGGCTGCGGCGGTGCGGTACAGCGCTGACTACCCGCTCCCCACCCGCAGCAGCCTCATGACCGCCGGTGAATTTTTCACCTCACACCGGCTATGTTTATTGCCCTATGCCTGGAACATACAGTTCCGTTTGCCGGGCAAGTGAATTACTAATAACTGTATACTAAAAACCAGGGGGCCTCCAGCTGTTCTGAAACTACAACTACCAGCATGCCCGGACCGGCAAAGGCTGTCTGGGCATGCTGGTAGTTGTAGTTTCACAACAGCTGGAGGCCCCCTGGTTTTTAATATACAGTATTAGTTTTTACCTGCTCTGGCCGGCCCCCGCCTGCAGCCGCACACAGGAGCCGGCCCGGGCAGATAAAATCATAGGTTTTCCTATGCTGGACATCCCTATGTCCCGAAAAATCTTTTCGGGACATAAGGATGTCCGCGGGTCACTCACCATTCCCCGGCCGATGCGCGTCCTCCTCCGGTCCTCCTGCGGTCTTCCTGCGATCCTCTGCCTCTCTATGGTTGTACGCACGGGACCTCAGTGACGTCCCGTGCGTACAACCATAGAGGCGCCGGAGGACCGGAGGAAGACCGCAGGAGGACCGGGGCCTGGTGAGTGACCGGCGGTGTGTAATCATCAGCGTTCCGGTCACCGCTCCTCCGGTCCCGGCACCTACTGCTATGGTCCATAGGCCATAGCAGTAGATGTGACACTGGGCCAGAGGAGCAGTGACCGGATCACTGTGGGGGCAGCACACAGAGATGCAGCCTCCAGCCATACACTGTATATGGCTGGAAGCTGTATGTCTGTGGGGGGGAGCTGCCTACTATTGCGGGGGAACTCTACTGCCAGCCATTGTGGGGGAACTCTACTGCCAGCCATTGTGGGGGAACTCTACTGCCAGCCATTGTGGGGGAACTCTACTGCCAGCCATTGTGGGGGAACTCTACTGCCAGCCATTGTGGGGGAACTCTACTGCCAGCCATTGTGGGGGAACTCTACTGCCAACCATTGTGGGGGAACTCTACTGCCAACCATTGTGGGGGAACTCTACTGCCAACCATTGTGGGGGAACTCTACTGCCAACCATTGTGGGGGAACTCTACTGCCAACCATTGTGGGGGAACTCTACTGCCAACCATTGTGGGGGAACTCTACTGCCAACCATTGTGGGGGAACTCTACTGCCAACCATTGTGGGGGAACTCTACTGCCAACCATTGTGGGGGAACTCTACTGCCAACCATTGTGGGGGAACTCTACTGCCAACCATTGTGGAGGGTGGGGAGCTGGCTACCATTTTGGAGGGGGGGGGGAGCTGCCTACCATTGTGGGGGAACTATACTGCCAACTATTGTGGGGGAACTATACTGCCAACTATTGTGGGGAAACTATACTGCCAACTATTGTGGGGAAACTATACTGCCAACCATTGTGGGGGAACTATACTGCCAACCATTGTGGGGGGGAGGGGGGAGGAGCTGCCTACCATTGTGGGGGAACTATACTGCCAACTATTGTGGGGGAACTATACTGATATAAAATATTTTACTACAGTATTTGGTTCAGAATCTTTTTTTTCTAGATTTTCCTCCTTTAAAATTGGGTGCGTCTTATATGCCGGAGCGTCTTATATGGCGAAAAATACGGTATTTAACACTAAATATTCATGTGTCTGACTGCAATCTCTTAAAGTACCAGAAAATATACTATTTAACTGGTCTATTTACATATTTTGCTATTTGGTTAGAAGAAGGAGAAGAAGATCTGCAAAATTCCAAACCAAACACTTTGTTTTGTCCTTGAGTGAAATATCCACACCTTCAGCAGAAGATTTATTTTATTTTTACCTTACGAGGTTTTAAGAAATTAAAAAAAAGTCTCCGCTATTTGTCTTATACCCAAGAGGAATTCAAAGTGCCCTTAAAAAAATCTCATTAACATTGTTTTTACCCTATGAAGATTCAATACAAAAGAGATTACATTCTGTCATCACCGGTAAAGCAGACATAAATTTTTCACAAACCAATTTATGAGACTGAAAAACAGACACGTCCCTCTTTGGTGTCTGGACATAAAGTTTAAATGATAGTAAACTAAGAAATATGTATAATATTATGACACAGAGCTGCGTACCGCTGACGGACACCCCTAAATGTAACACTGGTGCGTTGTTATTTTCTAGCTTGTGGCAAGGGAGTCTAAGAGCTGCTGATGCCCAAAGCTGCTCAGAAATGAAAACAATAAAATACCCAGATTTTCGGTGGCACTTTACTTCAGCCTGCTGCCACCATAAATATGAGTTTCCTTCACTTAGGAGCATACAACTTTGGCCAATGTTTTTACTAGAGTTGAGCGAGCAATTAAGTTCTACACAAACCGGGAGTGCGCTAACCATCAAAACTTGTGTATTACACTGCCTAAGAGTTATAAAGCTCTGTATAACACTATTGGGGTCACATAGGAATGTACTCAAGTAGTATTAGAGATAAAGTGGTTTTAAGGCTAAGTTAATGTCAACTACGGCTACATGCGGTAACCCTTAGTAACATAGTAAAAACACACTGCACTAGCGGATTTGATATGATTTTTAACATTAAAATAAAGGTGTATGAAGTATTCGTTTTTGGTTGCAGATCACAGCGGTGTGAAATTGCACAGAGGTATCAGAAGACAGAACAACAGTTGAAACAGGATTGGTGTCTCAAAATAGTAAAGAAAACATAGATTTGAAAAGCTGAAAAATTATCCCTTCTTTTGGAGATCATGGGTTGTGTATGTGTAACCCTGATATTAAGTAGCAGCAGCAAGAGTGGTGGGCTGAAAGAAGTTATAGCCAGCGGACAACCGGCTGTGGTGGACTGGTTAGTTGTAGTAGCCAGAAGACAGCATGCAGTGGTGTACTAGTGATATTTGTAGCCAGCAGGCAGTGGTGGACTAGTGATAGTTGTAGCCAGCAGGCAGCAGGCAGTGGTGGACTGGTGTCAGGTGTAGTAGCCAGCGGGCAGCAGGCAGTGATGGACCTGTGGCAGTCGTAGTAGCCAGCGGACAGCAGGCAGTGGTCATCTAGTGATAGTTGTAAACAGCAGACAAGCAGACAGGACAGCAGGCAATAGTGAGTGGACTTTTGATTTGACTTTTAATAAGCTTATTTTGAATAATAATAAAATGTATCAATGTTTTCCTATGCAATCCTTCATTATATTCTACTAATTACGATCCCTCTTTCTGTTTGTACCACAGTCTCTTTCTACCCAGCAGAAACATGACTTCCATCACTTTGCTTTTTGCTACATTCTGATTAATAAGCGGCCAGCAGCATTCAGCTGAATTTTTTAATATCTGTGTTCTTAGAGGGTATCATTTTATCAGCTTACTCTACCAGGAATATCATTTATTTCAATACTTTCATGCGAGATGTGAGTAGCACAAAAATGAATACTGCATATTTAATGCCATAATTCATTATACTGCTATCATCTTCCCATGGGCCATAACTGGAGGAAGATGCAGGAAAGATCAGGAGAAGACAATATAGTCTATCATCAGAAGATATACCAGTGCTTCATAATTATCACTTAGATACAATGTAGAATAGTACAAAATATAGGAGTTTTTTCATTAGTCTAAATTGCAACAAAGAAACTAAGCAGTTGGTTTAATGGGCCTATTTTCATTTTTTGCTCTTTCATTTATATGTTATATTTTAAAAGTGTTGTCAATTCCACATGTAACAATACAAAATATGTTTATTTTTATTATGTTTATATATTTTCCTATGAAAAATGGGAAAAGGGGGTGAATTTATCTATCTGTATGGAAAAAGTTAATGTATATGTATAAAACCCCTATTAGATTATTAGGGGGCTTAGGGGACTTGTATCAGGAATCATTATATTCCTAATAGAGATCTATTGAACTGCATTGATCTATGTGATCTGTGCTCTATTAGTAGAGCCTGCTCCAGAAAGGCTCTATCAATAGAAGAGGATCTGCAGCCATGGAGGTCAAGGTAAACCAGAACATTGAATCTCTTCCCTTTTTTGTCTTATTTAAAAAGAGGTAACTGATTTAAAAAAAAAAAAGGCTTACCTCCCTGTTTCATGCCATTGGTGCTTCAATACTGCTGTATTCCTCATGATCTATACTTCCTGGTACCTGGTCTCGACACACAAAATATGCCAGACAACCCCTTAAAGAAGTGATCCCTGTTACTAGTTTTAATTAAGTAATTCATTATTAATTAAACCTTAAAGAGGTATCCCCCCCTAGATATCTTATCCCCTATACAAAGGATAAGATAAGATGTCTAATCGCAAGGGTCCGGCATCTTTTTTTATAAAGATGCTCAGGCTGTCTGTTATAAGAAAAACAAACCTGTACATACCATGCTCCTCTGCTGCTTTCAGTAATGCTGCTCCCAGTTGCCAATGGCCTCCTCTTTAGGCTGCTAAAGGTCAATATATTAATTGTCCCTAAGCCAATCAATAGCCACAATGGTGTTCTGCCTTAGCCAGTGTTTGACTGAGCAGCACTCTAAAGTATTAGGCCCCAGTACCAGAAAAATACCAGCTAGTCAGCAGCTAGTGATTGACAATTAACGGTGAGCAGTAATTGACGTATTCCTTATTAATACTCCGGCACTGGGCTAGGTTTCTACTTTTTTTTTTAACATCTGAAAAAACATCAGAAAAAAAACCAGTAACAGATTTTCCCTATGTTTTTGCATTTTTCTATGGCATTTTTACCTTTAACCCCTTAACGACCACGGACGTAAATGTACGTCCTGGTTTGGCAGGACTTCCCGCACCAGGACGTACATTTACATCCTGTGTATGACCGCGAGCATCGGAACGGTGCTCGCGTCATACACAGCAGGTTCCGTATCCAGAAAGAAAAAGAAACACGCAAAACAGCGCACACCCATAAATATCAAAAAGTACTCTTTATTAATACATGAATCAAAAAAACAGACAAGATTCTTAAAAACATTTAAAACAGGCCTAAAGCGGCCGAAGCACAAAACAGGGTGAGCCCCCTCAACAAAGGAACCCCACCCCTGAGGAAGTTTCCGACGAGCAACGGAACGCGTGGGGTCTTTAGGGGTGCACTTGCCTGGTAACTCCTCCACTAACCGTCCTGTGTCACTTCATCATTACCTGCTATATGAGAATACAGGTTGTATATGGGCTGTTGTGATAAATATAGTGTTATGCGGTAGCTTATTTGTATGACATAGTGACGATATTGATGTACTGTAATAGGCAGGTGCCCTGGGTGGGGTTCCTTTGTTGAGGGGGCTCACCCTGTTTTGTGCTTTGGCCGCTTTAGGCCTGTTTTAAATGTTTTTAAGAATCTTGTCTGTTTTTTTGATTCATGTATTAATAAAGAGTACTTTTTGATATTTATGGGTGTGCGCTGTTTTGCTTGTTTCTTTTTCTTGATACTGTACTACATTTGATACGTATAGCAGCACCCCTCTTCTAATTGATGTTGCTGAGCCCGCTCACATTGTAGTGGTTATACACAGCAGGTTCCGGCTGCTAGCAGCAGCCGGGGACCCGCCCGTAATGGATGACATCCGTGATCGCGCGGATGTCCGACATTAACCCCTCAGATGCCATGATCAATACATATCATAGCATCTGCGGCAATGCGGTACTTTGAATGGATGATCGGATCGCCCGCAGCGCTGCCGCGGCGATCCGATCATGCAGCATGGTGGCCGGAGGTCCCCTCACCTGGCTCCCAGGGTCTTCTGCACTGGTCTGAGATCGAGCAGACCAGAGCAGAAGATCACCGATAATACTGAGCAGTGCTGTGTCCTATACATAGCCCTGCACAGTATTAGCAATCAAAGGATTGCTATAGATAGTCCCCTATGGGGACTATTAAAGTGTAAAAAAAAAGTTGAAAAATGTAAAAATAAAAAGTAAAACAAAAAGTGAAAAATCCCCTCCCCCAATTAAAATGAAAATTGGCCATTTTTCCCATTTTACCCCCAAAAAGCGTAAACATTTTTTTTAATAAACATATTTGGTATTGCCACGTGCGTAAAAGTCCAAACTATAAAAATATAATGTTAATTATCCCGTATGGTGAATGGCGTAAAAGTAAAAATAAAAAAAGTCCAAAAATGCTGCTTTTTTGTCACATTTTATTCAAAAAAAATGTTATAAAAAATTATCTAAAACTTTTATATATTCAAATGTGGTATATAAAAAAGTACAGATGACGGCGCAAAAAATGAGCCATCATTTTAGATCACTGATTTTGTACAAAAAGTTTTAGATTTTTTTTAAGTGGTACAAAAATATAAAAGTTTCTAGCTATGGGTATCATTTTAATCGTATTGACCCACAGAATAACGAACACATTTACCTTAAATTGTACAGTGTGAAAACAAACCCCTCCAAAATTAGCAAAATTTTGGTTTTCATTTAAATTCCCTCCCTAAAATTTTTTTTTATTTTTGATATCGCCATACATTTTATGGTAAAATGAGAGGTTTCATTACAAAGTACAATTGGTCACGCAAAGAACAAGCCCTTATATGGGTCTGTAGATGGAGATATAAAAGAGTTAGGGATCTTAGAAGGCGAGGAGGAAAAGACGAAAATGCTAAAATAAAATTGGCCTGGTCCTTAAGGTAAAAATGGGCTTGATCCTTAAGGGGTTAAGTGGAAATTGCATCCTTTTTTTTTTAGAATTTTGTTGGATACCAAAAAAAAAATAATGCAGTAGGGATGGAACAAAATTGTAGGGAACAAAAACATTTTTAATAATTTTCAATCAATTTTGTGAAATTTTTTATTAACAATGTTTTTTAATAATATGTTTTATAAAGTAACATAGTAACATAGTTCATAAAATTGAAAAAAGACCAGAGTCAATCTACTTCTACCTATTTCCCTAATGAGTCCCCACTGAGTTGATCCAGGGGAAGGCAAAAAAAACCTCATACTAGAGGTAAAAATTCCTTCCCGACTCCAAATAAAGCAGTCAGAATAAATCTATGGATCAACATGCTGTCCCTAATTATCTAGTATACATAACCAAATAAAGTGTGTTTGATTTTTACTACTTTTCAACTTTATTCTCTCTATTTTCAACGTTATTTAGGTACTACTACTCCCAGCATGGAACAGTCAGTTCCATTCTGGGAGTTGTAGTACCTGCACTAAGAGACAGATCGCAGCAGTGCTCCTGACACCCGTTGCGATCGTCCTTTATGATCTGGAGAAGCGAGCGGAATGACGCACCTCTCCTCTCCCCTGCCCTGCACTGTACTCCACTGTGATTGGAAGTTCTCTTCACATCACAGATTCCTATATGCCACTGAGAGTTGTGATTGGCCGGCACCATCCAGCCAATCACAACTCTCAGCACCAAGTATGAATCTGTGATGTGAAGAGAACGTCACATTACAGCGGAGTATCTTAGTGCAGGTACTACAGCTCCCAGCATGGAACAGTCTGCAGTACCAAAAAAATTTTGGAAATTTACAGAATAAAGTTGAACAGTAGTAAAAATTACCCACACTTTATAAAACACATTATTAAAAAAAAAAGATTAATAAAAGGTTTTAATAAATTCATTAAAAAAATATATTATTTTTACAATGACATTACCCCTTTATCCCTTTTTTATATTGCCGGCTACATTTTTCTGTCCCTGCCAGTCCCTAATTGAAAATAATATACATTTTGCTCCCTACAATTTTTTCTATTATTACTGCATCTTTTTTTATTTATTTTTTTATGGTAAACTACGAAATTTAATTAAAAAAAAGCTAACTCCATGCTTTTTTTGGATCGCTAAAGTAAAAAAAAAAAAATAAATTATAATAATAAAAAAAGCCACCTACCAAAACAGCAATGTTAAAACACACATGGCTTTTTTGGGGGGCGTTTTTCACTCCCATAGACTTCTATGGGAGAAAAACACTAAGATTTTCCCTAAAAAAAAGTCTCAACATGAGGCCGTTTTTCAAAAACTGCAAGGAAGCCCAAAATTGCAAAAAAAAAGAAAAAAGAATGCCAAAAGGATAAAAAAAAATGTCAAAATGAAAAACGCCAAGTGGATATGGCATTTTGCAGTTCCCTATTGACTTGCAGCTAACATCCTGCCACAGCGTTTTTTCTGAGAAAAAATGCTGTGCGGCAGAATGGGCGTTTTATTGGTGTTTTATTGCAAAAAAATTAAATAAAGATACAAGTGGAAACCTAGCTTTACTGGAGGCAATAGGGAAGGGCAAAATATATTTACAGGTATGTGCAGAGCTCTAAATCCTCTGCTACCATTAGCAAACACAAAATTTAATTATAAAATTGTGGCCCCCTGCAGTTGCCACTTGGAAAAGCCTATTGTATATAAATGCATTATTGAGTTCAATGTATGCAGAGTATACAGTAAGCTCCTAAGCCCCCCCCCCCCCCCCCCTTAGTGGTGGCTTACCAAAAATATGTATTGTTTCAAAAGACAAATATTCAGTTACTATATTAAAGCAAATAAATTTAATAAGACCATCAAAAATATGAACAAATAGCCTATGTGTCTCTTCACCCAATCGTGGGATCAATTATAGCACTTCTCTCAATAGTTACTACAGATTTTGACGGGAATCAAAGCTGCCTACACAAATACAGCCTTTAAAAACAGCAAAACATTCGTGAGTCAATTTAATGCAGTTAAGGTCAAAAACATTTCAAGACATTTAGTTAACTGACTTATATTTGCAGAGACATTTGCTGGTGTTTTTTACTGCTGGGGGCTGCCATGTTAGAAAAATGACACTCAATGTAGGTTCTCAAGACGGAGCTTCTTAGACACATTACCACTACCTTTTTCTGACAGGTCATTACAAATAATAGCTTTGGCATCAGCTGGCACCATTAGAGAGTACCTTTCAGCTCTGTGCAAGACCAAGAGAAATGTGTGTGTGCCAGCAGGGAAAGCTGACAGCTTTTTGACTAGGGAGAATAAGGATAAATCAGACTGGCCCAGATATTAGAAGTTCAATGGATTTCTTACTACTTTTGTATTTACTCATTGCAAAATGTTCTATGGCTTATGTCACCTCCTCAAACTTGTGTTCAGTTTAGAACATTTTCAAAATATTTTTGGGTATTATGGTTTATTCTGGTCGCCTGTACATGAAATCGACAACCATATGCCAGTGGGCAAACAATATCATTGCAATAGAGGAGTCTGTATGTTGGTGGGTAAACCACAGTGTCACCACTGAATCAGCCATCGTCCTGTTTAAGTTGTACAGCAATGTGGCCTAGCAGCTTTAAAACGACTCTACCAGAAATACGGATATTAACCTGTTCACTTCCCTGCATCACAGAGTTGCAAACCCTAGAGATATTATTATAACTACCCGGGCTTATTATAGCTAATTATTTGGTCCTATAAAGTTATATGTAGTCTAAAAAGAACAGTGTCAAGGGCTTTCATTGCCCTGATAGCTATTCAAGTGGTTAGAAAGAACACTACCCCTTGTTTCTAAATTAAACATTGTCAGGGGGTATATCATTTGCTCAGTTTCTTGTGATATACACATGTTCCTAATGCTATTCATAGACTGGTTTTCCCAATGTGTAATTTACCATTGGTTGGGCGCCTTGTCCTTGGCCTGTGCACTGATAGTGATAGTACATTAACCATATATTACACTGTCCCTTAATTTAAGATTGATAACAAACCACTCCCTATGTGTGGCATGAGAATGTGACTATTTTGTGATAAAACTTGAAAAGTCTTATTCAATAAATTCAGACCATAATATGGACCCTGTCAAAAAGTAAAATTACAAAGTTTCAATTCAAAGCAAAATACACAGCGTATATATCACTAATAAATTCTTCTAATTATCTATTGGATTAATCCAATAAACAATGCCTAGTAGAATGTACCCTCCTTATAGGGGATATTCAGATATAGAAAAACAGGGCTAATTTCTTCCAAAAATTAAGCCCACCAGATCTCAGGTTGTGTGTGGTACAAGATCCTCTCTCAGTCCAGGATGGACAAGGCTAGGGACCAATTCACCTAAAAGGGGTCCAGGAGGAAGGAGGGTAAGGATATGAGCCTTACTGGGGTCTATATATATATATATATATATATATATATATATATATATATATATATATCTTTCTTTTTCTTTTGTCAAGGGTATGAAATTAGGGGGTCCTGGGGTCTGGACATGGGTACACAGTAACTTATGAGTCTGGTCTTGCGTATGAATTTCTGGGCCTATTACCTGTTATGTTTTGTTATATAGGCTGTGGATGGCTGCAGAATTTAGGAGCCAAAGATATCTCAGCAGCAATCTCTGCCATGGTCTGGAGACGCTTTCATGAAGGTGTGAGCCAAATGAAGAAGAAAAGGAAAGAGAATATTTAATATTAGGGAAGAGGTCACCTCTAGTTAGTGGTTTTAAAGAGTGGCTACTCTGACATATCTGTTATACTAAGTATTAGTATTACACAAAAAGGTTCCAGTAGCTTAGACTTATTTGACTATTGGGTGTTACCATTCCCTTTGTCAAAGGCTGCATCCCTGATATGGTCAGAAATGACTGGACCCTTTCAGACCCTTTGTAACAGTCTTCAATTATTCACACAAGCAGAACATAGACTTATGGTGTAACCAGAATTAATAAACCTGCTTACACAGCAAGGTGGTGTTTATTACAGACACATAGTGGCAGCTAGGGGCGTACCTAGAATCCACAGGGCCGATGCGAAAAATTGCCTCGGGGGCCCCCAACAACCGCTGCCCCCACCCCACTTACTAGTGACTCCAGCTCTGATGGGACAGTCAGAATACACAACGATATCACTGACCTTAGTGATGTCTTCTCTGTTGTCTTTTTCTTCCACATCTGGTCCAAACTGTCATGACTTCTTCCAGCTATATCTTCTCTGACACCCAGACTTCATTGGTACTTGACTGACAGCAGATCCTCATTCTCAATATGAAGACAATAATCATTATAACCCTGCAAAAACTGTGCCCTAAATATAATACTGCCACACCTGTGAAGAGGAAAAGTTGTCCAGTTGCCCATAGCAACCAATAAGATCTCTTCTTTCATTTCTTTATAGGCCTCTGCAAAATGAAAGAAGCAATTGGTTGCTATAGGCAACTGGTCAATTTTTCCTTTGCCCTGGTGTTGATAAATCTCCCCCCACTGTGTCCATAATGATTTTGTCACACACTGTTTCTTCTTTAACTGAATCCCACCCCTGCACTGTCCTCCCCCAGACCTCTGTGTCCTCTTCCTCCAGGGTCCTCTGCCCCCCTCCCCCCCCCCCACCCTCTCTTCAGACTGCTAAGTTCTCTCCTGGCTCCACGCTCCTAACAAAGAAACCCCCCCCCCAACCGCCCCCCCCCAAAAAAAAAAAAAAAAAAAAAAGAACAAAACTGGAGTGCTTCTTTAAAGACACCAATCAACATGAATAAAGCACTATATGCCTTCAGCTTTCTGCTGCAGCAGTAAAGACTAATGGGTTAAAGATCTGTGGTGTAATCCTCTCACTGAGGAAGGAGTCTGCTCTGAACTTTACACCAAATACACAGGAACTCTGAGGTATTGTCAGTAGTCACTGCCCAGCATACAGGCTGCACTATAATACCCAGCAATGACTGCTGATCCAGGCACCTTTAATGAGTAACCTACCTACTGACTGCCCTTGATGTCTCCTGTCTGTTAAGGCACCCCATCCCTGTTCTCCTTAGCCCCCCTTACCCCTCCCCCTCCTCAGTTCACTCACCCTCCTGGAGTTCGGTGGCGGAGCCAGTGTTGCTCCTGCCGCTGCTGCACAGGGGACTTCTGACAGGGAGAGCTGGAAGAGAAAGCACACCGGGAGCACTCGTAGGGTCAGGGGCAGGTGATGGAGCAGAAGTGCGTCCCTACGTGGGACACGTAAGCTCCCATCAGCACCTGGCCTGTTCCATTCCTTGGTTTTTTAAAGGACCCATGCCCTTCCCAAAGGTAATCTTTGAATAAATATGTGCTGGCAGCGATGGGCCGGGCCCTCAGGCAGCGCCCGACCTGCTGCCGCAGCATATAGTGTAGTGTAGTGGCAGGGGGGCCCTGCGGGATTGCGACCCTTGCAACCTCTGTAGTTATGCCATGGTGGCAGTATGATGGTAGGAAGGTCAGGGGTCAGCAAGACTTTTACATCAATTACAAAAAATAATAACAAAAAACACTGGTTCTACAAGACACAAGATAACATATAATATATGAATATAACACTAGTTGTATAATAATAATTTCCCTAAAAATATCACAAAAATGTATATGAATATAAAGATATAAATCACAGATTGCATATTAAAACAAATTAGAATTGATTACAGAAGGGTGCACTGTATCAGTCAGGAAGCAGTCTAGAGAAATTCAATGACAACAGCAGCATTTACAATGCTAAGATTTTTTTTTTCACAGATAATTTTTTATTGAAAAATGTATTTTCCCCACACTTTCAATACAGTAACACATACACGACCTTTCCAACCCGCTTCATTCCCTCCCAGACACCAAATCATACAAAAAATAGGAGAAAAGAACACACAGCAAAAAGGGAACATACTGGACCTCATTTACTAAGGTAACTAAGGACTGTAGGGTTTTTACTAGTGGGAAAAGACTTGTAGGATTCCTCTCTATTTACTATGGGGATCACAGATTTACAAGTAGGGAATATTTTCTGATCAGCTTTTTTAGGTGGAAATTTCCAGCCATTTATTCACAGGATTTTCTGTGAATTCAATAGTAAATAGGTCGGGTTGCGAATCCATGCCCCTGTTTGGGCCAGCCACGCCCCCGTTGTGACAGACCATGCCCCTTTTTCGGCTGCTCCCAATGCAATGTCAGGTTTTCCTGTCACACAGTGTCTGAGACATGTCTCAGACACTATGCACCAAAATAACTTTGAAAAACCCAACAAAAACTATTGGGTTTAAGCTTAGGCTTCTTTCACACTATGACTGCTGACGTTAATGCCTCTTTTTTTTCCTTCTACTTTGTCTGCCATTAACGTCCGTTATTGTAACGGAGCAGAACAGGAGTTATAACGGTCAAAGAGGATCCTATTCACTAGAGATGAGCGAACTTACAGTAAATTCAATTCGTCACGAACTTCTCAGCTCGGCAGTTGATGTCTTATCCTGCGTAAATTAGTTCAGCTTTCAGGTGCTCCGGTGGGCTGGAAAATGTGGATACAGTCCTAGGAAAGAGTCTCCTAGGACTCTACCCACCTTTTCTAGCCCACGGGAGCACCTGAAAGCTGAACTAATTTATGCAGGAAAAGTCTTCAACTGCCGAGCCGAGAAGTTTGTGACGAATCGAATTTACTGTAAGTTCGCTCATCTCTACTATTCACTTGAATGGGATTCCTCTAAAGTCCGTTAGAACTCCCGTTATTGCGGCCGAAGATAGCGGGAGAAAAAGATGTTTCATGCATAAATTTTTCTCCCGGACGTTCCAAACGGACGTCACCTACCGGATGAAAACAGTAGTGTGAAAGCCTAAGTAAATGAGGGCCACTAAGTAGTAAGTACTATGAATAAATTATGATATCAAGTACTACAAAGGGCATGCAACACCACAATCTGTACATAGAAATGATACAAATAAACAAGTTCCCACCCCCGGATACTGTGGCATGAGCAGGGGCATAGCTATAGGGGGTGTAGAAGTAGCAGTCATATCGGGGCCCAAAATACATCTGCCCCATAAGAGACCAGTATTATAGGGGGGACCATTTACGCCTCTGGTCATGACTACATTATGTATCTCCTAGAAAGGAGTCTGGTCATTCAAATAAAGCCTGCAATTGGGTTTCTATGCCAATGTCTCAAGGTCAGTCCAGATGCATCTATCTAAGAACTTGAAATCTGTTCAAAATTTAGATTCAGCTTTGTTTTATGTTTAATTATTCTAGTTATATATTTAGTAATGTCAGTGAGTTTGGTAGTCAGTCCATCACAATTCATTTTCTTGCTTGATATAACATTCTAGCTTCACATATGAGATTACCCTTCGAATCCCTGTCAGTGTCAAGAATGCCCAGCAGGCAGGATTTAGGCTTAGGGGGGTATGTGAATACTTTAGACTCTATAATAATGATAAGCAACGCTCTCCAACAACCATGATGCCCAAAACATGGCTAAGAAGATTTGTGGTTGTAAGTCAAGTGTATATCTGGATTGCTGCTATACAATGACTCAGGTACATTCTACCTTACATATGATTAGTCAGACACCACCTGAAAGAGACAGCATCAGGCATACGTATGGCAAAGTGTAACTTTTACCGGAATATTCCTTTAATCTATGCGCACTACAGCAACACAAGATAAGGCCAGGATTAATGGGGCATTGACAACAAGGCTCAGTGCTCAACCAGTAAAGAATAGGAAAAGTGACCTTTTTACATGATGTATCACTGCAGAGAGTATGCAGATTTCTATGCAATAAAGCATAAGGCAGTTTCCTTCTTCTAGTAACTTGCATTGATTCATCTTGAAGCAGGAGGTATTATGTTGTATATAGGTCATTGAAAGGTTACAAGAGCAGATAATAAAAGTGCAAGATGTTATATAATATGTCGAATATAGGAAATGGCCTGATTGTTCCAGTAAAAAGGATAATTCTGTGGTTCCAGCTAATGTTCTTGTAGACCTTTGGTCTAAGGATATTTACTTTCTTTTGCCCATAGACCGATAGAGTACATTGTGGTTCTGAGATTGTGGTCATACTTATAAATACAAGCAGGAGAGGCCTCTGGTATTTTGCAGACCACTAGCTCTTCTGGCCAAGTCTCGTGTTGCCACTTCTAAAGGTTGAGGTATTGAGGTACCATGCAACAAAAATGAATTATTTTAGTACCAACACCAATTTCATCTTTCCAGTGTCCCCTTGGACCTTCACAGGGGTTACATACCATTTACCACATATATGGAGGCATTCAGTCGATCCATTAACACAAGTAAGATAAATGTTTGCTTTATTTATAGAGATATAATATAATATTAAATCTTTTTTTTTTTTATAGGTTGGCCTGGGTAGATTAAAGGGGGTTAACTTTAACCCCTTAAGGACGCAGTGATTTTTTACATTTTTGCATTCTCCTTCTCGCCTTCTAATAGCCATAACACTTTCAATTTTCAACATACAAACCCACATAAGGACTTGCTTTTTGCATCAGCAAATTACCTCTTTAAGTATTTCTTATCTATATTAACCAATCCATAGGCTTAGAAAGTTATGGCCTACAAAATTTTTAAGAACAATAGCTCTATTTTTCATTAACATGTTTCCAAAGTCATGTGTTTCCTGCAAATGTAATTAAAAAGGAATTGTATGTTATTATGATTATAATTTTTTTTTTCAGAAACATTGTCACGCCTTTTGACCACAGGCCGTCATTGGTATTGCACGTCAATCCCACCAATTTTAATGGGGATAAGAAGTAATGCCAGACATAGCCAATGGCTGTATAATCCAATAAATTGGGCCCTATAAACATGTCGAAATTACAAATTTAGCCACTGTATAAAGGTAACAAGCAGGAAATGTCTATACATGTAACACTGGAATACCCACTCTATATAGTAACTGTAAGAAATTTAAAGAAATGGTGGAGATACTCTTTAATCATGAAGAAAAGTATTTTATGATAGATGTGAAGGATCATTCCTCATTGTATGCCTGTCCACAGAAGATATATACTTTATTATAGCCGAAAACCAGCAATCCTTGGATTCCTAATGGTTTCCCAAGTATGGGGAATACAGCTAAAGACTATAAATCAATGCCATGACAATTATTAAGGGGAGAAATTTCACTTTAAGATGTATTAAAGTCACACTATTCTCTGGGCATATCATATGTACTTACAGCAAAGCCATCAATCAATTGCTTTCTCCTAGGAGACTCTCACAGGAGAACACTGCTCTAAAATCAATTCTATACAGACTGAGTATTCTGCGCCTTGCCTCCTGGCAGTGCCCTTCTTCTTCAACTTTTCTGCTACCATATTCTGATTATCAGGCGATGACTGAAAAGTATTGTTCAGGGGCAAACCTTGTCTGAAACATTCAAATTACTAAACTAAATTGAAGACAAAAGTGCATACAACATTGATATAGCGAACATTTTATATGGTGTGATCCTTATAACCAGAACTATATTGCTTTTTCTACTGCTATCATGGTCCGGTCAAGGAATAACATGACAAAATATAATCCAGTACATAGAAACAATTGGCAGAACTCACTGGTATAGTGTTAAATCTTCTTTAATAGAGTGCAAAAACTCACATAATGTGCGGCTGGACCAGGACGCCAACAGAATCATCAGAATGGGTGACAGCTGTTGCGTGTGCGCAAGACACGCTTCATCAGACCCTCCGGGTCATGAATGGAGGAGGTATTGTGTGACGTCTCATCCCCAGTCCCGGAAACCTGGATAGAATGCGGGTGCTACAGGGAGATCGCGGGGGGTCTCCTTTGGATAGGGGATAACATATTTTTGCCCGGAATACCCCTTTAAACCCCTCTTTCTATACATGGGTTGTCAGAGTACTGGTTATAGTACAAAGCAAAGCTTAGACCATTGCATAGGCTACACAAACAGTCATATCTTGGAAATGAGCTTTCAATAGTAAGGATGGTTTCAAAAGAAAGTGTCTAGGCACCAAACATATAGTCAAAAAGTCAAAACTAAGTTTTCAGTGTTTATCCCAACATATGGATACATCCTCTCTTTACCATATTCCACAAGATGAGTCGCCCCTAACCTTTTTTTCCCTAACAAACTATGTTTACTCATGTCAGGAGGTGTTTAAATACACTGGATGTAAAATGCAAAGTTCTATGGCCCTACTTATGTGTTAAAATCCAGTTATATGGTTTTGACCCTACTGCCAAGTTTCAATAACACTATGACATCCCAGATGCCACAAGAGCGAATATTTAGAGATGCCACCAGCTGGGAGCCATATGCACGAGTGGCTCCCTAACATCTGATTGGAGAACACAGTATTAAACAAGAGTTGGCCTGGTTCCTGGTGTGGGTCCTTGGGCCATCCTTGACAAGCTTCAAGCATGTTTACCTATATTGCCATGGGCCCTTCAAGCCCACTGGGCCTTGACATCTATCCAGAGTTGTCTAGAGTTGGTGGCAGTCCAGGCATGTGTCTCAAGAATTTGCGTCATTCACAGGGCAGCTTGCTGGAGGTCAGACAGGATATAACTTTATTTTAATTTTCTTGCATTACTTTATCCAATCGGTGGACAATAGACAGTGCAGCTTCAGGATATTGCTTCTGATGATAATTTGTATCACACTAAAGAATATGTTTTATTTAACAGGGCATGCCCTTGTGAATAGAAAAATGATCTAAGTTCATTATTTCACCATTGACTTTCCACTCGGAATAAAAATATATTTAATTAAGTCATTTATATCAATCCAAAATGTATTTATTATGGAAAATACCTAGGATAAAGAGGGTAAGATAAAGAAGCTGCAAATTAGCCTGAACAATGCATGGTGTGAGACATTAGTAATGCCACATAATACCAGTTGTACAAAACATCCTGCTATTGATTTCTTTGTCGCCGTGACGAGAGTTGACTCCAAGACGAATTGGTAGGATTCAGGTTGAGAAAAGAACCAGTCAATTAAATTGATTATATCTTTCAATACGTCAAATAAAACAATGGTTTTCATTTAACTGAAAATAAGGAAGATGCTATTATTATTAAGCTAATGCAGGACGATCTGCCAGCTCCATTATCATACTTAATATGCTGAATTAATTATCAAAAGGAATTATATAATCCTATGCTATCTACAAAGCTTTAAAGATTGACACTGAGATTATATTAGCTTCACTTCCATACTGGGATAACATCCATATTAGACATCTACATGGTTTCCTTTTATATTTTTGACCCTTTACAAACTAAGAGTTATAAGATACTAAGTCATAAAACAGCTTTTCAGGGAAACTTTAACAAAAGATAAGGCTGTCAGTGATACTTTACCAACCTTTATCAATGGAACAATTCGGGCTGCTTTGGACCATGAAATGGTCGTCTATTAAAGCAAAAAAAAGAAACTTAAATGTCCAGATTCCAGGGCCTCTTTGTTCAGTCAGAGAGAATTGCTGCATGTAGGAGGAAGTTCTTCTAGGTTATGATGAAGGAGAGTTTTCTGGTTTTGTATTACATAATATATAGGAAATAAGGGGAATATTTAGTTTCTTTGAGATGGTTCCTGATATTTTAGCTACCTGTGGGATTCCACGTCCCAACATTAGCATGGGGGGGGGGGGGGGAGAGATGTGTGAACCAGCAGTAAGATTAGCCAACAAGATTTTAATAAATAATCCGTCACATAATTTCATCTTGTAAAAGTTAGTCCTATTCCCAAAAGAATTCTAAAAGGACATATTAGAGAAAACACTTTGAAAATGGAGTAACTTTTACAAGACCAAAAGATTTGTCAGTCGGATCATCAGATTCACGTTCGACAAATCTTATTTCAGATTAGATTAATTTTGCATGTGGGTATTATTTTCACAGAAATATAGGTTTTTCTAGAATATAATGTTCAATTTGCTAGCAGCCAATAGCAAAAGTGTTTGTGAATAAATGCCATCAAGACATCTAGTAGGTATAAGTGACAAAGTTGGACTGCGTAAAGATCCCTTGTTATCACCAGCACCACTTTCCTTTTTACTAAGCAATTGTCTAAATCTACAGAAATGTTATAAAAAATTATTTCCGGATACCCTGAAAAAGGATGCAAGAATTTCCTCAAACATTTCAGTTTTACTGTAGACTTATTCTAGCCTTCTGTTGAGCCCATCTGAGAAGATGATTCGGAGAACCACCATCTATCTATGCAGAACAGGGGATCATCCACTTTTAGCTGCAGATAATTTTTGCTTATACAGGACATATCATCAATAAAGTCTAATACATTATTTGTTAAATATCTCATAAGGAAAAGACTGTAATAGTAAGTGATTGCCTCCTGAGTCATCTCCTCGTGAGTTTGACTTTTTCGATCTTTTGCTTATGATCATAATAGTATCAGAGGCTGGGAACCCCAGGATCATTCCGTACTCTGGTGGGCCATTCCTGCCCTGCATCCAGAGTACAATAAGCAGTATTATATAAGACATGAATGACATCTCCCATCTGTTCCCACATGCTTTGCTTTGACATATTTGAATGAATATAATAAATGGTAAGAGCAATACAATACAATGTAACATTTTTCTATCTATTCAATAAACCAAGAACATTATCTTGTCATTTGTCAAAGATCTTTCTCTTTATGCAGAAGCTGAACAGGAACCAATTAAGACCTCAGATATATTTCTGTAATAAAATAACATGCGACCTGTATTACGATTAAATATTTTCATTTTTGAAGTGCCTTATTCTCTATGGACTTGGTAATAAAATAAAAAAAGGGTGTCTTGTGATACATATCATCCGTTATTTGCTCAACTACCTAAGCTCTATCATGGCATTATTCCCTTCTGCAATCATCTAAAAATAAGTTTTAGAATGTGGGGTTCCGAGCACTGGGGCTCCCCACGATCTCCTGTTTGGAGCCCTGGCTCTCATTCACTGCTGTGCGTCACAACCCCCACGATCCCCTCTACATAGCTCTATGAGAGAGCCGAAGATTGCTGAACAGCTCTCCTATAGAGCTTTATGGGGGTATGTGGCGGCTACCGCTTAGGGTGGGGGTCGTGACACACCGTTGTGAAGGAGAGCAGGGGCTCCAAACAGGAAATCACAGGGGGCCCAGCGCTCGGACCCCCGCAATCTAAAACTCCTCCCCTCTCCTTCGGATAGGGGATAAGTTTTATTCCATGATACTTCTCCTTTAATCGCTTTCTAGCATAACAGTGTGAAATGTTATCCTGTGAATATCAAAAAAAATCTTGTGGATTTACTACAATTTTACCACAAATTGTTGACCACATACAGTGGGGCAAAAAAGGATTTAGTAAGCCACCAATTGTGCAAGTTCTCCCACTTAAAAAGATTAGAGAGGCCTGTAATTTATTAGGTATACCTCAACTATGAGAGACATAATGAGAAAAAAAAATCCATATCACATTGTCTGATTTTTAAAGAGTTTATTTGGAAATTATGTTGAAAAATAAGTATTTGGTCAATAACAAAAGTTAATCTTAATACTTTGTTATATACCATTTGTTGGCAATGACAGTGGTCAAATATTTTCTGTAAGTCTTCACAAGGATTTCACACACTGTTGCTGGTATTTTGGCCCATTCCTGCATGCAGATCTCCTCTAGCCCCTTCCCGCAGAATGTCATATATAAACGCCGGGTTGTGCAGTGCGTTCGCGCATCCCGACGTTTATAAATGACATTCAGTTAACCCGGCGATGCGCAGCATCACACGGGTTAACTGGCAGAAGTCCCGCTGTTTCCAGCAGGGGACAACTTCTGCTTCACCCCCAGGACCATCCATTGATGGTCCTGGTCAGCGATCACTGTGATTGGTCCCTGTGGACCAATCACAGTGATCTAGGGGGAAAGTTCAGATCCCCCGCACTGCCCGCCCCTGGAAGTCGGGCAGAACGGGGGACGATGGCTGCGGGGGCTCGTGTCATAGGTGGGGGAACACGGGGGGACCGGCGGCCTTACCCGAACCAGCGGCGGGACCGAGGAGCAGCGCGGGACCGGCCACATGGACGAGCAGCGACAGGACCGGCAGGTAAGTACATGGTCCTCAGAAGCAGCAGTGAAGATCTTCACTGCTGCTTCTAGGAGTCTGAAAACTACAACTCCCAGCATGCCTAGACAGTCTTTGGCTGTCTGGGCATGCTGGGAGTTGTAGTTTTGCAACATCTGGAGGGCCCCAGTTTGGAGACCATTGTATAATGGTCTCCAATCTGTGCTCTTCCAGCTGTTGCAAAACTACAACTCCCAGTATGCACTGACTGTCCAGGCATGCTGGGAGTTTTAGTTCAGCAACATCTGGCCCTTCAGATGTTGCCGAACTACAACTCCCAGCATGCCCTTCAGCTGTCTGGGCATGCTGGGAGTTATAGTTTTGAAACAACTGGAGACACACTGGTTGGGAAACATTGTCTGTTTCTAACTCAGTGTTTCCTAACCTGTGTGCCTCCAGCTGTTGCAAAACTATAACTCCCAGCATGCACTAACAGACCATGCATGCTGGGAGTTGTGGTTTTGCAACAGCTGGTGCACCCCCCCCCCCCCCCTGTGAAAGTACAGGGTACATTCACATGGGCGAGGCTTTTACAGTGGGTTTCTCGCTGCAAGTTTGAGATGCAGCAAATTTTGCGCTGGGAAACTCGCTGTAATCCCCCGCCCATGTGACTGTACCCTAAAAACACTACACTACACCTACGCAAAATAAAATAAAAAGTTAAAAACACTACATATACACATACCCCTACACAGCCCCCCTCCCCCAATAAGAACGTCCGGTACACCACTGTTGCAAATCTCTAATTTAGGCCTCAAATGCACATGGCGCTCTCACTTTGGAGCCCTGTCGTATTTCAAGGCAACAGTTTAGGGTCACATATGGGGTATCGCCGTACTCGGGAGAAATTGCGTTACAAGGTTTGGGGGGTATTTTCTTCTTTAACCCTTCATGAAAAGGAAATGTTGGGGTCTACACCAGAATGTTAGTGTAAAAATTTTTACACTAACATGCTGATGTTGCCCTATACTTTACATTTTCACAAGAGGTAAAAGGGAAAAAAGCCCCCCAAAATTTGTAACGCAATTTCTCCCGACTACGGAGATACTCCATATGTGGGCGCAAAGTGCTCTGGGGGCGCACAACAAAGCCCAGAAGGGAGAGCGCACCATGTACATTTGAGGTGATTTGCACAGGGGTGGCTGATTGTTACAGCGGTTTTGACAAACGCAAAAAAAACAAAACCCCAAATGTGACCCCATTTTGGAAACGACACCCCTCACGGAATGTAATGAGGGGTGCAGTGAGAATTTACCCCCCACAGGTGTCTGACGGATCTTTGGAACAGTGGTCCGTGAAAATGAAAACTTGTACAGCCCACTGTTCCAAAGATCTGTCAGACACCAGTGGGGTGCAAATGCTCACTGTACCCCTTGTTACGTTCCTCAAGGGGTCTAGTTTCCAAAATGGTATGCCATGTGTTTTTTTTTTTTGCTATCCTGGCACCATAGGGGCTTCCTAAATGCGACATGCTCCCCAAGCAAAATTTGCTCTCAAAAAGCCAAATATGACTCCTTCTCTTCTGAGCATTGTAGTTCGCCCACAGTGCACTTCAGGTCAACTTATGGGGTACCTCCATACTCAGAAGAGATGGGGTTACAAATTTTGGGGGATATTTTCTGCTATTAACCCTTGGAAAAATGTGAAATTTGGGGGGGAAACACACATTTTAGTGAAAAAAAATATTTTTTTTTACATATGCAAAAGTCATGAAACACCTGTGGGGTATTAAAGCTCAGTTTATTCCTTATTACTTTCCTCAAGGGGTCTAGTTTCCAAAATGGTATGCCATATGTTTTTTTTTTGCTGTTCTGGCACCATAGGGGCTTCCTAAATGCAACATGCCCCCCGAGCAAAATATGCTCTCAAAAAGCCAAATATGACTCCTTCTCTTCTGAGCATTGTAGTTCGCCCGTAGTGTACTTCAGGTCAACTTAAGGGGTACCTCCATACTCAGAATAGAAGGGGTTACAAATATTGGTGGGTATTTCCTGCTATTAACTCTTGGAAAAATGTGAAATTTGGGGGGAAACACACATTTTAGTGAAAAAAAAAATTTTTTTTTACATATGCAAAAGTCGTGAAACACCTGTGGGGTATTAAAGCTCACCTTATTCCTTGTTATGTTCCTCAAGGGGTCTAGTTTCCAAAATGGTATGCCATGTGAGGGTTTTTTGCTGTTCTGGCACCATAGGGGCTTCCTAAATGCAACATGCCCCCCAAAAACCATTTCAGAGAAACATACTCTCGAAAATCCCCTTGTCGCTCTTTCCCTTCTGAGCCCTCTACTGTGCCCACCGAACACTTTACATAGACATATGAGGTATGTGCTTACTCAAGAGAAATTGGGCAACAAACATAAGTATACATTTTCTCCTTTTACCCCTTGTAAAAATGCAAAAATTGGGTCTACAAGAACATGCGAGTGTAAAAAATGAAGATTGTGAATTTTCTCCTTCACTTTGCTTCTATTCCTGTGAAACACCTAAAGGGTTAAAATGATGACTGAATGTCATTTTGAATACTTTGGGGGATGCAGTTTTTATAATGGGGTCTTTTGTGGGGTATTTCTAATATGAAGACCCTTCAAATCCACTTCAAACCTGAACTGGTCCCCGAAAAATAGTGAGTTTGAAAATTTTGTGAAAAATTGGAAAATTGCTGCTGAACTTTGAAGCCCTCTGGTGTCTTCCAAAAGTAAAAACTCGTCACTTTTATGATGCAAACATAAAGTAGACATATTGTATATGTGAATAAAAAAATTTTTATTTGTAATATACATTTTCCTTACAAGCAGAGAGCTTCAAAGTTAGAAAAATGCAAAATTTTCAAATTTTTCATAAAATTTTAGGATTTTTCACAAGGAAAGGATGCAAGTTACCACAAAATTTTACCACCGTGTTAAAGTAGAATATGTCACGAAAAAACAATCTCGGAATCAGAATGATAACTAAAAGCATTCCAGAGTTATTAATGTTTAAAGTGACAGTGGTCAGATGTGCAAAAAACGCTCTGGTCCTTAAGGCCAAAATGGGCTTGGTCCTGAAGGGGTTAAAGCAGTGATGTTTTGGGGCTGTCACTGGGCAACATGGACTTTCAACTCCATTCAAAGATTTTCTATGGGGTTGAGATCTGGAGACTGGCTAGGCCACTCCAAGACCTTAAAATGCTTCTTACGAAGCCACTCCTTTGTTGCCCAGGTGGTGTGTGGGATCATTGTCATGCTAAAATACCCAATCACGTTTTATCCTCAGTGCCCTTGCTGAGGCTCTCACGATATATGGCCCCATTCATGCTTTCCTTTATACAGATCAGTCGTCCTGGTCCTTTTGCTCAAAAACAGCCCAAAAGCAAGATGCTTACACCCCCATGCTTCAGAGTAGGTATGGATGCAACGCAGCATTCTTTCTCCTCCAAACACGACGAGTTGAGTTTTTACCAAAAAGTTCTACTTTGGTTTCATCTGACCATATGACATTCTCCCAATGCTCTTTTGGATCATGCAAATGCTCTCTAGCAAACTTCAGACGGGCCCGGACATGTACTGGCTTAAGCAGGGGGACACGTCTGGCACTGCATGATTTAAGTCCCTGGCGGCATAGAGTGTTACTGATGGTAGCCTATGTTACTTTGGTCCCAGCTCTCTGCAGGTCATTCATTAGGTCCCCCCGTGTGGTTCTGGGATTTTTGCTCACCGTTCATGTGATCATTTTGACACCACGGGGTAAAATTTTGCGTGGAGCCCCAGATCAAGGGAGATTATCAGTGGTCTTGTATGTCGTCCATTTTCTAATAATTGCTCCCAAAGTTGATTTTTTCACACCAAGCTGCTTGCCTATTGCAGATTCGGTCTTCCCAGCCTGGTGCATGTCTATAATTTTGTTTCTGGTGTCCTTCGACAGCTCTTTGGTCTTGGCCATAGTGGAGTTTGGAGTGTGACTGTTTGGGGTTGTGGACAGGTGTCTTTTATACTGATAACAAGATCAAACAGGAGCCAATAATACAGGTAACGAATGGGGGGACAGAGGAGACTCTTAAAGAAGAAATTGCAGGTCTGTGAAAGCTAGAAATCTTGCTTGTTTGTAGGTGACCAAATACTTATTTCCACCATAATTTGCAAATAAATTCTTTAAAAATCAGACAATGTGATTTTATAGATTTTTTTTCTCATTATGTCTCTCATAGTTCAGGTATCAAATCTTTTTAAGTGGGAGAACTTGCACAATTGGTGGCTGACTAAATACTTTTTGCCTCACTGTACATATATTCCTCAATTTATCTATAAGGTAATCATTATTCAGATGATTTTAGGTAGCCTGTTAAGACCCTTGATGTTGATTTGTCTCTACATATTGTCTATGGTTTCTATTATTCAGGAAATGTAATCAATTAGGATATGCAAATTGAACACATGAAAACAGTTTATGTATTACATGAAAGTCAAATCTTTTAGATGTTCAATAGGAAAGCAGAGCTGTTATACAATAGTCACTGTCAAGGAGGTTGATTAACCCCTTAAGGACTGAGCCCTTTTTCACCTTAAGGACTGAGCCCTTTTTTGCAATTCTGACCACTGTCACTTTATGCATTAATAACTCTGGGATGCTTTTACCGTTTGTTCTGATTCCGAGATTCTTTTTCGTGACACATTCTACTTTAACAAAGTGGTAAATTTAATCGTTACTTGCATCCTTTCTTGGTGAAAAATCCCAAAGTGTCATGAAAATTGTGAAAATTTAGCATTTTTCTAACTTTGAAACTCTCTGCTTGTAAGAAAAATGGATATTCCAAAGAAATTATATATATATTCACATATACAATATGTCTACTTTATGTTGGCATCATAAAGTTGACATGTTTTTACTTTTTGGGATTCAAAGTTCAGCAGCAATTTTCAACTTTTTCACGAAAATGTCAAAATCAGAATTTTTCAGGGACCAGTTCAGTTTGAAGTGGATTTGAGGGGCTTTCATGTTAGAAATACCTCATAAATTACCCCACTTTAGAAACTGCTCCCCTAAAAGTATTCAAAATGACATTCAGAAAGTTTGTTGAAAGGTGTTTCACAGGAATAGCAGCAAAGTGAAGAAGAAGATTCAAAATCTTAATTTTTTACACTCGCATGTTCTTGTAGAGCCATTTTGTTTTATTTTTTACAAGGGGTAAAAGGAGAGAAATCCCCCCAAAATTTGTAACCCCATTTCTCTAAGTAAGGAATTACCTCATATGTGGATGTAAAGTGCTCTGTGGGTGCATTAGAGGGCTCAGAAGGGAAGGAGCGAAAATGGGATTTTGGAGAGCGAGTTTTGAGGGGAATGTTGCATTTAGGAAGCCCCTATGGTGCCAGAACAGCAAAAGAAAAAAAAAATCCACATGGCATACTATTTTGGAAATGACCCCTCAAGGAATGTAAAAAGGGGTATAGTGAGACTTATCACCCCACAGGTGTTTCACGACTTTTCGTTAAAGTCAAATGTGTAAATGAAAAACATTTTTTTTTTCACAAAAATGCATTTTTTTCCCCAAATTTCAAATTTTTACAAGGGGTAATAGGAGAAAATGCCCCCCAAAATTTGTTAGCCCATTTCTTCTGAGTATGGAAGTACTACATGTGTGGATGTCAAAAGCTCTGCTGGCGCACTACAATGCTCAGAAGAGAAGGAGTCACATTTGGCTTTTGGAAAACAAATTTGCTGAAATGGCTTTTGGGGGGCATTTAGGAAGCCCCTATGGTGCCAGAAAAGCAAAAAGACCCCACATGGACACTATTTTGGAAACTATATCCCTCGAAGAACTTAACAAGGGGTACAGTGAGCCTTAACACCCCACAGGTGTTTGACGACTTTTCGTTAAAATTGGATGTGTAACTGAAAAAACAAAAGGAGCGCCATTGGGCTTTTGAGAGAGAATTTGTTTGGAATGGAAGTCGGGGGCCATGAGCATTTACAAAGCCCCCTGTGGTGCCAGAACAGTGGACCACCCCCACATGTGACCCCATTTTGGAAACTATACCCCTCACAGAATTTAATAAGGGGTGCAGTGAGCATTTACACCCCACTGGCATTTGACAGATCTTTGGAACAGTGGGCTGTGCAAATAAAAAATTTAATTTTCATTTTCACGGATCACTGTTCCAAAAATCTGTGGGGCGTAAATGCTGACTGTACCCCTTATTACATTACTTGAGGGGTGTAGTTTCCAAAATGGGCTCACATGTGGGGGGGTCCATTGTTCTGGCACCATGGGGGCTCTATAAACACACCTGGCCTTCAATTCCGGCTCTTCTGAGCATTCTGCTTCGCCCACAGAGCACTTTACATCCACATATGGGGTATGTTCTTACTCAGAAGAAATGGGATTACAAATTTTTGGGGGCTTCTTTTCCTATTTTCCCTTGTGAAAATGAAAAATTTGGGGTAACACCAGCATTTTAGTTAAAAACATTTTTTTCTTAATTTTTCTATCCAATTTTGACGAAAATTCGTCAAACACCTATGGGGTGATAAGGCTCACTATACCCCTTGTTACGGTCCGTGAGGGGTGTAGTTTCCAAAACTCAAACACAAGTATTTATTATTTTGCGTTTATGTCAGAACCACTGTATAATCAGCCACCCCTGTGCAAATCACCAATATAGGCCTCAAATGTACATAGTGCGCTCTCACTCCTGAGCCTTGTTGTGCGCCCGCAGAGCATTTTACGCCCACATATGGGGTATTTCCGTACTCAGGAGAAATTGTGTTATACATTTTGGGGTCTTTTTTTCCTTTAACATCTTATTAAAATATAAAGTATGGGGCAACACCAGCATGTTAGTGTAAAAATGTTTATTTTTTTTACACTAACAGGCTGATGTAGACCCTAACTTTTCCTTTTCATTATGGGTAAAAGGAGAAAAAGCCCCCAAAAATTTGTAACGCAATTGCTCCAGAGTACGGAAATACCCCATATGTGACCCTAAAATGTTTCCTTGAAATACGACAGGGCTCCGAAGTGAGAGAGCGCCATGCGCATTTGAGGACTAGGTTAGGGATTGCATTGGGGTGGACATAGGGATATTCTATGCCAGTGATTCCCAAACAGGGTGCCTCCAGCTGTTGCTAAACTCCCAACATAACAAAAGAAAAGAAATGTGTTGTAGAGACCAAACAATACTTTATTGAGTACACAAAATACATTAAAAACCCATCCGGATGAAGCAGTAGCGAAACGTTGGGTTAGGTGTTGGTTACCCAGGTATACTCTGTCCCACTGTGGTCTTTTATATGTTGTTTTATATTTTGCTATAATCTATTCAGCATTAGAGTAACCTTTTTTATCATGCTATATCCCTGTATGTGGGTTTAGTCCCAATAATAAGGATTTGTTTACATACATTCCTGTGTATTATATTTATACTATTGGTAGCCACCATTTCTTCAGTCTGGTCCATTGCGGCCATTATCATAATGTTCATTGTATTTTCTCTAATCCCTTTTATGGGTTTTTAATGTATTTTGTGTACTCAATAAAGTATTGTTTGATCTCTACAACGCATTTCTTTTCTTTTGTTATGCTCTTGTAAGTAGCGTGGGATCAGTTACCTATAGGGGTAGTTTTTTTGGTTTTCATAAACTCCCAGCATGCCTGGACAGTCAGTGGCTGTCTGGAAATGCTGGGAGTTGTTGTTTTGCAACAGCTGGAGGCTCCATTTTGGAAACACTGCCATACAATACGTTTTTCATTTTTATTGGGGGGGAGGACCGTGTAAGGGGGTGCATAAGTAGTGTTTTACCCTTCATTTTGTGTTAGTGTAGTGTAGTGTTTTTAGGGTACATTCACAGGGAGGGAGATATGGTGAGTTTCCCACTAGGAGTTTGAGCTGTGGCGGAAAATTTGCCACAGCTCGAACTTGAAGCAGGAAACTCACTGTAATCCCGCCCGTGTGAATGTTGTAGTTTTGCAACAGCTGGAGGCACACTGGTTGGAAAAAACTCAGTTAGGTTCTGTTACCTAACTCAGTATTTTCCAACCATTGTGCCTCCAGCTGTTGCAAAACTACAAATCCCAGCATGCCCCAACAGCAAACAGCTGTCTGGGCATGCTGGGAGTTGTAGTTTTGCAACATCTGGAGGGCTACAGTTTAGAGACTACTGCATAGTGGTCTCCAAATTGCAGCCCTCCAGATGTTGCTAGGCAACTTACCGGTTTACGTAGTCTGCAGCACACCGCACGCGGAAGCCAGCCACACGTCATCGCTGCCTGTTGCCGCCGCCACCGATCGCCGACGATGGTAAGTGACCTCCGGTGCCGGTCACATGACAGTTCCCCTGTTCTGTCCGGACTACTGTGGGTGGGCAGAATGGGGGAACCGAACTTTAACCCACCCCCGATCAGCTATTGGTCGGTCGCTTCTGACCGTCCATTAGCAGGGATAGGAGGGTTGGCACCCCTGCCACATCACTCCTATCTCTTTAGGGTGATTGTGGGTGTCTAGGACACCCCCGATCCCCTTTATTTTCCCCTTATTTATCTGAATTGGCTGGCGATTTGCGACATGGGGGGGTCTCAGGACTCCCCTGGGCGATGTGCCGGGATGCCTGCTGAATGATTTCAGCAGGTATCCCAGTCCGGTCCCCGACCGGCAAGCGGCATGGACCGAAATTCCCACAGGCGTACCCATACGCCCTCAGTCCTTAAGGACTCTAAGGCAGGGGCGTATGGGTACGCCCTCATTCCTTAAGGGGTTAAATACTGCTTAAAGGGGTACTCTGGCACTAAACACTTTATCCCCTATCAAATGTGTGCAGTAAGTACACTAAGGGTATGTACACAATTGGTGCGGAACTGCATGTACGTAATTGGACGTCGGAATCCTACGATGTGAATCCCTAATAATAGTGTCAATCGGTCTTCCGCTGACTGGTAAACACTGTGGAATTTCTGCGACGGAGAACTCCAGCGCTGAAATTTATCCGCGGAAAGAATGAACCTGTCATTCTTTGCGTGGAATTCCGTGGGCACTGCACTGCTGTTAATGGTGACGGTGCAGGGCAAAGCAGACTGGTCGCAAGATGGAATCTCCAATCGTGGAATTACGCGAGAGGAGATTCCACTAAAAATACTCAATGTAAACATACCCTAAAACTTCGATTTGAGAAGACCACCACTTCAACAAGCCAGCTTTCAGTTCAACAATATATGCATCCTAGCCTGTTTTTTAAAAGAACTTTTCCTTTAACTAGAGATTAAAGATGACAAAATTGATTTTGCACAATTAGATTTGGTAAATTTTTTTAAATAAAATCCAGTTTATGCATCTACTCAGCATACATCTACTCAGCCTCTATGTATATGATACAGGAGACCTTGCTCCTGTAGAATATTGCAGGGCAATAGGATAACTTCTGAAAAGGATCCAAATCTAAAAACAAATCTGACAGATTTGCAAATCCAGGACACTCACTTATCAATTTTTTGACTTGCTATCTCTAAGCAGAAGCTCTGTAATTGGATAACAATTGTCATGCTTATATAGTAAACAAATCCTTAAGACCACCCATTTGAGAAGATCAGAAGATCACATATATAGTAGGCCCATTTAGAGAAGACCATCCAAAACTACAGTAAGAAAATGGTCTTCTGCAGGCAAAGTCCTCTCAAAGATGGACAGAATACAATGGACATAAAGGCTTTGGCAATCCTTCCCAAAAAAAGCTGGTCTAAATCATGGGTGGTCTTCTGAGAGACCTGGTCTATTGAAGAGCTTCCATGTATTTAGCTAATAGTTCCCAATGGCATATCTAAACAATCTGAACCTAAGAATTTTGTGATAGGAAGCCCTTAGGGATATTTACAATGGAAAATCAATATTTTGTTGGACCCATGCTCTAAGTAAATAGATATTATGGTATACCTGGCCATCAATCAAGAACATTTGAGGTTTGGGCTATAAATCTATTGACCAGGGGTTTGACCTACAAATACTTAATGGATGAAGAAATATGATACTTAGCACAAGATGAATTCTATTTCTTTGCATCTTTCAGTGAAATAAAAATCAAGGTTTTGACCATAAAACAAGTGATCTGTGGTCTAAGTATCTTAATAGTGATGGCTTAAGCTACAATGTTGGACTAATTGAAGGTAGGTAAAATCATTTTATTGTAATTGGAAAATTACGTGAGAAAATCATGGTGCTTTCCTGCCTGAAGATGATAACCCGACTGGAAAAAGCTGCATTTAAAGATCAGATTTCATTTGTAAAAGTCTGCCCAGTCTGTGTCACAAAAAAGTCACATTTAGAAGAACTGCTAAAGATCATTCTTGAGAACTGTTGGCAAGTGTGAATTACAGAATTCAGAAATGTGCCCATATTTTATTTTTAAAGCCAAGGTGTTGGAGCAAATTATTAATTGTACTGTACCTTGGGGGACATTTTTCATGCCGAACATGTCATTGGGAGTATAAAAAATAGTAAACTAACATAAATAAAATGACTGGAAATTTTAAACACTTTAGTAAACCAACCAAGAAAAGAAAAATCATAATGACCTCATCTGGACTATGAGAAGGCAAGGGGGGTTTTCTTAAAGGGCGTGTATACTTTTGCCAAAAAAATTTAATTTTTATACCTCCAGTTTACCTTGTTTTGTACATGCTGCCTTTTTAATGACCAATTTGTCTCCATGACTATAGACCAGTGGTCTCCAAATTGTGGTCATTGTCTCCAAACTGTGGCCCTTCACATGACCACAATTTGGAGACCACTGCTTTAGACTACAGACATTCCTCTGCCTCCTCTTCTTTTTAGCCTAAAGACAGTAGAAGGGAGTACAAAAAATGGAATAACCAGAATACACAAGGTTTGTTTATTGTCTGAAACTATGAAGACACAGGTCGTTGCTGGAGCTGTATACCCAATATGTGTTTCTATTGTTACTGACAACAAACAAACCTTGTGCATGGTTAGATTACGCTCTGCAAACTCTCCTTTATTAAAGGGGTACTCCGCCGCTAGACATCTTATCAGATATCTGATCGTGGGTGTCCCGCCACAAGGGACCCTCGTGATCTCGGCTGCGGCACCCCAGATGACTGGCAATGTGGGGCGGAGGCTCGTGACGTCACATCCATGCCCGCTTGTGACATTATGGCCATGCCCCCTCAATGTGAGTCTATGGGAGGGGGCATGATGGCCATCACGCCCCCTCATAGACTTGCATTTAGAGGGCAGGGCTGTGACGTCACAAGCGGGGCATGGACATGCTGTCACGAACCTCTGGCGCTGCACCTGATGCTCCAAAAGGAACACCAGGGGCAGCAGGGAGATCGCAGAGGTCCCCACCTGCGGGACCCCTGTGATTAGACATTTTATCCCCTATCCTTTCGATTCCCTTTAAACAGTTCCTTTGGCAGAGTTTCCTCTGATATAGACTAAACTCTATATGATGCTGAGAAGTGCAGACATGGGAAGATAGCTGATAAGGAGCTCAAACAAATGATATTTGTCTCTTAGCTGTTTGCAAAGCATGTTTTTATTCCAAGCTCATAGAGGCTGTGCTGAGCTGCAACATGCAGGCCTCCTCTCTCTCCCACCCTTCCCTGCCCTTCATGATTGTTGTACAAAGCTGAAAGTCAAACTGGTAGTGAAGCCCTTTAAATAAATCAATCATACATGGCAGGGAAGGGTGATGAAGGAAGGTGGTGTGCATGCTGCAGCTCAGCTCTGTCTCTATGACTCTTGAGCTTTGAAGTGAAACATGATTTTGTAACTTTACAAATAGCCATCATCTAAGAGACAGGTATCATTTGTTTTAGCTATCTGACCATGTATGCAGTTCTGAGCATGACATAGAGCGAGCAGTCCACATTTCAATATACCACTATTAGATTCCACAATTTTCAAACAGGAACTGCCCATAACACTCCTATACAAGGGTCCAAAGACCACCCTGCCATGTAAAAAGATACCAGTTTTAAAAATGGTACTTGGCAGGTGGGGGACCGGTTACAAGGTGTTTTAAATTAAAAATCTGGTCCAACTACTATTGTTCTAAGCTTTTTATTAACAGTGTATATCAATTTCCCAAGTTTTTGCTTCTATAAAACTAAACAAGCAGATGTTACGTTATGTCCACAGCGACGTCCCTTAGATTTTACCAATCAATGACTCACGCCATAAAATTTTAGACAACTCACAATTTATTTAAGACTTTTGAAATTTTTAAGCAAACTTAAGGGACTCAACTAATCTCCCAGGACAATTTGTCTATTAGTTTGACAGTTGGAAGAGGCAGCTTGCTCTAGTTTATGAAACATCAAACATTCTTCTTGCCGAATATATTTAGATCTGGGTCAGAGAAATGTAAATTAGGGTATAATACAGAATACAGTTCTATACATATAAATGCAACTATGAGATGTACATACCCCAGTGTAATTCACTACAAGGCATGCCTTTTGGGAAATATGGCGCATGTTACTGACCTACTTTTGCCTTTCTCCATGTTCCTATGGACACAAAACTAAGTAACTAAGTTGACACTACTGGACCACACCTACTTTTTTTTATATTTCCAAGCACATTAAATTGAAAATCATAGCTTAGTAAGCTTATTGCGAATTTGGCAGAAACCCCTACTCCTATGAACCCTAAAATATGCTTCTTTTTAATCCTTGATGAGGAACAATGGAGACAACAACTCTGAATATTGAGGAAAACTTTGTCTCTGGACAAGAGGATGATTGTGCTTTGAAGGAATTGATATGGAAAAGGCTCTTAACACTGAAGTTGCTTATGACAAAATCATATTCATCCACAAAAAATGCGCCGGAAAATTTCAGAATGTGTGGAATCTATGTTACCAATAACAGCTCCTTTCGACAATGCCCTTTCTTTGTTTTTACAAGAACCAATGGACTTAGCCTAGCTCTACCTTTCATACCTTGTAGAACAGTTATACACTTGCCATTCATGTTACATCTTAACATTATTGTCCTTTTTTCAGAACTAGATATTGTCTTTATATGATGTTCTTGTATGTTTTGTATCAGTATGTTTCAATGTACCTTTTGATTTGGGTTTCATAACTTCCAATGTTTACTATACAGTATTGCTTCTTTATGCTGTTTGGTACATACTAACTTTTTTAACATGTATGTATCATCCTGTTCTATCCTTTATACAAATGTTTAAATTTTTTTATTCTGAATGAGAAGCCACTTTTTCTTTTTTCCCCACACCCTTTCTTAGTTGTAGTCCCATTACTTACTTTTTTACTTTTCTTCAGGACCCCTGGGCAAAACCGAATCCTGAAATACTACAACTAGTTTTACTTTCCTCTATATCCCCTGGTGGCAAACTTCAGTATATCAATAATGAATAAGACACCACACTCACTTCTCCTATGCCCAATTAGCACTCCAAATCTTCTTTTTCCTACTTTTCCTATTTGAAAATGGAGCAGTTGTCCTTATTGACCTATGAGCTTCCAGCAACAACTCCACTTTCTTATGCACCAGTTTTGGCCTGAGCAGATAACCAGGATATGTGTGGCCCAGTATGATATTGGTACTTTAGTCTACAGCTGCCACTGAATTACCCAGCTTTCCCTTCATCATCAGACCCAACAAAACATTCACCTCTGCACAATGACAGCTTAGAAATGTCACTGGTGTCCTAACATCTGCGAGTCGCTTCAGTAAACAGCACAGCTGCAGAACTGTCACATCTCTTGGAATTACAGATGCTGTAATCTATTTTATTAAGTATTTTTATACCCGTCCCATCGAGTTGAGAGTTATAGCAGAAATACTCCACCTTACAAGCTTGGAGTCAAGATTACATCCCCGGACTGTCTGAGATGCTGATAAGTTGCAGAGCCGTGGTCTGATCTGTATCACTGATTTTATTTATCTACTAATAGAAAATGATATATTCCGGGGCTTCTATCTAGATAATTGAGGCCATTTGGAATGTGTTGTTGTTCTCTGTAATGCCAGCTCTGATCATGAAGGAATAGAACACAACAAGTAATAAAAAGTAGTTTTTTTCCCCAGCTGTTTATCTAATCTCATGGATTCTTACTGACTTTTATCTTTATGTTTATTTTTTTATGTGAACAACTATGGAGATTAGCAAAATTGCTGCGATTTACGAGATGAATGACGACATGGATAACACATGGATTGGAAAGAGTTAGACATGGTTGACAATAGCATCCAACTGAGAAAAGGAAGCAAGAACTCTCTAGTGCTTGACATTGAAAGGGGTTTTCTGATATTGACAGTATTTTCAATAGATTTTCCTAGATAAGGCCACCAATATCAGACTCTTGTTGCCCTTGGATCAGCTGAATGAAGTGGCCACGAGACTCTACGGCTCTGTACTTTTGATAATGAGTGTGCTTGGTATTACATCTTAAGGCATCTTAGACATTCAGGAAATTAACTGGAGTTCTGCAGATTAACTGACTGAATAGGATGCTGGGATAGGCCATTAAAGAGGTTTTCTGGGATTTCATAATTAATGGCCTATTCACAGGAAAGGACATCAATCGTTGATTGGTGGTGCCAACATCCAGGACCTCTGTCGATCAGCTGTTCGGCTCCCTGCACTTGACTTCTTAGCCCAGAATAAACTAAGATTTACATTAATAAATTTAAAGTTATCCAGAAACTTTTCCCACAAACCTACGTGTTAAGCTGTTTAGCTCCTCCTGCTCTATATCATGTTGTCTATGGAGTGTTAAAAAGCTAGTTTTTTTAATGCAAATTTTCATAAGCTTCACTCTAATGTGTTGTAGTCTGCAGGATAGTCCTGTGATGATTCATTGATCGGTACATAGTCATTTAGTGCTATGAACAAGTGAGATGATTACTGTGTTTTTTGGGGTTCTAGAAAAGCTGGTGAAAAACTGGAAACTGACGAAAAGGGGTGCTTTCCCTTCAAAGCATGTTGTCTGTGTGTTATTTACTGCAATAAAAACCATTACTTTATTATTTTGCTGTCCATTTGTGTTACTGCTAATATCTTTACAACCGAGTGAGTCTCTCCGTCTACATTGTTACAACCGATCCGATACCCAAGGATACGGGACTGGTGCTGGTGGCTCCCCACTCAAGACAAGGGTCTCTATATCTACAGGGTGATTCTCAGTGTTGTGCTCACAGTACATCACCATAAGGTGAGCCTATGACTTTGGGGTGATACCCCCTTTTCAACCTAAGATAACGGCACGTCTGCCCCTTTCTTTTTTTTTATTTCTACTTCTACCTCTGAAACTGTAAGTAAGCTATATTGGTTTTCAGCCAGCTCTCCAGAATAGATTTATCAATGTATTATTATTATTATTATTAATAATAATAAAACTCACAGGAGAAATATGTAGTTTCCCTTAGGCCCCCAGGCCAATGTATGGCTGCAAATAGGCCACTCCACCTTCTGTAGCTATGCCACTGACTAAAGCTAAAAGTCCTAGTAACAATAGCACTGATGGAGAACGCTTTTCATTTTTCTTCCCCAAATCAGATAATTCTGTATTTAATTATATTCTCTAATTTGTTCATTGCAAGCTTTCAGAATTATTTACCAGTCCATAAATCATACCGGGGAGAATAATGAATTGGAGTATCCAATCAATCTGAATAGATGGAGAATGAGAAAGTTAAGGACTTTTCATTTTTGAAAGTTATGCCACTCTTTTTGAATAGTTATGCATAAAAGTAATGTGTATTAAATTTATATTTGTTTGCGAGTCAGCTTATATTAAACTGCATAAATCTGGTGTCTCTGGTGGAAGTCGAATGACTCAATAAAGTTGATCTATACAGCAAAACTGCGCACAGCATCACACACGATTAGTGGTACATATCACATAATTTATAAAATGACATGATGGATTTAATATGTCTATACATTATTTTTTATACTAATCATATTAAAACTAAAATTTATCTCCAAAAGATTTAGTAACTATTTCATGTATTCTGTGAGGCTCCAATAGATTGTAGCTATGGATGAAGTACTGCTTACTATTTGTCTTATTGCTTAAAGGGATATTCCCTAAAAATGTGCTTAGCTGTTTCTAAAGTTCCCATAAAGATGAATAGAGAGAGCTCTGCACATGAGTGACCACCTCTCTATTTATTCTTGACCGCAGTAGTGACCACCTCACAAGTATGGATCAAGGTTGTGGGGCAACAGTTTTTGACTGGAACCCATATGTATCATACATTTGATTTACCTTTTAGGCTAATAAGTTCCTCAATGACAATCACTGTGGCACAAAATAAAACACCTTTCTATCCAAAAATCTATAGCTATGTTCAGACAAAATGTACGGGTTCAAGAACGAAATGCTAAACTACAGTGGAGACTGATGCCAGGGGTGTGCAAAACCCAAGAGGGTTTAGAACTTAAAGATCAAAAACATGATGGCGGCAAGTTTTTACATCCAGAACTGGAGTGCTCTGAACCGCACCCCCCCCCCCCCCCCACCAGTGTTTCCTAATAGCTTAAAAGAAATCAGACGTCAAACCAAGAAACCTTTCACCATGTTACACATAAGCGACTTGACTCAGCATAGGACAATGACAGTCTCCTTCACCACAGGTTAATTACAATTCTAAGTTTACTTCACCAGTGCTGCACCATGCCAAGCGTCATTGACTAATGGATGTAATTAGGCTGGCGCAGTCCTCAATGTCCATGTTGTCAGAGGGTTAAACTTCCAGCATTACCCGCCAATTACCTGCTCTCAGCTGACCTGGAAACTGTGTTATATCCTTCAATAAGTTTCATGAGTTGTGCTCCCTACTGTCATACACATGAACATTCACCTTCTTACCAGGAAGATAATGATCACTTCTAGGTTTTTATATACCTTTTTTTTTTCAGGAATAGAAGTTGATAGAGAAATGGCTCAGCTGATCATTAAGGGACCTTTATGCAATAGATCTGCTTAATTTCCAGAAATAGCGTCTTTCTAACACATTGACTTTGTTTAGCTAACTCATAGAAGGTAAAATTTGCCGGCATATGAAACAACTGTAGGCATCATGATGATAGTGGTCCAAATGTTTACTCCATGCTAAGACCTAGCACAGTGTGCAATAGTGCAGTGCTGCCTATGCCTCCAAATAAGTCCAATCCCAGTCTCTAACTTATATTGTCCCAAACAGTTCCTTTATTCCCAGTGACCTTTACTGTTGTTGTGCATCCAGGCACACTTTTCTTTTAAAGGGGCAACTTCATTTCACCCTAACAATGCACAAAACTGTTCTCCATTACAGTCTGATCAACATTTTCTCATAAAAGTTTCCTCAATAAAATGCTAACCCTTTTTACTACATACAGATCCCCAACAGAGGCAATCGCATTTCCCCCTTACATGGTGTCCTTTTACGTGGCAGAAGGGCCTGCTACAACTGTAGAGCAATTCAATTATTATGCTCATCATCGATACCTGACATTAGTCCAAGGGACTTTTTTTTTTTACATGGCAATACTCTTTAAATAGCAATAGGCAAGGTATTCATATAAAATTGCTATTCTTGTAAGTCTCTAGTGCATCCTGTATGTATAGACTCTCCAGAAGTAACCATAACTTAGATTCTCTCAAGTCTCCTGTTCCAGTTTTCATGTTCGAGAATCGTTGCCTGTTTTGGGGTTTACCATTCTCCGTCTGACTGAATTAACCTTGGCTCTGTTAATTACAAGATATAAGTCTCGTATTCTACATTAATTAATTAATAGAGTTTAGTTTAATTCAATCAAAATTCAATCATAAGTCTGAAATCCCGAACCACAAAAAGTCCCCGGCACGTGGTGATATTGATATGAATGTCAAAGCAGATATAAAGTTTCATTGCCCAAGATTATTAAGAAGCTTGTGGGATATTAAAGGGTTATTTAGGTTTCAGAAAAAATTATTAAAAATAAGACTACAGTGACCCCCCGACATGAGATGGCCCCGACATATGATCAAATCGACATACGATGGCCTCTCAGAGGCCATCGCATGTCGATGTCAGCATCGACATACGATGCTTTTATATGTCGGGGCCATCGCATTAACTGCTATCCTCCGGTGTCTTCTGCATCTTCTCTGGCGTCCGGGCCTCGCTTTCTGGCGTCGTTATTACGTCGCTGTGCACGCTGTGCGTAATAACGTCACCAGAAAGCAAGGCCTGAACCCCAGAGAAGATGCGGAAGAAGACTGAGGATCCCGAAGAAGACCCCGGAGCAGCGGGACAGCATCGGGAGCCCCTGGGACAGCATCGGGAGCGGTGAGGATGCGGTCCGGAGCGACGGGGACAGGTGAGTATTGAATGCACTTTTTACATTGCACGAATCCCTCAATATACGATGGATTCGACAAACGATGAGTCGTTTGGAACGAATTACCATCGTATGTTGAGGGACCACTGTATTAACCCAAGATATATAACTTGCTAATATTTTGTTATCACAAATTGTACTGGCTTCAGCATGCGTTTGTCAATTTGTGCCACCAATAATTCCGTAAACATACACTAAGGCACTCCTACTGTGCCCCCTGTCTGCTTTTACTGAGGCTCCCCTTTACGTTTTAAAGTGAAACTGCAATCAATTTTTGCTCCCTGATTTGTGGATACCTTTAGATAGAAGAGGCCTTGAGCAACTGGATATATTGGTTTATTTAAATGTATGCAGTACTTAGTAGTCACTGTTTTGAATGCAAGTTGACACTTGAGTCACAGTCATATAAGGCACCCAATTCTAAACATTGGAGAGAAGTATCAATTGTTGAACCCCCACCTATTGGAAAATGTTTGTCATGGAAAAATCTCTTACATTTTTGAAGCTGGAGACAATTAAAAGGAAATTAAGGGCAATTACATAAGTTCTTCTATAATAATCATCAACATCTCTTTTGCTGCTGTTCTCTGCTTGCTCTACGTCTTCATAGATTTTTTTTTTTTTTTTTTTTTAGCACAGAGCTGATTAAAGACAAGATTCTGTACAAATAATGGCTGAGCTGGAGTATTGCTCTAGGCAATTCCCATTGTATACCTCCTACTTTAGCTAACCCTGCGTCCACATTACTTTACTATCTAGAGGCTACATTGAAATGCCTCTTGTATATCCAGCTTCCTGGAAGGATTTCATCTAATATGCATGCTCGACTTAATGAATATTCCTTGACCTGGCGTCCTCTGTTACTGGAATGAACAATTAAAGTTTTAAAATAAATCAAAAAATCCAATGAAATGTGACTCAGCACATACAAGACAATAGCAGAACAACTACACAGGGCAAGAAATACCATAACAATCAATAAAATGGTTTCATTTATTATAAAATAACCCTGATCGAATGTCATTGTAAATGTAAATATGGTCATGCTGGTGTCCCTCATGTTTAGAACTAGATTAATATATGTTCAGAATAAGGGCATTGATCCTAAAGGAATGAGCAATTCTAGGGGCATGCAGAAAGGGGGGGGGGAGGGGTCTGAGTTCAAGAGTGATAAAGAGTTAAAGGAGAAGTATCATGTAGAAAAATGTATCCCCGATCCCAGTGGTTGGACCCCCAGGAACGGGGCATGTCAACCCCCGCACAAAGCAACAGCCCACACGCCCCCTCTATGGTCAAAGGCTGTCTCTCTAGCTCTCTCATAGAGATAAACGGAGGGGGGGTTCGGCCGCCACGTCATGCGGGGGTCGATGTGCCCTATTGCTGGGGACAGCCAGGGTCTCATGCAGGAGATTGCAAGGGGTCTCAGCAGTTGGCCCTCTGCATAAGTTTTTATACATGATAGGTCTCCTTTAATCTACCCACAAGGGTATAAATATAGGAGGAAAAGCGGTACCAATTGCACCCAGGCTTGCTGCATAAGATGACACCAGCATTATAAATGGCACTTGATGGATTGGGGGTCCTGTTACAGATTTTGCATTGGGCCCATGGAGCTTCAAATTACGACTAAGCTTTATTGAAGTATCTTGATTGAATTACCAAAGAGACAAATGGAAAAATATTTATAGCTAATGGCATATCTAATAAACAGACAGACTATGGTATTGCTAATGGTTATAGACTATGGTGCCCTCATTGCTACTAAGGCTATGGAGGGGTTAGGCGATTAGGAGAAAAAGTTTCCCTATACTATAGGGGTCAATAGTGTTCGCCTTTGCTTTTAGTAAGATTGTCTACTTCTGGCTACGAGAGGCACTCAATTTTCATTATAGTATTGGGTCCCCAGACATCGGATGTAGTCTGTGAAGGAATTTAACAAGATGCGTTCAGTTTCCCTGTAGTGACACCACAGGTGAAACAAATCATTACAAGTTCCTTTGAAATGAGTAAGCTGTCTGTGTAATTCATGGGTGTGCTGGGTATTCCAGAGAAAGAGAGGTACTCTGAGACAAGAGGACGATCAGTCTGAATGAGGGCCCTTCCTCTATTAACACTAACAAGTTTTAAATAATTATTTTTAAGCACAGTTTATTAAGTAAATTGTCTTAGCAATGACAGTCCGGTACAATCCTTGAAAGCAAATGACAAATCTGAGACTGGCTGCTCATAGCAAGTACCATGATTGTAACATTAATGGAGCTAAGCGAGAGACGCATCATTAGGGACTGCGATTCCACAACACAGCTAATAGTAAATGACCCTGATTGTATAGGTATTAATGGCCTTGAACATAATAGATTGCCATAGATAATAACACGATAAACTTCCCTTTCCTAACACCCATTTCTCTGTATAGTATTAAATACTTTTCAAAACTTTTTGTCAAAAAAAAGCATGAAATGTTCTCATAACCAAGACTAGGTCAGGTGCATACACTATCTCTAAAAATAATATATTCTTTCTCTCTGTACGAAGAAGCAAAGCAGAAAAACGGTGTCTATCTAGGTCAAAATGCAGGAGACAGATTCTGATTATGTGGATAGTGATTGCCGCTCAAACAGCAAGGGCAAAAACTTCATCTGATCTGAATCTAAATGTATTTCGCTATTTCATCTTTTGTACTGCAATTATAAAGCCACATGTATAGAACATGGGGCTATATGGTCATTACAGTATTAGATTAACAATACAGGCTACGTCAGCATAGAAAATAATTTTTTAAGAAAAATGTAAGACCTGCATGTAAGAGAAAGAGTGGTGAACACCCCATAAATAGCAAACACCCCAAGGCAAGTTCCCCTTAGGCCCATAATATGATCTAGCCTGCTCCACATAGCCATTCCTAGATGAACTGTTATACACAGACTGGATAGTACATGATAAGTAAAGTAGTAATATCTATGTAAGCTGTATGCCTAAAAGAATGCACTTTTTTACAGTGAAGGGTAAGACGATGTTTAGGGGTGAAGCTTTAAAGGGGTTATCCTGGAAAAAACTTTTTTATATATATCAACTGGCTCCAGAAAGTTAAACAGATTTGTAAATCACTACATGTATAAAAACCTGTGTGTCGGCGCACAGATATGAGGATAGATCGAAAAATGCAGTGGTACTTACTGAAGATATTGAGTTATAATCGCAAGGATGAATGTTTGGATATGATGATGATTCCTAATCACTTATAGAGGTCCCTCCCGAGAGGAAATGATGAAGATATTCCGATATTGTGCCTGTTACAACGATTTATATACACAATGTACCAGTTAAGCTGACAATAGTAGGGTTCTGCTATATAACATCAATCCATAAAATTAGAGGATGATTAGGCAGGAAACAAACTCACTTATTATAGTATTGGTTGAAAATCCAGATGTTCATGTGCTTCACTTATTGTTCTCAATGTACAGTTCTTGCGGCGGTGATCTATCACTGTGGAGTGAGTTGCTATATGCCGATGTTATTTTCACTTTTGATACACTGTATTCCAATATTCCCGCTACCACCCGTACCTTCCTAGTCTCCTTCCTGCTGACTCGTGACACCAGTGGATCCTGAGGTCTTTGTGCGGCAAAGACTCTGACATCGCTGGACCTTCTGGGACCCAGACAGCGCTGGATGACATAGGTATTCCGTATATCAGCTCTCGGTGTAGAGTATGTATTGACAAATTACCTGAACAACGTGTACCTCATTTCGGGTCTGATATTACAGAGCGGCATACAAATCATTTGAACACCATAAATTGCACAATAAGAAATTGAGTATATAGTATGTCGTCTTGAAGGTGAAAGTATTATCTATATATTGTAGCACGATCGCCAATAGGAGGACTGCAACATAAGTATCATATTGGAATACAGTGTATCAAAAGTGAAAATAACATCGGAATATAGCAACTCACTCCACAGTGACAGATCACCGTCGCAAGAACTGTACATTGAGAACAATAAGTGAAGCACATGAACATCTGGATTTTCAACCAATACTATAATAAGTTAGTTGGTTTCCTGCCTAATCATCCTCAAATTTTATGGATTGATGTTATATAGCAGAACCCTACTATTGTCAGATTAACTGGTACATTGTGTATATAAATTGTTGTAACAGGCACAATATCGGAACATTTTCATGATTTCCTCTCGGGAGGGACCTCTATAAGTGATTAGGAATCATCATCATATCCCACCATTCATCCTTGAGATTATAACTCAATATCTTCAGTAAGTACCACTGCATTTTTCCATCTATCCTCATATCTTTGCGCCGACACACAGGTTTTTATATGTAGTTATGTATATATATATATCGAGAGCACTAGCCAATACTCACATTTGTGTGTCAGGGCTGCCGTATTGAGGTACCATTTTTTGCGCTAGTATTACATACATATATATTAGATTTGTAAATTACTTCTATTAAAAAATCTTAATCCTTTCAGTACTTATGATCTTCCGAAGTTAAGGTTGTTCTTTTCTGTCTAAGTGCTCTCTGATTGCACGTGTCTCGGGAACCGCCCAGTTTAGAAGAGGTTTGCTATGGAGATTTGCTTCTAAACTGGTCGGTTCCCGAGACACGTGTCATCAGAGAGCACTTAGACAGAAAAGAACAACCTTAACTTCAGAAGCTCATAAGTACTGAAAGGATTAAGATTTTTTAATAGAAGTAATTTACAAATCTGTTTGACTTTCTGGAGCCAGTTGATTTATGAAAAAAAGTTTTTCCCTGGATAAGCCCTTTAAATTAATGTTGATGACCTAAGTCGCTATTGAGCATTCAAAAGTGTTATATGTGTGTTACATTTTAAAGTGTGCAAGACACTGTATGACACCGAGAGTGAAAATATGCTGCTACATAGTTATATATAGTATATAGTAGGGATGCACAGATCAGTGGCTGAAATGTTTTGGCCAAAAATGCCATTATCAGCATTTTCAGCTGAAAAAAATTGCTGAAAAATGCAAATGTCAGCGGCTCCACCCACTTCCTTCCATGCCAGCACAGAGCCTTTAAGTGCCCCAATGTCATACCTCACACATTGCCTCACATCATAGCTGGGTAATGCACAATTGTGTGTTTGAAGAGGTACTCCGGAAGAAAACTTTTTTTTTTTTTTTAAATCAACTGGTGCAAGAAAGTTAAACAGATTTGTAAATTACTTCTAGTAAAAAATCTTAATCCTTCCAGTACTTATTAGCTGCTGTATACTACAGAGCAAATTATTTTTGGAACACAGAACTGAATCACGAGAATAGTGCTCTCTGCTGACATCTCTGTCCATTTTAGGAACTGACCAGAGCAGCATATGTTTGCTATGGGGATTTTTTCCTACTCTGGACAGTTCTTAAAATGGACAGAGATGTCAGCAGAGAGCACTGTGCTCTGGATGTCAGCAGAGAGCTCTGTGTTCCAAAAAGAAAATAATTTCCTCTGTAGTATTCAGCAGCTAATGAGTACTGGAAGGATTAAGATTTTTTAATTGAAGTAATTTACTAATCTGTTTAACTTTCTGGCACCAGTTGATTTAAAAAAAAAAAAAAAAAAGTTTTCCACTGGAGTACCGCTTTAAACATAAAGCAGGGCAAACAATACAATAACAGTACAACACAGTGCATATGTAATACTGTCAAATAGTGCCTTTATAATAGTACCACTCAGTGTGTATAATGCTATCATGCATTGCCTATATATTAGTGTTGTATAGGTGATTTGAATTTGCATAACTTTAAAGTGTCCCTGTCATTTGGAAGAAATTTTTACATGTCCCAAAGACATATCAAAAGCTTTGATCAGTGTCTGTGTGTTGGGGGGTACTGAGCAATAGAATGATCAGGGAAAAGTCTATTGAGCCTGTCTAGTTCAATGATTGGTGGGGATCTGAACACGCACAGACAGCGAGTGTCACAGGGACACTTTAAGGGTGGACACATCTCTAGAAGTGTTATACAGTGTCCAATAATAGTGCATCAAATTAAAAAGTCACATTTAGCAGAATGAGTTTGAGATGACCAGCCAGAAAAGCGTGGACACGCCCCAAAAATGAAGTAGGTTTCATGGAAATTGAACCCTTCAATCCATCTAGTCTGTAGAATATTCTCAATCCTATCAATAGTCCCTGGCCCTATCTTATATGAAGGATAGCCTTATGCTTATACCATGCATACTTAAATGGGCACGGTCAGATACAAAAAAAATTTGTATGTTTTACATCTTGCCAAAACATTAACCTTTCTAATATACTTCATAAAAAAATTCATTTTTATAAAATCGTGGCCTTGCCCAATCTGAAAAGCAGACATGGACTAAGTCCAGTAAGTGAGGGTGAGCTAGCACCCCTCTGTGCTTTCTCCTGTCTGATAGCAGTCCTCTGTGCTTTCTCCTGTCTGATAGTACTCCTCTATGCTCTCTCCTATCTAATAGTACTCCTCATTGCTCTCTCCTGTCTGAAAGCACTCCTCTGTGCTCTCTCCTGTCTGATAGTACTCCTCTGTGCTCTCTCCTGTCTGTTAGTACTCCTCTGTGCTTTCTCCTGTCTGATAGTACTCCTCTGTGCTCTCTCCTGTCTGATAGGACTCCTCTGTGCTCTCTCCTGTCTGATAGTACTCCTCTGTGCTTTCTCCTGTCTGATAGCACTCCTCTGTGCTCTCTCCTGTCTGATAGGACTCCTCTGTTCTCTCTCCTGTCTGATATGACTCCTTTGTGTTCTCTCCTGTCTGATAGGACTCCTCTGTACTCTCTCCTGTATGATAGCACTCCTCTGTGCTCTCCTGTCTCCCGTGTTTCCCCAAAAATAAGCCCTACCCAAAAGTAAGCCCTTGCAGGATTATCAGGGTGGGCTGCAATATAAGACCTAGACCAGGGGTAATCAAATGGCGGACCTCGGTCCTGCCCCCGGCTGCTAAGCAACAGAAGGAGGTCCCGCCGCCGCCGAGAGCTGCAGCTTCCGTATGGTATGAAGGTGGGGAAGTGCTGGTCTCCGCTGGGGAAGAAATGTGTAAGGTACTGTAGTTTATTATGGCAGAGGGGTGGGGGGCACTGTAGGAGTGGGGAGGACAACGGGGGAAGGGGAGGATGGGGGGCTGTAGCAGTGTGGAGGATGGAGGGCTGTAGCAGTGTGGAGGATGGAGGGCTGTGGGAGGATGGGGGGCTGTAGCAGTGTGGAAGATGGGGGGGGTGCGGCATCCTCCACACTGCTACAGCCCCCCATCCTCCCACACCCCTCCATCCTCCACACTGCTACAGCCCCCCATCCTCCACACTCCTGCAGCCCCTCATCAATAAATAAGCCCTACCCTGAAAATAAGCCCTAGTGTGTTTTTTGGGACTCAAATTAATATAAGACCCGGTCTTATTTTCGGAGAAACACGGTAGTACTCCTTTGTGCTCTCTCCTGTCTGATAGCACTCCTCTGTGCTCTCTTCTGTCTGATAGCACTCCTCTGTGCTCTCCTGTCTGACAGTACTCCTCTGTGCTCTCTCCTTTTTGATAGTACTCCTCTGTGCTCTCTCCTGTCTGATAGCACTCCTCTGTGCTCTCCTGTCTGACAGTACTTATCTGTGCTCTCTCCTGTCTGATAGTGCCCATTTAAACTCCTTTACTGTATTTGCAGCTAGAACTTCTACAGGAGGGCTATTCTATGCATCCACTACTCTCTCAGTAAAGTAATACTTCTTGTATTTAATGTATAAACCTTTTCCCCTCTGATATAGGCAGTTTTTCTTCTTTTAAATACCCTTTCCTTCTTTACCGTGTGGATTCCTTTTATGTATTTAATTGTTTCTATCATTTTCCCTCTATATATGGATTCATAACTGAGGTGGGGGTCATGACTTGAAACCAACCAGTACGATGTCTTATGTATAAATATACGTGACCATTTCCCCATCCTTTTTACATTTATTTTAAAAATATTGTTACGTTACATAAGGTTCAATGAAATTTTTTTTTCCTAAATGTAAATTCTATTGTAGGTTTAATATATACATCAAAAGAGGGACTATGTCATCTGTTCACTTTTAATCTGCATCCTTCAGCTATGTCTTCAGGCGTAAAGCCTTTCATCTTTGCTCTCAGTTGGACCACTGGTGATGCCAGTACAGTTACTGAGGCAACCAGAATAATAGTGAACACCATAGGACGTGCAACCTATGGTCCTCCTCTGGATATTCTGGCAATAGGAACACAAGTACAAACAGAACAAATACTGTTATTTTATTCCAAATACATAAAGCCCCGTTCTATGACCTCAGTCTCAGGGGAACAACCCTAAAACTGACATCTCTACTGCTGTAGTCCTATTGTTCATATTACATCTGAAGGTTGAAATGGGTATATGAGTGCCACATATTATCTGAATGACTGCAATCTAAAAATCTGGCATATGTATGAAGTGTCTGCACTGAGAACACTTGGCATACCTTGAATTATGGTCAATACACCATAGACATCAGAGTACAATTGGAAAATTCCACTGATATCACAATATTTATCACAAATTTCAGACTATGTTTAAGTATATATTTAATGGATTCTGTAGCATACAATGATCTTGACACACATCCAACATTGTAAATACTTTTCAATCTAGGGATTGCAAACTCTCTACCCACCGCCCTGGATTGCTAGATCTACCCTGTTGGCATATAGAAAGAAATCCATCAATCAAGGCTGGTGAGATGGGGAGAAGCTGCAGGGACTGCCTCAAAGTCCAACCTCTGTGATGTATGGGCAGGGATATAATGCTCTCTAGTTCTACCTAGAACCCCTGTCTATTTAACCTAAAGACAAACCCTACTCTGAATAAGTGCAGGGTCGTCACAGGTAAAAATAACAAACTACAACAACACAGTCAGGATAAAACTGTCAGAACACAATAAGTAAACACTCACTGAAAAAAATACACCCAGGGAGACAAACAGAAAGGATTGTCAGTGAGCCGAGTCAGAAAGTCAAGAGAACAACAAATGTACAGAATCAAGTATCAGAGGGTAAACAAATACAGAGCCGAAGTCACAAAACCAGGTAAACAGGATAAGATGCAGATGCAGGAGAACACTAGCTACATAGACATACTCTTTTCACAAGCAAGGTCTAGTGGAACACTGCACAGGTTGGTTTAACCATTTTGGTAGTGTCATTTTGTATTGCTGAACATGTATATTAATGGGGGATCTGTTGACCGTAGCTATCATCTGCAGCTCAGTTACACATAATCCCTTCTAATGGATCTCTAAGGCTACGTTTTTGTCCGCAATTGGCAAAAAAAAAATGGCAAGCAAAAATCAGTCAATTTTCTTGCCAGTTATAGACACAAATGCACGTAATATATGTAACATAAAATACGTCAGGAAATTTTACAGTGTGAACTTGCTTATTTTAAGGGGTTTTCCTGATAGGACATTATGCTCACTTTTGCAACAAACATTATTGATCCAATACAACAAATACATGATCCAACTTTGCAAATACTGATCAAATTATTCTGCACACTGCAGAATTTTCATGTCAGAATTTTCATTGCTGATATTTATGTTTATTCTTTCAGTTTAACTCTGAGCGGACTGCATTGCCTTCAATGGGGACAGGCGGAGTGTTAGTGCAGCCTTATGGCTGACCTTGGTGATGCCCACACACATCGATTGTCTGCCCAGAATATCTCTGTGCAGAAATTCTTTAGTGTGAATAAGAACTAATGGTCTGATTACACTGAGGAAATTCAGCAGATACCGTATTTTTCACCATATAAGAAAAACTTTTTCTTCCCCAAAACTGGGGTGGAAAAGTTGGTGCGTCTTATAAGGCGAATACACACCTATCGCGGCGGTCCCTGCGGCCATCAACGGTCGGGACCCACGGCTAATACTGGACATCACCGATCGCGGTGATGCCCTGCATTAACCCTTCAGACTCGGCGATCAAAGCTGACAGCCGCGTCTGAAGTGAAAATAACACTAACCCGGCTGTTCAGTCGGGCTGTTTGGGACCGCCACGGAGATATCGCGGTGTCCCGAACAGCTTACAGGACACCGGGAGGGACCTTACCTGCCTCCTCCGTGTCTGCTCCGTGCCGGGATCCCCTGCATGGCCGGTGCTCTCCTTTGTCGTCGTGCATAGTGACGTCATGGCGGCGACGGAGAGCGAGGATAGCTGGCAGCAGAAACGTTGCGGAGCGACGAGGACACCCAGGGGATGTGGCGACAGCGATGGAGGACGACATCCAGGGCAGCGGTGACGGGTCCGGAGCGGCGGGGACACGTGAGTACTACCTCCTATACCATTGGTCTTCAACCTGCGGACCTCCAGATGTTGCAAAACTACAACTCCCAGCATGGCCGGACAGCCAACGGCTGTCCGGGCATGCTGGGAGTTGTAGTTTTGCAACATCTGGAGGTTCGCAGGTTGAAGATCACTGTCCTATACTTTACATTGTATTTGGTTCAGAATCTTTATTTTCTAGATTTTTATCCTATAAAATTAGGTGCGTCTTATATGCCGGAGTGTCTTATATGACGAAAAATACCTTGCCTTTTTTCCTCAGTGAATCTTGTGTCTGGAGCAGAAATGATCCAAATTGGTGCTTATCGCTATGGAAATTCACTGCTGACACAAGCACTGTTCTATTAACAAATGTTCTACTGTTCTATTCTTGATGGATTCCAGCAGAAGATTGAACAATGATCAATCTTTGCCAGAATCCTTGTTGGGCATTCTGTCCTGGAACTTCCATTTTGTGAACTGAGTACCGCAAAACGCACTGAAATGAAGTCGAAATCAACACGGAATTTCCACAAGGGAATTCAGTGCGAGTTCTCCATAGTGTAAACAGGGCCTAACTAGAAAAAGAACAGTAAAAGATTTTTGCATGTCAGCTTCATTTTTAGTTTTAGTTCCCTGGCCAAAACTATTTGTCTATTTATTTGTACAGGCCAAATATAAAATCCAGACAGACTCTCCTCAATCCATCCACAGCCACATAGCTTTTGTTTTGTTTTTTCAATCTGGCAGCTGCATAATAAGTATTAAAGTGGCCAGTAGGGATATGTGGTTCCTACCTGAAGAGAGAAGATTTAGGAAAGATAAGAGTGATGACATTTTCCAAGATGGTGTCCCTTCTGGCCAAGAGGGAAAAGCTAAAATAAAAGGAACACTGGGGACAATTTATCGAGACTTGGATTCCAGTTTTCTGCCATAATGAAGTTACAATTTTTTGCATAAGCCCCATTTTGCAAAAAAAAATTTGTGACTTTTTCTGTACAAAAAGTAAGAATACCTATACAATACCTAACTGAACATAGTTCAGTTTTGATAATAACGACCCCAGTTGAATCCCAAAATGATCAGGCTTTAGGTTTCTTCATTGTTTCTATATGCCCTTTTCTGGCTCGAAAATAGTTACGGTTATTATATAAGCTACACTTATACCCTGTTTTGTGGCTTGTTGGCAAACAGACTACCCCTTCCTCAATCTATGCTTAATTTTGCTGCATAACTCTCATCCTTACCCCATAAAGGTAGGTTCACACCTTCATGGAGGCTCCATTTGCTTTTTCAATCATCTGCTACATCTGGAGAAAAAAAATTGAGCCAGTGGATTCACTACCTGACAGACACCAACGGAGCCCAACGGACAACACTGCCTTAAATGAGATCCATTTTGTTTCCAGCTAATGTCTGTCATTTTATTTTATTTTTATTTATTTTTTTCATTTTTTATTTTTATTTTGCCCAGTTATTTTTACGGAATCAACAATGAAGACACCAATGGCAGTCCCTACAAAGCCATGTCCTATTCTAGCCTGTGCCACACCTCTGCACTGCCACACAGCCTTCTCTCTAGCACTTTAATCAGCGTCTTACACTTTTGGATGCAAGACTGCTCTTGTGCTTCCCATCTCTTCTGAAAGTCCCACCCTTATTTCATCCAAGATTCTCCAACTTACCAAACACTTGCTCAAAAAAAATCTCTAGCTTTTCCACCATCTTCTCACAAGCCTTTTTCCTGACATATGAGAGATGCTTATTCTTCTTGTTAAACTTATATGGGGAAGACCTCCCACTAAAAGTTTACTATAACACTGTTTTAATAAATTGTAGCGTATAACCCAATATTATGCTATTTAAAGTGCTATCGAAGTTAATAAATATTAATAATGGCTGTATATAATAACCAGTTAATGCCTCAGAAAGGAAAGGGGTGTCAGGGTGAAGTAACAAAATTGTTGATGTAGTCAAAAAAGCATCACACAGCTATAATGTAGAACTATATCTCACCAATGAGCTCAGCCAGCACAAAGCCATTGAGTTTTCCTTTAGGCTTTAACAGTATAAAGATGTAAAAGGTTCCTGAACTTCATTCTGAATGTGCTATATCTCACAGCTCCTTGCACCAGGATGTATAAGTCGTCTTCATTGTTGTACAAGACTCCTTGCGCTTACTTCGTATAAGCCTTAATGTACTTGGCAGAGAAACACCAGCAGATGAGATATTAACGCAGGAGAATAAAGCTGCAGCCAATTTAGGTTTTGTGTACTAAAATGCTCTGCACAATGCTGTATTTCCCCCACTATCAGCCAAGGAATAATAGCCTCCACGGTCTGAATGTGATCTGGTTTGCAGTGTATAAAAGCAAATCCATGCCGTGGGAGTTGTACAATAGTTAGTTTACATTTGATGAATTAAAAGGGAGAGGGCCGTAAACAACCAGAAAGAGGCTTGTTAATGCTCGTGGAAAAAAGGCAATTGCTCTTTGAGGCGCATATTTTGCTACTGAATGACCTGATAAAGAATAATTATTCAGCGTGTTTTTGTCTTTTATCCTTTCTTGGTATGGCACACGGCAATTATAGGAGTTATTAAGACCACTCAATGAATTATTATGCAAAGTTAATTTGCATGGTAGAACTGATGTCTTTATGTTAGGTATGAACATAAAAATACAAAGGGTTTGTGATGACTAAAAGGGGTTGTCTCGGCATAGACGTCTCTGGGATATGCCACCGGAGGGGTTCTAACTGATGTGACTGTGAATCACTAGAACAGAAAAGCAATGAAAGCTCTATGCAACATCACCTCCTGTCTGCTCTGCTCAGCTTTCTTCGGAGGGAACATGGTTGGCCAATTATGTCAGTGGGCAACCATGAAATTACACAGGAAAAGCTTAGGGGGGCTGACATGAGACATAGTGCCAAGGTGTACTTTTACCACCTTTCCAACAATCAGCGAAGGTCACAGCATTTGGACACCCACCAATCAAATATTCTAACAATATGTAAATTTATACTTGGAAAACCATTTTATTTATTTTACTTTTTCCTGTTGCTCTTATAGTACCTTCATATTACACATTGCATTAAGAGAAGGGGCCCGGTAGCTTCTTCCCGTCTCATCTGCCTTGATTGATAGAGTCCTCCCTGGACCCAAACAAAGAGAAACCAATCAATCAAGACTGGTGGGGCAGGGAGAAGCTACTGGGGTTGAAAGCATGAAAGTAATTACATATTTACTTCCTTTTTACTGAGATTGTCATTACTGATATCAGTACCTGTCCTAAGTGAGGCTCATAATCCTACTTTTAATTTTAAAAGTGGCCAGGCTGGGCCTCAAAACATTTAAAAAAGTGCACTCATGATCCCTGTTTTCCCACACCACTGTTGGTGACGTGGTGATGCCTGGTTCTTGGTGCTCAACACTTCCCGGCCTCTGTCTCAATTAAAGGAAGAGGCTGCTTAGAGACATGCCTTAGCCAGTGATTGGCTGAGCAGCCACTTCCTTCACTTCCTTTATGGCCCCATAGTAAATTCTCATTTTTATTTGGGAAAGGAAATGAGACAAAGCTGTGTCATTTTCAAAAACCCAAAGATATCTATTACCAGTCTCTTTTGGTCTTGTTTCTTTAAGCTACTTCTGGTAAAATCATTAAAGGGTTTATCCACCATTAGGTGATTTTAGTACGTACCTACCAGACAGTAATGGACATGCTTAGGAAGGATCTGCGCTTGTCTTGGGGCTAAATGGCTATGCTGTGAGATAACCATAACACTGTGGCTAGCTTTTTGTGAACTGGTATTTCCTGTTTGAGTTTTCTTTTTTTGCCTACAAATCCTATAATTCAATGTTTCTCCCTCCCACACATCAGCACCCCCCCCCCCATTGGAACATAAAAGAGCTGCATCCATTCAAAAGACCTGTGGTTTTCAATCAGGGTGCCTACAGCTGTTGCATTAGTTGCAGATTGATCTCTCTCCCACCAACCAAGCGATCCCTCCACCTATTGAAGCAAACAGGCTCCCTGTCATCAGCTGACTATAGTGTATGGTGAATAGGAGTCCAATTAGGCCCTGAGCTATGTCCCCCAGAAGATCCTCTGCTATATTCAGTGAATCATGCACAGGGGGCGGAGCTTTGCTGACTCAATTTACATATTCATTTTCTGTGACTGCACTTAACTAGGAAGGTGAGTCAAAGACAAAGAATATGGATCTTCTGAGAGACGTAACTCAGGACCTAAGGGACATTTGTAAGTAAGTGACCCCTCACTGGACTAAATATTCTTTCTGGGCACTAGAGTCCACCCATTGTATTTATTGCACCGGTTGCCTGACTTGGAATATGCTCAAGTTCTACTATATCTTTGTTGTACACTGGTGCCCAAAAATGTTCACAATATTTTGTATATGACCTGACTAATGATTTGTACAGCGGTAGAACTATGCTTAACAATGTACACCTATGCCCCTTTTGTGGGCAAGTAATTATCAAATTCCCCTTGTAAGCAGCCTGGTCTACCCAAGGTTTTTCTATTTAGTAAGTGATCACGATAATTTCATACATTACTTGCTTAGTTAAATGAGACCTATAACCCCTTTGGGTGTCCTCTGACCTCTTTTTTCTTCTTCTATCCTTTGATGGTATACAGTCGCTATAGGTTACCGTATAAACGTGTTATTACCGCAGGAATGTTAAATGAGGCTGTTAAATAATGTTTAACCATTAACAGATTTTCCTTCTATAAGTTGGAATCAATTATTAAAATACCATTGCACGGAGTCAGTCAGACATCTGTTGTTGAAGGCTTCTCACTGCAGGCAGATTAACATCACTGCAGGCTCCAGGTCACCACATCATCAGATGAAGAATATAGATTCTATTTATACGTCATCGTACACCCGGACATGGAGTTGACGCCGCGCCGATTGGCCAAATGTTCCAATTTGATTATTAGTCACGGGCTAATTAGCTGGGTAAGCGGCTGGAAGCCCGAATTGCCATGGAAATGTTAATTAGCTCATAATTTATGTTAAGTATTTTTTTTTTTTACTCCATTCTCCATTTACTAGAAACTGAACTTTAGAAATAATTTGCATTTTTAGAACGAGGTTTCTTTCTGATTAAACATAATAGCTACAAGTACATTTTATTGTTACTTGACAAGAGGATTGTTATGACATGTGTTGCGCGCTTCTGACTCAAGACTGTGCGCTGCAAGAAGCATTTTCATTATGATTATTAATGTGGTAAGTGCTAAAGAATTAAACGGTCTAGTAAATGAGTTACAGGCTCAACCAGTAGAAGAACAGAAATACAAGAGTGCATTCACACATACCATATCTGCTGCAGATTTAAAGGGGTACTCCACCCCTACACATCTTATCCCCTATCTAAAGGATAGGGGATAAGATGTTTGAACGCGGGGGTCCCGCCGTTGGCACCTGGCGTTCATATAGAGCATCGGGTGCCGCGCCGGAGCCTCGTGACGTTACGGCCACGCCCTGCTCGTGATTTCACTGCCACGCCCCTTTATTGCCATCACGCCCCCTCCCATAGACTTGCATTGATGGGGCCTCCACCCTGCATTGACAGTCATCCGGCATGGAGCGAACTTTGCCCCCTGCACCGGATTTCCTGGGGTGCTGCAGCCGAGATGTAGGCTTTGGATAGGGGATAAGACGTCTAGGGGCGGAGTACCCCTTTAGTGCTGCCAATCTGTATATTGTTCAGTTATCAATTATTTATTATTCATTTAATAGCATGATATGCAGCAGATATGGTATGTATGCAGGTATGTATGAATGTACCTTTATTCTAAAACTAAAAATATGAAAAGAGAACACACAAAAGATCCGTTCACTGTCTTCATTTCCTTGTTTTTTGAGTATACGGGTGCTGTTTGGTGAGATCCTTGAAAATTGCAATTATGAATGTTTGTAAAATCCTGTGCAACCCTTTTTTGACAACATCACAACAAAACCGAACCATCTCCAAGGTGTAACTGAAACGAAAGGACACAATAGTAAAGATAGTCTTTACTATATAACGTAACAAATCCTATGATCAATGTACAATCACTACGTCCCTAGTCCATAAACTCTGTACTACATATCCTACAATATACAAACTGGATCACATTAGTGTATGCACTATTAAAACTATCAGGATACTCGAGTTAGGCCCCTTTCACACTGCCGTTGTGCCCCATCGGAAAAGGTCTGTTAGGAAAATGTCCGTTAAGCACTTTTTTTCGTGTGTCTTTAATGTCCTTCATCAGGACAGGGCAAAACAGGCAACAACAGATCCTGACAGACCCCATTTACTAATATGGGGTCCGTTGGGCGCCGTTGTTTTTTTTTTGACGGGAGTAGCGGGAGAAAAAAACATCTGCAAGGAACATCTGCAAGGTCACCTCAAGGTTTATACTTTCGAAACCCCTACATTGTAATGGCACATACAAATAAATATTTATATACCAGTATATGATGCCTATGAAGATGAACTTCTTTCACATACAGTCCATCTGCCTACCATACAGTAGATCCTGAGTTTTAATCCCTGCACAAACCATGTTCATACAGTTTGTCTGTGTAAAAGTGCCTACACTTTAGACAAAAGTCTGTCAAGTCCGCTAACTTGGGTGGGTTTGTTCGACCGATGATGTCAGTGGAGAGAAGAGATGGAAAGGCATGTTGCCTGATCCTTTTGATTTCAAAGAGATAAGCCGCACGAGGACCCCTAACAGCACCTGATATCTCAGTTCCTTTGTTCTCTGTGAGAATACCAAAAAGATTATTGGGGTAATTAAGTGTAGAAAAAATACAGCTTGGGGGTGACCTTATAACTATGTACAGTGACCCCTTGACCTACGATGGCCCCGACATATGATCATTTTAACATATGATGGCCTCTCAGAGGCCATCGCATGTTGAAGGCAGCATCAACATACGATGCTTTTGTATGTTGGGGCCATCGCATAAACGGCTATCTGCTTCAGCTGCCGCCGGATAGCCGTTTACAGTGCCCCGTGCCCTGTGCTGACGATCACTTACCTCGGGGCTCCGGAACGTCCTCTTAGGGATCCATGCATCGTCGGCGCTCTCCATCAACGAAGCTCTCCGTCGCTACGCATGCCGCTTCTATTGGATGACGGGACGGCGTGCGCAGCGACGGAGAGCGCGGATACCGGGGAAGCGGAGGCCTTGCCGGAGGGTCTGGGACACCGCGGGGACGCAGCGACATCCCGGGCAGCGGTGACAAGCGGGGATGGTCCGGAGCGGCGGGGACAGGTGAGTACAACTTCCTCTAACAGTGGTCTACAATCTGTGGACCCCCAGATGTTGCAAAACTACAACACCCAGCATGCACGGACAGCCAACGCAGGTTGTAGACCACTGTCCTATACTTTACATTGCACGGATCCCTCAACATGCGATGGTTTCAACAAACGATGGTCCGTTTGGAACGGATTACCATCGTATGTTGAGGGACCACTGCATAAGTATATCAGAGGACAATACAGAGATTTCTCCCAAGATCAATGTATACCCATGACTGTATCTATAAATCTAGGAGCATCTTCTAAGGAACAGTAAGACTATGGAACTCTCTGCAAGAGAAAGTGGTCATGGTGAACCCAATAAAAGAGTTTAAAAGGGGCCTGGATGCATTTTTGGAGAGTAACAATATTACAGGTTATAGATACTTGCTTTATGGAGATAGAATGTTGATCCATGGCCTTATTCTAAGTGCCATATTGGGGTCAGGAATGAATTTTCCCCCCTTGGCATCGGCCTCATAAGGGTTTTTGCCTTCTCTGGATCAACACTAAAGATGAGCAAATCGATGCTGACGAACACAAATTCGTTACGAATTTCATGAAATATTCAATTCGCAACTAATGCAAATATTGCAGCGATTCTATAGCGCAAATCGCTTCATTAAACTCCATTTACTGCAGTCCAGGCTCCAGGACATCTAAAATGGCAGATACACAAGTCAGTACATGGGGCAAGGAACGCTGGGAAGGCGGGAAGGGAAGGCGGGAAGGGAAGTAGGCGGGATGACCCTGAACCACATGCAGGATGCAGCCTATCAGCAGTCAGTCACCCATGTGATGTCACAACCCTATATATTTGGCAGCCATTTTGCGGCTCGTCATATTATTCATTACACTGCAGAGATATAGGACGGACATCTCTATGTGTGTGAGTGTTACACCAAAAAGCTCATTCCAGCAGCGTTTCACATCCTAGTCACATCAGCGTTCTGGTGGACAGAGAGCAATGTTTTTTTCACTGAAAAGGATTTTTACTGCAGCCATTAACCTCAAAGTCACTTTCTACAGCATTGTATTACAGAGAGGGGCAGATAGCTGTGTGTTGCCTCATACATTTCAACAAGCTTCCTCAACTTCATTAACCTTAGCAGAGGAGGTAGGAATAATTTTTCAGCGCAATTCTGTGTCTTTTTTCCCACAACAAATCATCTGCTGGTTACACTAGTTTGTAGATGGTATAATACCCAGCAGTCCATTCCTAATATTTTGTGACAGAGTGCAATTTTGTGTTTAGTACAGTTTTTTTGTGCTGCAGCACGGTTGTGTAGTGCTGGTGTTGTGCAAAAATAAATTTTTTTTAAGTGTACTGTACCGGTGTTTTAATAAAATACGTATTTTTAGGCATACTGTAGCGCATTTTCCTGCCCTCATAAGTGCATACCACATACCTACATCTCTAAGTAGTGTACTATTTTTTACCTGCTAATCTGTCGTGGACCTACATACTGTGAAAGTCCAGGCAAAAGTAATCACCGGCTGGTGTTTTACTAAAATACGTTATTTTAAGTGTACTGTACCATATTTTTCTGCCCTCATAAGTGCATACCTGATACCCCATACCTACATCTAAGTAGTGTACTATTTTATACTTGTTAATCTGTCAAGGGCCTACATACTGTGAAAGTCCAGTCAAAAGTACTCACCGGCTGGTGTTGTACTCAGATTCTATTTTAAGTGTACTGTAGCGCATTTTCTGCATTTTCTAGTGTACTTATAAAGTGAATACCACTTACGTAAATCTAAGTAGTGTACTATTTTGTACCTGTTAATCTGTCGTGGAAGTCTGTCAAAGTCCAGGCAAAAGTAATCACCGGCTGGTGGTTTAATAAAAAAGTTTTTTTAAGCGTACTGTACCACATTTTTCTGCCTTCATACAGTACAGACCAAAGGTTTGGACACACCTTCTCATTCAAAGAGTTTTCTTTATTTTCATGACTATGAAAATTGTAGATTCACACTGAAGGCATCAAAACTATGAATTAACACATGTGGAATTATAGACAGCAAAAAAGTGTAAAACAACTGAAAATATGTCATATTCCAGGTTCATCAAAGTAGCCACCTTTTGCTTTGATTACTGATTTGTACACTCTTGGCATTCTCTTGATGAGATTCAAGAGGTAGTCACCTGAAATGGTCTTCCAACAGTCTTGAAGAAGTTCCCACAGATGGTTAGCACTTGTTGGCACTTTTGCCTTCATTGGGTTCAGGTTTGGTGACTGTGGAGGCCAGGTCATCTGGCGCAGCACCCCATCACTCTCCTTCTTGGTCAAATAGCCCTTACACAGCCTGGAGGTGTGTTTAGGGTCATTGTCCTGTTGAAAAATAAATGATGGTCCAACTAAACGCAAACCAGATGGAATAGCATGCCGCTGCAAGATGCTGTGGTAGATATGCTGGTTCAATATGTCTTCAATTTTGAATAAATCCCCAACAGTGTCACCAGCAAAGCACCCCCACACCATCACACCTCCTCCTTCATGCTTTACGGTGGGAACCAGGCATGTAGAGTCCATCCGTTCACCTTTTCTGAGTCGCACAAAGACACGGTGGTTGGAGCCAAAGATCTCAAATTTGGACTCATCAGACCAAAACACATATTTCCACTGGTCTAATGTCCATTCCTTGTGTTCTTTAGCCCAAACAAGTCTCTTCTGCTTGTTGCCTGTCCTTAGCAGTGGTTTCCTAGCAGATAGTCTACCATGAAAGCATGATTCACACAGTCTCTGTGTGGCATTGACCTGGTCTCTAATCTGAGCTGCCGTTAACCTGTGATTTCTGAGGCTGGGATGAACTTATCCGCCACAGCAGGGATGACTCTTGGTCTTCCTTTCCTGGGGCGGTCCGCATGTGAGCCATTTTCTTTGTAGCTCTTGATGGTTTTTGTGACTGCACTTGGGGACACTTTCCACCTAGAATATGACGTATTTTCAGTTGTTTCACACTTTTTTGTTATATCTATAATTCCACATGTGTTAATTCATAGTTTTGATGCCTTCAGTGTGAATCTACAATTTTCATAGTCATGAAAATAAAGATAACTCTTTGAATGAGAAGGTGTGTCTAAACTTTTGGTCTGTATTGTACCTGATACCACATACCTACATCTAAGTAGTGTACCATTTTGTACCTGTTAATCTGTCAAGGGCCTACATACTGTGATAGTCCAGGCAAAAGTACTCACTGTGGTACTTTTTTAAGTGCACTGTAGCACATTTTTCTGCCCTCATAATTGCATACCACATACCTACATCTAAGTAGTGTACTATTTTGTACCTGTTAATCTGTCAAGGACCTATATGCTGTGAAAGGACAGCTAATAGTACACACCTGCTGCAGTTCTAGACAAATACCGTTTTAAGCGTAGTGAAGCGTATTGTACTCCCTTGATATTTGCAATAAGTATGTCAGGCAGAGTAGTGCCAGAACTAAGCACATTGGAGTGGCAGAGGCCTAAATTCAGAGGTCGCAGCATAGTAGGGGCGTGTGGCAGCCAGAGACGCAGAGAGAGGTCTGAGCTCCCGATGTCAGCTAGCAATCGTGTCTCGACCAGCAACCCAGCAGCCGTGATTGATAGGTTCACTCGGTCATCAACTTCATCACAAGTGACATCCAACACCCCCAGTCAACAGTCGGTAGGTTCCTCAGACTCAACCCTCACTTGGCATGGCCCTCATGCTGCTGCTGCCACCTCAAGGCTCTGTCATTGTGCTGCTCTAAGGTCTCCTCATGCTAAAGCTACATCCTCCACGCTCTGTCATTGTGCCACCATATGCATAGGTTCTCCTCATGCTGATGCTACCACCTCCAGGCTCTGTCATGGTGCCGCCATATGGTCTCCTCATGCTGATGCTGCCACCTACAAGCTCTCTAATTGTGCTGCTCTATGGTCTCCTCATGCTGATGCTGCCACCTCCAGGCTCTCTCATTGTGCTGCTCTATGGTCTCCTCATGCTGATGCTACGGCTTCCACACTCTGTCATTGTGCCACCATATGGTCTCCTCACTCTGATGCTACCACCTCCACGCTCTGTCATTGTGCCACCATATGGTCTCCTCATGTTGATGCTGCCACCTCCAGGCTCTCTAATTGTGCTGCTCTATGGTCTCTTCATGCTGATGCCACCACCGCCAAGCTCTCTAATTGTGCTGCTCTATGGTGTCCTCATGCTCATGCTACCACCACCAGGCTCTCCCATGGATACTGCAAAACATAATTAAGGAGCTGGTCCCCAGTTTCAGAAATTCCTCTGCATTAGGGTCACATTCAGGACTCCTGATGAGGCTGCTGCCACTTCAAGCCTGTCTCCTTCAGTCACTATATGGTATCCTCATGCTTCAGCCACCTCCAGGCTGTGCCATTGAGCCCCTATATGGTCTCCTCATACTGATGCCATCTCCAGGCTCTGTCATTGTGCTGCCATGTGACATGTGACTCCTTGTTAAATTTGGTCCTTTGTACCCACACGCCGTGGCCTGGGACACTAAAACTTGGGAGTTAAAATTTCCATTTCAAAATCCTCAATTTCAATTTCAAAATCTTAAATTTCAATGGTCTCCTCAAGCTTCTGCCAACTCCAGGCTGTTCCATTCAGACGCTATATGGTCTCCTCATGCTTCAGCCACCTCCAAGCTGTGCCATTCAGCCACTATAGGGTCTCCTCATTATTCAGCTACCTCCAGGCTGTGTCATTCAGCCAATATATGGTTTACTGATGCTGCTGGGCCTGGGTCTAAAAAAAATTTATGGTTGCACTAACTACCATAAATCTTCAATTTAAATTTCAAAATTCATCTTTTAATCTTACAGATTGTGAAGCCCTAGTGTCTACTCATGCTGCTTCCAGCTCCAGGCTATGTTATTCAGCCACTATATGGTCTCCGCATGATGCCAACACCTCCACGCTGTGTCATTTAGCCACTATATGGTCTCCTCATGTTGTCAACACCTCCACATTATCATTCAGACACTATATGGTCTCCTCATGCTGCCAACACCTCCCGGCTGTGTTATTCATGGTTTACTGATGCTTCAGCTACCTCCAGGCTGTGCCATTCATCCAATATAAGGCTTACTGATGCTTCAGCCACCTCCAGGCTGTGCCAATCATCCAATATATGGTTTACAGATGTTTCAGCCACCTCCAGGCTGTGCCATTCCTCCACTATATGTTTGACTGATGCTTCAGCCACCTCCAGGCTATGCCATTCATCCAATATATGGTTTACTGATGGTTCAGCCAGCTCCAGTCTGTTTCATTCAGCAACTACATGGTTTAGTGATGCTGCTGGGCCTAGGACATTACCTATATATGTTTATGGTATCACTAGGTACAATATATCTTCAATGGAAATTTCAAAATTCATCATTTAATCTTAGGGGTTGTGAAGCCCTCTTGTACTCATGCTGCTCCCAGCTCTAGTCTGTGTCATTCAGCAACTACTAGTGTTGCTCGCGAATATTCGCAATTCGAATATTATTCGCGAATATTGCGAATTCGAGAATTTCGCGAATATAGCGCTATATATTCGTAATTACGAATATTCGTTTTTTTTTTTTTCACAGTACACATCACAGTGATCATCCCTCTCTGCTTCCAGCTTGTGTGGTGTAAAGAAGGCTCTAATACTACTGTGTGAGACTGGCGCACAAATTTTCGCATATGCAAACATTTTGCATATGCTAATTTTCGCATATGCGAATTTTCGCTTATGTTAATTTTCGTATATACTAATTTTCGTATATGTAAATTTTCGCACACGCGAATTTTTCGCATTTGCGAAAATAAAACGAGAATGTTACGAATATGCGAATATTCGCGAATATATGACGAATATTCGTCCATATATTCGCGAATATTCGCAAATTCGAATATGGCCTATGTCGCTCAACACTAGCAACTACATGCTTTTGTGATGTTGTTGGGCCTAGGACATTACCTATATATGTTTATGGTAGCACTAGATACCATACATCTTCAATGGAAATTTCAAAATGTAACTTTTATTCTTAGATATTGTGAGGCCCTATTGTCTCCTCATCTGCCGCCAACTCCAGGCTGTGCCATTCAGAAACTATATGGTCTCCTCATGCTGCCACAAACTCCAGGCTGTGTCATTCAGCCACTATATGGTCTCTACTCATGCTTCAGCCACCTCCAGGCTGTGCCATTCAGCCACTATATAGCCTCCTCATGCTTCAGCCACCTTCAGGCTGTGCCATTCAGCACTAGCTACCATAAATCTTCAATTTAAATGTCAAAATTCATCTTTTAATCTTAGGGATTGTGAAGCCCTAGTGTCTACTCATGCTGCTGCCAGCTTCAGGCTGTGTCATTCAGCCACTATATGGTCTCCTCATCCTGCCAACACCTCCACGCTGTGTCATTCAGCCACTATATGGTCTCCTCATGCTTCAGCCACATCCAAGCTGTGTCATTCAGTCACTGTATGGTCTCTTCATGCTGCTAACACCTCCACGCTGTGTCATTCAGCCACTATATGGTCTGCTCATGCTTCAGCCACATCTTAGCTGTGTCATTCAGCCACTATATGGTCTCCTCATGCTGCCAACATCTCCACACTGTGTCATTTAACCACTATATGATCTCCTCATGCTGCCAACACCTCCACGCTGTGTCATTCAGCCACTATATGGTCTCCTCATGCTGCAGCCACCTCCACGCTGTGTCATTTAACCACTATATGGTCTCCTCATGCTGCCAACACCTCCAGTCTGTGTCATTCAGCCACTATATGGTCCCCTCATACTGATACCCCCTCCAGGCTCTATCATTGTGCCGCTCTGCGGCAGTGATTCTAATAGCGATGCCTGTAATCTGCATGTCATACTGAATAACAGTATTTCACTACCCCAGCACACTCCATATGCGTATTAGAACAAAGCAAAGTGTTCTACACCCCTATTGAGGCTCTCTGTTAGCCAGAACTAGCCGTTTTTAATATAGATTTGCCGCAAATAAATTTGACCCGAAACACATTTTTTCGGAAAATTCGTCGAATTGGCCGAATCAAAATTTTTTAAAGTTCGCTCATCTCTAATCAACACAGTAGGGACATAATAGGAAACTACCTGATGTTTTTTTTCTTCAACCTTTTGAACTATGTTACTATGTTAATAAGGGTCCATAGACATAATACACAACCTTTGTTGGGCTTTGACACTAACTCAAAGTTAAAGCCACAGAGCAACGCAGTGAGAACCATTGATATGTTATTTCATATCCCAGAAGTTTACTGTAACTGGAGGCACAATGAAATAGTATTCTGCATTGGTTTATTACTTATGAATGGAACTATAACAGCATTGTAACCAATCTTTTCCCAGTAGGGACATGTAAGCAAGCTCCAGATGAGGTTGTCATGGATAATACCAATGTTCTTTTGTACTGTTCCTACACACAACCCCTTGCACAATTTCACTTTTGCAGACTATCTTTAGGAAAGAGTGTTATATAGTACATAGGCTTCTAGTTGCAGAAGCCCTTGACCAGGACACATACAGATGTGGCAGTGCTGAATGTCATATCCTTAAACATTATGTTGGGTTCAATAACGGACTGCAGATAGACCTACTCCATTATCTGAACTATGAAACAAGGCAAGCTTAAAGACTGCGTAATTCCTAGTTATACATCTGATTGCCATAAGATTTCTTCCCCCACAGCGTATAGTTGTCAGCTATACTTTTAGGCTTTGTCCGTCGTTTATTACTTTATTGGAGCAAAATGCCACTTGAGATAAAAGAAATACATTGAAAAAGTAAGAGTGGTACTGACTCATAGACATTAACCATACAGAGGTCCCGAAACTTGTAATTATTTCCTTTTTACTTTGCCCCATTATATTGTAGGCATTTAGCATTTTTATATTATTCAATACCAAAATGTAGCAGAAATCTCAGCTGCAGGAGACTCTTATAGCAAAAGAAGAATAAAACAGCGTGCCTTTCATGAAGAATTATTGAAGTGATTGACGGAACAATTCTGCCATTTAGCATCTCAGGCATCTGAAATATTAAAAAACACTGAGTGTTAAATGGGAAGCATGATCACTTACAGCTAATTCATGGAGGGGGATCCGGGAGGCCTACTGGGATTACTATACCCTTGCAGAAGAGATGTAAAGAGCTGTTATTAGAAGATTGCAACTGGTGAAAAGCAAATCTGAATAAAATTGCTTTATAACTGTAGGAAATGTATGAAAAGCCCAATGATTTAGATCTTAAATAGAATCTATCACCTGAATTCCCCCATCGGTTTAATTGAAAAATATTTAAAGTTTTTAAATATTACTATAATTTTAAAAAAAACAATACAGGCTGACAAGAAGTTGAGGCCAAACTTTCTTGTACAGAGATTTTGCCATTACCAATCCAGCACCTTCCTGCCTTCTATACTTATAGCAAGATCTCTAGCTGTTTTAGCAATACAGCTAGATCCGGCAGGAGAATTTAATAACCGGCCGCAGCCATTTCCCCACCGCACCCCCTTCATATGTATGAACCGGATGGAGCCAGATAGTGACTCCAATCGGCTCATTTTTTTGACCGTATCTGGTTTTGTTGCCGGATTGAAAACCATGGTCTGCCAGGATTTTAGTCTGGCAATAAAACTGTTATGGTGCGGATCCAGCTGCCGTACCAGAAAAACATGGTTTGAATTCCCCCGAAAAGAAAATTGTCTACACTACAGCATTTATACAGCAGCTGTGGATAAATATTATTTATATGGCTATAAATTATATTGTATGGATCAAAATATTGGGGGAGATTTATCAAAACCTGTGCAGAGGAAAACTTTCCCAGTTGCCCATTGCAACCAATCAGCTTGCTGCTTTCAGTTTTATGAAGGCCTGTGAAAAATTAAAGAACCAATCTGATTGGTTGCTATGGGCAACTGGGCAAGTTTTCCTCTGCACAGGTTTTGATAAATCTCCCCCATTGTTCTATACAGTAATTAAAAGTCTAATGTTGGCATATATGTCGTGTATACTCTGACAGTATATCTATCTGCTTTATTTAGTAATTCAGCTTCAGCGTGTGCTGGACTGGGGCTCAAATTTAGATTGTACAGAACACGTATGTGGCGCCTTTTAGTAAAGCAGGGTTCATTTTATCTTTTAATGTACATTTACCTCTATAATGTACCTAAAAAAAAAAAAAAAAATTGGCAACATTGGTTGCGATTTTCCCATGTATCTTCCTTGTCCCAGTGCTTCTATATTAAGAATACTGTTTCTATATAATCAGGATTCCCATAGTCTCATTTATATCACAGTAAAATAATACAGTGCGAAAACGTTAAAACATGTGCAAAATGAGAAAGTCACACCACTTGTGTGGAATCCACCTCCTCCGACTAACAGTGTTGTGACATTTACTGATCAACAATTTGCAGAAATGATGGGGGTGGGAATTACAATGTTGTCAGGAAAAAACATGTGCGGTGAAAGGTGTTGATTGGAAAAGAACTAAGTGCGTTCTGTGTAAAAATGTATCATGGATCCCTAAAAAATTTGAAACACCCTCAAATAAACTGCAAATACACAAATTCCAGTAAAGGGGTTATCAAGTGAAATGATTTAATATGTTACTATCCCCAGGCTGCCTACAAAATAACAAAAAAACATAACTTCCCTTCCGACGCTCCCTAGTAGCTTCGGTATCCACCTGTTGTAAGCTGGGTCTTATCTTCTAGAAGGGACCCCATGGGCATTTGGGCACCCACAGATGCCTGATCTATGGTGACTGCCAACGTGACCAACTGGTTAGTTTTCTTCAGATAGTAAAACTTGGGAATCTATAAGGACACCACAAGCACTTGTCCTTAGTTTGTTGGAGATACATGGAAATTGCACAAGAAAAATGCAGACTTTATCAAGCCAAAAATGTGCAAGTCATTTGTTTTTTATATGTGACCATATATGAGGCATTTATTATTACTAGTTATTGTGAGTGCCTTCAATTCAAACTCCCGGCGACCATATAAATATTTTTTCTCTAGAATGTCCTGTACTCTAGTTGGGCCTTCAGGCTTCTCCATGCCATGTTCATGATGTCTCTAATAATATCTGTCCATCTTGTTATTGGTCCTTCACGTTAAGTCCAGTTTTTCAGCATAATGTGCAAATAAAATATATCATATTAAAGCATGTTATACTGTCAGGAGATGGTAATAGAATTTCAGGTTGATGGCCCTATCATGTCTGGTGTAAAGCTAACAAGAGCAGGAAACTAAACAGCTGTTTATGGAGTTTAATATGAACTGTGCACATTACCGGTTAAGAAAAATAAAGAAGGATGAAGAATATCTAGACCCTCTCCATAAGCGCTATGAGGACATATTGTGACATCATAATGGGCAATCTCTTCCACTATGAGACGGAGTAGAGATCCACTAACCAAGGTATTGGCAAGCATGTAAAAATGTTACCGTCACCATGGGAAACTTCCTTCCTTAGGGTACGTTCACACATTTGAAGCTGTGTTCAATCATCCAGTTTATATTGAAATTTTCAGCATCAAATAAGCAGAAGATCCTATACATGTACACGTACTCAGAAAGGGAAATCCCCACTCATAAAATGAATAAAGCTGGGTTAGTATTGAATTTTTTATATATTTTAACGTTGACCCCCAATTTTTTTTTAGCATTGCAGTGAACTACTGATTCTTTTCACACAAGAATTCATTTTCTGTAGCAAATTTCAAACATAGCCAAAAACAAATGAGGAAAAAAAAATAGAAAAAACAACCAACAACCAGTAGAACTCAAGTTGGGGAGTTCTGTAATAAAATGTGTGCTTTCTCCCTAATTGTTATTTTGTATGTTATCCCTGAAACATATGCTGACTCTTTTTTCTTTGCAGTTAAGCAACATGGTGCTGGAGAATTCCGGCTCTGAGAACCATCCTGTTGTTAAGAGGGTAGCAGGGACTAACATGGGAAGCTCTGCAGGCAGAATTTACTTGTGAACCTATTTGTAGGCGAGTCCCATTGTTTGCATAAAACAGGTAGGAATCTCACAGGAGTGTGTAATGCTATCTGACAGGAGAAATATAAGAGACGTATAGCCTGAGAGCAGAAGAAATGACAGCATTCATATGGGGTGCTGGACCATGAAAGACAGAATGAGAACCATGAGCTGCTGGGAAGGCTGTCTAGTACTTGCATACATGCCATTTGGGAGAGCATCTGGTCAAAAGGCTTCTTGAGCAATGACAAGTGTGTCACTGGCAGTGCAAGTTTGGGGTAGAGGAGTGTGCCTACTGGACACAGCTACAAGTCAAGAAAGTAAAGAGCTACTAGAGCGGGAGAAATACAACAGCGAGTAGCTCTGGAGCAGGGCCATCTCTTGTGTACTGTAAGCACTAGTTGCATTACAAGACAAATCCTTGGTTGTAAGGGTTAAGAGACTGGGGTACACTGATGATTTATCAAGACCTGTGCAAAGGAAAAGTTGCCCAGTTGCCCATAGCAACCAATCAGATAGCTTCTTTCATTTTTAACAAGGCCTTGTTAAAAATGAAAGTGAACTGATTGGTTGCTATGGGCAACTGGACAACTTTTCCTCTGAACAGGTTTTGATAAAACTCCCTTTATGGGTGAGATTTTTCAAGACCTGTCCAGAGGAAACGTTGTCGAGTTGCCTACAGCAATCAATCAGTTTGCTTCTTTCATTTTGCAGAGGACTTGTTAAAAATGAAAGAAGCAATCTGATTGGTTGCTATGGGCAACTGGGCAACTTATTATTAATTTTGCCTGCAAAAACAGATAGGGGTGAACAACACCAACACACCAATGCAGCTACCCTTGTAATGTTAGCTTCTTATTATGGGTTTCAGAAGCTGGGTGTTTGATTGATTGCTGTTATAGATATGGGAAACTGGCGCCTTGTTCACCTGCACTAAACCCAAGAAACAGAGTTATGGTGCTGGTGAACCTGATTAAAAAGAGGCATAACGCACCCAGATCGGTGGTCCGGTTCTGGAGATCATGGTTGTAGACATTTACCATTGCTAATTCCCTCTGCTCAATGGAGGAGGATCTGGTATACAGCTGCCTTCGTCCTCTCTTCTCCCATATGCCTGCCCACCTTGCACCCATATAAGCAAAGGATGTATGAATATTTATGAGATGGAGGGGCATAAGAGCAGAAGAGGACGGCGACAGGGAAGATCTGCATGCCGGCTCCTGCTTCCATTGCAAAGGGGATATTAGCACTGGTGAATGTATACAGCCTTAAACTCTGAAAGCAGACCACCGACCGGGGAAAGTTATATCTCTTTCTATTTAGGTTCTCCCACATCATAACCCTTTTTATTGGGTTTAGTGCAGGTGAACAATGTGTCAGTTTCCAATGTTGCAGAACACATAATGTATGCCAGCATAATCTGCAGCCTACCAGTTCCAGGTCCATTGATGTTGTAGTCTACTAGTGACTATGTTCAGTCCATTTTTCAGCATATCCTCTTTTTTGTGGAACTTAAATGTGCCACGCTCTTTAGCCTTACAAAAAAAACAATATACGCATGGAAATTGACTGATCATCGTTAGTAGTAGACTACATCAATGGACCTGGAACGGGTAGGTGCAGTATGCATTGGCATACTGTTGTAACATGTGCCCCAAATGTAGGCTACTGTTCAAATGTGAACATAGCCTTAGGTCCAAAATTCTTGATATATTTATAAGTATATACTTTGGCATTCTGTTCTGCTGATATGCTGATGAATACTTGAATATAGCCTTCTGTAAAGATGTAAACAACGCCTAAGAGTGGACGTTTACTTTAAGGATCACAACACAGTGACCAGAATATCTTAATGTTCTTAATAAAAATCCATATTCCCTACAAGTCCTTGACTTCACCTTTCATGCTGCTTAAATTCTATGCTTCCTTTGATAAGGCTTCCTTCTTTCAGTAGACTTGTTTATAATAAAGAATACCAAGGAACCAGGCAAATAAAACCCCCTAAAGATTACATGTAATAGGATCATTGAGAGAACACAACAATAAAATAAGTCAAGCAGTTTAATGCTATGAATCTTTGATCCTTTCCTTTCACTTTTTATTCACTGTAATTTGGAAAAAAAAAAAAAAGGAAAAAACAGAAGACGTCGTCTCCAGCTGCCGCTCGGTGCGTAGCAGAAGGAACAATACAGTCTGTCCTCAGATGACAAAGCAGCTGACTTGTCAATAGGTAACATCAGGTTTGGGTTTTGTGATGCTAATTTGGAAAGCAGAATTCGGCTTCCGCAGATGAATTTTCTCTCGTTTAAAAAAAAGCAGCTTCTCCCTTTCCATGTTTTATTTACTACGAATTCATTAGGAACACAGAGACATGATCCAATGGATTAAAGGAACAGGAGCAATAGACACAAGCAGCTGTACAAAAACATCTCTCTATGAGGTAAAATATATAGAACAGAGAGTCCAGAGTAAAAAAGGCAAAAGACACGTGAAGGTTAGAGATAGACGGTTAATTATAGTTAAAGGGGAATTATAGTTCATATATAAGAATTAAAGATATCCAAAGGATAGGGGATAAGATGCCTGATCGCGGGGGTCAGCTGCGGAACATCCAGTACACGGAGCCAACTTTGCGCCGTGCTGGATGACTGGAGATGCGGGGCGGAGGCTCATGACGTCATAGTCAAGCCCCGCTCATGACATCATTGCCATGCCCCCTCAATGCAATTCTATGGGAGGGGGCGTGACAGCCATCATGCCCACTCCCATAAACTTGCATTGAGGGGACGTGGCAGTGACATCACGAGCAGGGCGCAGCCATGATGTCTGGAGTCTCCGACGCTGCACCCAATGCTCCAAACGGGTGCCGCAGGGAGATCACGGGGTCCCCAGTGGCGGGGTCCCCAGTGGCGGGACCCCCGCAATCAGACATCTTATCCCTATCTTGTAGGATCTCTAGGGGCGGAGTAACCCTTTAACATACAGTAGTAATGTTACATGTAAAAATCCCAATGAAGAATGAGCGTTAACACAATAGGTTTGCCATGATCACCATTCCTGTTGTGTAACATCATTTCTGTACTATGTCATCATTTATCATCCCATTTACAAACACCCACATTATGCAAAAAAAACTTGCGACCTTTTCAGTTTGTGGCTCGCCAACCAGTTGGCAGGAGTGTGGTATAAAGTGGGCATATAACAACACGTAAATAGGGGGGGGAGGGTCATTGACACACTAAATGTATTTCACTTTTCGTCAGCAAACAGGTCTGAGCTGGTATAACGGGCAGCCTGAGATGCGCCAGGATTTATGTAGAGGCGTGCGCTTCTATATAAATCATACCATCTGTGTTCTGTTAATCATGTATGTGATGTCACTGGGTACAGTATTCTCATACTATGTGACATCACAGTGTTTATTACCTGTGTTTTGACTTTTCTACATGCATTATTCCTGTACAGTGACATAGTTGGTGCAATGTCCCGAACTGTGACTTCACTGTGTGCATCATACCTGAACTATGACATCAATGTGTGTATTATATTTATGCTGCAACAGCATTGCTTCTGTACTTAGAAATCACAATGGGGGACATTTATCAAAGCATTTAGTAGTTTTTTTTGCTTAAAATTGTCGCAAAAAAGTTGCATGTGTGACTACTCTATTTTTTGTGCAACTTTTTGATTGTGCAGTGCCCTAACCAAAAAAAAAGAAACTTGCTTACCAAAGCAAAAAGTGATTTTTGACTTGCAGTGGTCAGAGATTTATCAAGTGCGAAAGTCGCAAAAAAGTCGCATCACATGGAAAAACCTACTAAATTTACTCCAGCTCAGACATGGAGCAGAAAAAGCTACCACCAAAGCAAAAATGTATCAACAGGCTGAAACCAGTTGATAAATAAGCATAAGCAAAAAAATTGTAATAAAAAAAGAACTAAAAAAGGAATACATAAGCAAACATTGATAAATGTCCCCCAAGGTCCATCATCCCTGTACTGCGTGCATTATCCCTGTACTGTGACATTGTTGTGTGCATTGTCACTACAATGCTTATTAACCCTTTACTGTGCATATTATTTACACTGTTACGTGACTGTTTGCATTAGCTGTATGATGTGATATCATGTGACTTTAGCATGCTCTTACTTGATTTACCTAAAAGGAAGTTGTGTAGTCCTCTCACTGTTGTGTTGTCTACAGCTCCTGGCCTACTCCTTCTCTTCCAAGACAATGTATCATCCTTTGCTGTCTCAAGGGGTGTGGCTGGATCTTGACTCTCAGCTCTGGTCCCACCCCTGAGTGATTTCATCCCCTCTGACCAACCCCTATAGCTACATCAACATCTCCCTGTAACATTAAATATACATATTATTTATTGAGGCATTTAGAGAATAATGAGGTGTGTTTAGAGCATGCTGCCTTGTGCTGAGCAATGACACAGGCAGAGGAACAGACAAGGAATCAGTGCAGCAGATTGTGCAGATGTTATGCTTTGTATGGTCTGCGCAGCTCTGGGCAGGGAACCAGTAGGAGTCACGTGGGAAGGGAGTAGACAGGGTGGGAGGAAAGAACTGAGAGAAAGTAAGGCATTCTGGGAAATGTATTACTGCTCTACCAGGAAGTTGTGTTTCTGATATGGAAGGGGAAAGGATTACAGATGCACAAAACAAACGGATTTTGGTGATTTTAGAACTGGTGCAGAAAGATGAGAAATGCTATGTGCTTTGGCAGCATTTTTATGTTTTTCTGTCGCTGATTTTGCTACCCATTGAAGTTAATGGGTAGCAAAATCAGCTTCAGAAAATATGCATCAAAAATATGCAGCGGACCCTGTACGTGTGAACGTACCCTTAGGGTGTATTCGCACGTACAGTATCCTGGGCAGATTTTATGTGCAGGATTTTCTGCTGCAGATTTCAATGTAAACTAAATGACTAAGCAGAGCATCAAATCCTGCGCAGGATACTGTACGTGTATATAGACCATTAATGTACATCTGGTGTTAAAGATCTTAAGAAGAATATTTACCCCTCCCTTCTGACATAAAAAGCTACATACATAGCTGAGCTGTATATTAGCATCGGAACTCATAAAAAGTGACCTAAGAGGAAAAATAGTAGGTTGGACTCTACAGTAACTATAAAAATGTAGCCGATGGTGCAGTTTTAAGCAGCCGTTTGCTGTTCTACAATAAGGCATTTGGTTTCTAGAGGCTTTGAGAAAGGCTGGAGGTGTGCAGCATGAAACGCTCAAAGAAGACAAATAAGATGTAGCCTTCCTGCAGTCCTATGTAAAATGATTTAAATCGACAGACTCAGCCCTTTTACAATATTTTTATATTCTTTATAACAAAGCTATTATAATTTTATATTAATATCTAATTTATATAAATGGAAGTCCCAGACACCATCAGTAAAAAATGTCCTGGTTTTAGTAAAGTAAGTCCGTCTGATCCTCCTGTAACAGTTCTCCTATCATTATACATAGCAAAGCTCATTGCAGACTGTCATAGCAGATCACTATGACATGCCAGAACATTCTTGTTGATTAGTTGACATACTACAAGAAGCTCCATGTGGAAACGACACATGGCTCCAGAAGGTGTAGGCAGTGTGCACATTGGAACGGAATGATTGTTGATCACACAATTTGTTTGGGTCTAGTAGAACCCAAACCTAAAGGCTAAGTTTCTACTTAGAGGCCCAAAAAAACACCAGAAAAAAATGCCACAGCATTTTCCTGTGTATGGCGTTTTTTTCTTGCGTTTTTTTTTTTTTTGCGTTTTTATGGCGTTTCTGGCGAGTGGAAATTGCATTTTTGTCCCCTTTGGCATTTTTTTTGGTACCCAAAATCTGTGTGGTACCAAAAAAGAAATAAATAAATAAAAATAAAAATAAATAAAAGGATGCAGTAGTGATGGAGAAAAAATGTATTTAACAAAATTTATATTTTTTATAATGGAATTTTTAATAATTTTTAATAAAGTGTGTTTCACTTTTTTTCTCTATATTTTTACATTTTTTTAGGTAGTACTACTACTCCCTGCATGGAACACACTGTTCCATGATGGGATTAGTAGTACCTGTACTAATAGACATGTCGCCCCAGGTGTCAGTCGTGACACCCGATGCGATCGTCCATAATATAGCAGTGATGCAGAGCAGCTCTATACAGCGCTCACATCTCTGCTCTGTATTCCGGACAGTGATGTGAATAGAACATCACTCATTCATATTTTCCGCGCAGAGTGGGGATTGGCCGGATGGTTGCAGCAAATCACAGCTCTCAGCGGGAAATATGAATGATGTTCTATTCACATCCCTGGCCGGAGTACAGAGCAAAGATGCGAGGGCTGTATAGAGCCACTCCAAATCTCTGCTATATTATGGACGATCGCAGCGGATGTCAGGAGTGATACCCACTGTGATCTGTTCTTACCTGCAGGTACTACTACTCCCAACATGGAGCACGCTCTGCTCCATGATGGGAGCTGTATTACCTGCATTAATAGACAGATCACAGCGAGTGCAACTTCTGACGCCTGTTGCGATCTGTCTATTAATGCAGGTACTACAGCTCCCAGCATGGAACAGAGTGTGCTCCATGTTGGGAGCAGTAGTACCTGCAGTTAAGAACAGATCACAGCGGGTATCACTCCTGACACCCGCTGTGATCCTCCTGTATAATGTATAGATGCGGCCGGTCTTCTATGGTCCCCTTCATTGATGTATATATACACCTATTCATATTTCTCATAGAGAGTTGTGATTGGCTGGAACCATCTGGCCAATCACAGTTCTCTGCGGGAAATATGAATAGGTGTATATATACGGCAGTGCAGGGGACCATAGAAGAGCGACCAGCCACATCTATACATTATACAGGAGGATCGCAATGGACCCGAGCGATCTGTCAATTAGTACAGGTACTACTACTCCCATCATGGAACAGTGTGTTCCATGCTGGGAGTAATCGTACTACTGAAAAATATGTAAAAAATTAAGAAAAAAAGTAAAAAAAAACACACACACACACACACACACTACATTTTTAGTGCCCTGCCCGCCCGCATAAATGGATCCCTGTTTTAAAAATTAATAAAAATGTTGTTAGAAAAGAAGATACATTTCGTTAGATACAATTTTTTCCTTCACTACTGTATCTTTTTTATTTTAATTTTTTTACTGGTACCCTATGAAATTTTATTAAAAAGGAAGCTCCATCACTTTTTTGGATCGCTTAAGTCCAAAAAAAAAAAAAAAACCTCCTGCAAAAACGCCAAAGTTAAAACCCACATGTCGTTTTTCTTGCGTTTTTTCACTTCCATAGACTTCTATGGGAGAAAAACACCACCATTTCAGGGGAAAAAACGCCATTGGCCCAACATGCTGCGACTTTGCAAAACCGCCAAGGAGCTAGAAAAGAGTGTTAAAACGCCAAAAGGATTTAAAAAAAAAAAAAAAAACGCCAAACTGTAAAATGCCAATGGAAAAAGAATTTTGGGATTTCTTATTGATTTACAGCTAACATCTGGCCGCAGCGTTTTTTGGCCGAAAAAACGCCATGCGGCAGAATTGGCATTTTTCTTGACATTTCCCCCCCAAAAAAACTAGTAGAAACTTAGCCAAAGACTTCATTACATGCAAACCAGTTATATAGTGTGCGCATTGATTTGTCCTTGCGGACACTATTATATAGGAGTAAAGTCTATGTGACACACAACAGCTGTAGGTCTGGTGTTCCTTGTGTTCCCATGAATTGTATCTGTGCAAAACCAAAATAAAGCTTGGATAAAAGAGATTGTATGGTGAGTGCCGTGGAACGTCTTTTTTTCTCTTCAGATCTGATTGGCTTGGGTTTGACCTCAGTTGCTTTAGCTTTTTCCTGAGGGAGTCTCCAGGCCAGCTGCTGTGCATGTGTCTGTGTCAGGAACTCTCCAGAAAAGAAGCAAATCCACATACCAAACATCTCCTACTCTGGGCAGTTCCTGATACGGACAGAGGTGGCAGCAGTGAGCACTGTGGTCAGAATGGAAAGAACTACACAACTTCCTATGACGAATACAGCAACTGACAAGTACTGAAAAGCGTTGCCCCCACCACTTACTATGTGCTATTTATAATACTGTTATCATCTCACATGACATAATTGGGGTCCCCTTAGACACCAGGATATCGGTGAAACTGCCACCTCTGTACCCCTTTTAGTTATACAAGTTTAACTCACCTTGTTAGCCACTATCACTTACTTCGTATGGTCCAACAGAGGTCCTGAGGACTTTCACCCAGGAGCGTAACTATAGGGGGCGCAGAAGTAGGAGTCCCAACAGGGCCCTGGTGTCTGAGGGGGGCCCAAAGTAACTTTGCCCTATAAGAGGACACCAGTATTATAAGTGTCACAGGGCAGGCATTGGTGCCCTGTTACAGATTATGTATTGGGGCCCAAAAGCTACAAGTTAAGCCTCTGCCTTCACCTATCAGATATGTGTACCTATCAGGTGTATATATTTATGGTTGGAATACCCCTTTAATTCAAGGTATTTATGAATCTTGAAGTAAAATATTCTGTTTGTCTCCTGTCCTAGCTTTGATCTTGAAGGATTGATGGCCCACATTAACCAGTTTCTCTCTGGATGTTTGTATTCAGTTACAGGCATCGCCCACAAAATGCATCATTACAAGAAACATATGAAATGAGTCATTAAGCGATCACAACATCACGTTTTCTTTCTTTTTTTTTTCATCTCTATTTTTTTGCTTCATCAGTTTTTCTTTCCTTTCAGAAGTCAGCCAGGACTCTCTCTCTCTCTTTTGTCTCCCACTGTTATCAAAGCATTGCAATGTATTAATCCGCGACAAATGGCCCCATTTGATCCATAACTGATTTTTTGTGACTGCCAAGTAAGAAACGAGAGCAATAAGGGAGGCGCTCCTAGTGCAGAATAGTGACCGCGCACTTCTTACGCAGGTAGACATTTCATCTGAATAGGTTTCTCTAACCGCCAACTGTTTACTCTTATTTATCAAATCAGTGATATGAATAATATTTGTGAAAAAGACAGAAGATAGATACATAGATAGATATTATATTAATAATCTATCAAGGCCTAGATCTCCAAACTGTGGATCTCCAGCTGTTGCAAAACTACAACTCTAAGCATGCTGGGAGTTGTAGTTTTGCAACAGGTGGAGATCCACAGTTTGGAGACCACTGAATAAAAGAGGTACTTCGAGGAAAATATGTTTTCAAGTCGACTAGTGCCAGAATATAGGGGAAGATAAAGGGGGGAATCTATCAAAATCTGTCCAGAGGAAAAGTTGCTGAGTTGCCCATAGTAACCAATCAGATCACTTCTTTCATTTCTGAAAATGCCTCTTGAAAAAAAAATAAAAAATCAAGATTTGCAAATGACTTCTATTTAAAAATCTTAATCCTTCAAGTACTTATTAGCTACTGTATGCTCCAGAGGAAATTGTGTAGTTTTTTTTCCAGTCTGACCACAGTGCTCTCTGCTGACGCTCTTTTTATTATAAATATATAAAAACTTAACAAAACAGATAAACAGGCTTAACTAGCATTAACAAAACACAACACAACAAAACCTGCCTAACTGGCCAGCCCAACTTAACTAAACTAACTAAACACATAACATTATACCTACATATAAATTATCAAAAATACTATCACACACACATACCCACACATTCTTTACATAAACATAAAAATAGCTTTACTTAGCTTTAACTAAAAACAACCAGACTTGGTAAAACTCAACCACACATTACATTCACAACTAACCCACCCCAAAACCCCCACCACCACCACCCCCCCCCCCTTTTTTTTTTTTTTTTATATATGTTTTTTTATATATATATTTTTTTTTATTATTATTTTTTTTTTACTAAAATTACATTTTTTCCCTCACATATATACACATATATACATATATATATACATATATATATATATATATATATATATATACATATACATACATACATAAACATACACACCCTTTTTTTAATCTACACTACCATAATACAACCAATATTAAATTAAAGTAATATAAAAATGCTAACTAAATCTGATCCGACTGCCTATCCCCATCCCCTCAAATAAGATAACCAATCCATACTATATAATAATATATACAATACGAATATAAAAACTCAAATACATAACCTAAATGCAAATACATACATAAACTATATACACCAACAAACCAAAATATACACCTACAAAACACATGACATCCTACACTAGACTAACCCATTACCCACACAACCACCCACATTGACATGGGTCAGAGTCCATAGTCCATGGATATCGAGTCCAGTCCACAACTGACCCATGCCAGCCCCTCCAAACATCCACCAACCCACCAATTCCCCCACCCAACCTAATCTATACCCAAAACCAACTATACAAATACAACTTCATAACATAACATATACAAAACAATACAACCCACCTTAGGCCCAAGTTCGGTCGCCTGTAAGCCCTTTACGCAATCCATATTCTGAAAACAAAACAAAAAGACTAGGGTGTACATGCATAGCCCACCACCAGGAAGAAGGATGGCAATCCTGATGTTACTTTATAAACTCTCTCCACTAACTTTTCCCTACGACTCAGCCTACTGTTATCCCTTCAACAAACTGACCCTGCACTCACCCTCTCTCTGTCCCTACATTGCTATCCCTAACCAGAAAAAGGGGTACTCTACCCAAGAGGTCTAGTACCTAGGGCACATCAAATGAAAAACCTCTCCACAGGAGAGAAGCCCTGCTGGTACCAAGACTGCCATACTCCAAAGACCTGATCTTCCCGAGGTCACCGGTGATGTTCCTACAGACCTCCACCTCGGAGAGGACTTTCCGCTGTGTAGATACTAGACACCGTGCGTTCCACGTGTAGTACCTAACTACTAAGCTGACTACAAATAAAGTGCCCCGGTCTCGGCCACCCAGGTTCCTGAATGCCCCATAAGCCCACTCCGGATATGTAAGGCCGGTAAGTTGACTCCAGCCAATGGAAGCACCCACCCGGTTGTAGACCCCTATTTTAAAGGGACAATGAAGCAGGAAGTGGTCCATGCTTTCCAGCATGTCCTCGCACTCTTCTCTGGGACATCCCCGGTCATCAGAGCTCCTACACTTCAAATTGTCCCTCACATATAGCTTCCCCTGAAAGCAGCGCCAGGCCAAGTCCCAAAACTTCTGGGGGATCCTTTTCATGTTTAAAAGGTACAACCCCACCCTCAGATCCCGACCTGGGCAGTCCCTGAGCGCCAGAGGCTTCTGGAAGTGGGTCAACAGAACCCGTTTGTCAAGGAACTGCCTTGACTGGGTCCTGATCTCCCACACTCCCAGACCCCACCGACGTATCGCCTTCAGAGTTGGGGTAGCATAAGCCGGAAGATATCCGTGTGGTGTACGGAGGTCCTTCACTTGCCCTCCTGTCTCCCATTCCTGGAAGAAAGGCCCAAACCATTCCCTGCAGGAGATTACCCACGGAGGAGCCCTCTCTGACCAGAGGTTTGAGATGTTAGCTTTCAAGAAGGTGTTTGTTAAGAACACCACAGGATTTACCATAGATAAACCCCCTAGTCTCCTCGTGCGGTACGTAACCTCCCTCTTGACTAGGTTCATCCTGTTCCCCCATAACAGTTGGAAAAACAGGCTGTAGATCCTAGTGTAGTAAGCCTCTGGCAAGATACATACACTGCCCAGATAGATAAACAAGGGGAGCAGGTACGATTTGATCAGGTGTACCCTTTCCCTGAGGGTCATAGACCAACCCTTCCATTGGTCCACCTTCTGAGCGGCATCCTGGAGCTTACCATCCCAGTTTTTGGTGGGATAATCATCCTGGCCGAAAGTGATGCCCAAAACTTTTGCTGACTCTTGGGGCCCTGGAAGGGTGTCCGGGAGATCAAACGTGGGATCTCCCCCTCCCAGCCAGAGACTCTCACACTTATCCCGGTTGATCTTAGACCCGGATGCCTCAGAGTAGCGGTCCACTTCCGACATCACCACATCGACCTCCTCTCTCGAGGACACGAAAATGGTGACATCATCAGCGTATGCCACCACTCTCTGGGCGACATCCAGCTCCGCCAGACTCATCCCGACTCCCGCCAACGGCCCACAATCTACCCTCCGGACGAAGGGATCGATCGCAAACACGTATAAAAGCGGGCTCAAAGGACAACCCTGACGGACTCCGGACCCCACCTCAAAAGAGCGGCCAGACCAACCGTTCACAAGCGGGAAACTCTCTGCCCCTGCATACAAGATCTTAAGCCAATTAACAAAAGTACTTGGTAAGCCATATCTCAGTAGGACGGACCAGAGGTAGTCATGGTTCACCCGATCAAATGCTTTGGCCTGATCCAAGGACAGCATGTACCCCTTCCAGAGACCCGCACTACTCCGCTCCACTGCCTCCCTGACACTGAGGACAGCACTTAAGGTGCCTCGGCCTGGAACAGAGCAGTGCTGAGCCCCCGAAAGGAGCCGGGGTGCAAACTTCACCAGCCGATTAAACAGTATCTTGGCCAGAAGCTTCCTGTCCGTATTGAGAAGAGCTATGGGCCTCCAATTCTCAATCCGGCTAGGATCTTTACCCTTTGACAGGAGAATCAGGGCTGACCTCCTCATTGACTTCGGCAGAGTGCCCGAGGAGAGACACTCATTGAATACCTCAGTCAAGAGGGGAGCTAAAGACTCCTTAAAGGTCCTGTACCACTCGGATGTTAAGCCATCCGGACCTGGCGACTTCTTAGGGGCAAGCCCCTCGATCGCCAGTCTCACTTCCTCTTCCCTGATTTCTTCTGCCAAAACATCAAGAGAGGGGTCTACCCCTGGCTCAGGAAAGGTTTCAGCCAGGAAAACCGACATCCCGTCTCGATCTAGATCCTTCCTTCCCAAGAGGTGCGAGTAGAAGGATCTGACGACCTCCAAGATCCCCGATCTGGACCGATTCAGAGATCCTGTACTATCGATCAGTCCTGAAATGACTTTACTACTCACTGACATCTTACAGTTTCTGTAAGGGTCGGGCGAGCGGTACTTCCCGAAATCCCTCTCAAAAACCAAAGATGTGTGCCTATCGTACTGACACCTCATCAGCAAGGATTTCACTCTGGAGATATCCTCTCGGCTACCTCCAGTCGAGACAAGAAGCTCGAGTTTCCTCCTCAGACCCTGATACAAGCGATACCTGTTCAGGGACCTGAGGCTCGAGAGCTGGCGGAAGAACCCCGCAACCGGCTTCTTGAATATCTCCCACCACTCCAGCTTATTACTACAAAGATCCAGTAAAGGTACCTGACTCTGAAGAAAATCCTCAAAGGACTGTCTTACCTCTGCTTCCACCAGGAGGGACGAATTCAGCTTCCAATAACCTTTACCCATCCGGGGGGTCTCTGAAACATTCAGGGAAAACAAAATCATACAGTGATCGGAGAACTCCACCTCAACCACGGACACTGCGGAAGAGACAGCTTCCTCCTTTAAATAAAACCTGTCTATTCTAGACCTGCGGCTACCTTGATGATAGGTGAAACCCGCGTGGCCCGAGGGGCTCCGGATGTGGGCGTCCTCTAGGCGAGCTTCTCTAGTTATGCTAATTAGTGCCACACTATCGCAAGTCAGTGGACCATTGGAGCCTCTCCTATCCTGGGACCTCGTGACATTATTGAAGTCCCCTCCAAAGATCACTTGCCGACTCGTAAAAAGAAAGGGCTTAATCCTCATAAAGAGATCTTTACGGCCCCGCTTAGTTTGCGGGGCATAGATGTTAATGAGCCGGAGCTCTTGTCCCTTCATAAAGACATCAATGATCAGGCACCTCCCCATTTCTAGCTCAATAACCCGTCTGCATTCAACAGGAGCGGAAAAAAAGACCGCCACCCCACTATACGGCTCAGCCGCAAGAGACCAGTGGGAGGGACCGCGCCTCCACTCTCTCCTGGCTTTTGCCAGAGAGGCAAGATCTGACAACCTGGTCTCTTGTAAAAAGAAAATGTCGGCTTCAACACGGCCGAGAAAATCAAAGGCTGCAAATCTAGCCGTATCCGACTTTATACTGGCACAGTTAATAGATGCCAGCGTCAGTGGGGTGAGTGCCGCCATCATGGGTGATTGAGTTAGATGGCCTCACCCCTTAAACCTTCTTCCTCTCCTTCCCTCCACCCCCATCGGAATCAGAGGAAGACCCTTTACTTCTTTTTAAACTCTGGGACATATCCATCCCAGGATCTTTACCTCCGGCACCTGGTGTTACCTCTCCCCCTGAGGAAACTACCCCAGAGGAAGGAGGCTCGGTACCTCCTGGAGGCCGCACTGCCTCCTGACCCTCGAGAAGAGGAGGGGAGATGGTATCCCCGAGGGCCTCATATCGATTTGAAAGGACGATCAGAGGGTCAGAGACTGAGTTGTTCCTTCTATGGTCTGAGGCTACAATTGAAGAGGAGGACGGCGCCACCTTACTCTTACACTTCTTCCTCCTCTTCTTTTTCTGGCCACCATTTACTGTCTGCCCCTCCTCCTCCTCCTCATCCACAGTTTCGGATTCAGAGGTATGACTGGAGGAAGGAGCATCTTGACCTTCTTCCCTACGCAGTCTCCCTATCTCCTCGTCCAGTTTGGCCTCACCCAAAGCCTCAGAGTTATTCTGACCTCCTTCTGAGCCAGTGTCTGGAGTGGGACCCCGAGCTACCCCTGGCACCTGGGCATTCTCAAGGGCCCTCTCCAACCTGCGCTGCTCCTCTCGCCTCCGCATAGAGGGGGTCTTATGTTTTTCCTTCACTGGCTATGGTGCCCCCTCTCCTCCACTGGTCCCCTCCCCCGCCGGGGCAACTGTTAGGCTTTCCCCAGACGGGGCGGTCACAGCATTAGAGAAAGAGCGCAGACACCGGCTGAACGGGTGACCTAAGTCACCACACAAGTTACACCGAATCTGCCCACAGGTGGCCGCCAGGTGAGCCACCCCAAAGCAGAGGGCGCATATCTGCTGAGTGCAGTTGGCACTAAAGTGGTTTGGGTCACCACACCTGTGACACAGCTTCGGCTGCCCCTGGTAGAAGATCTGAATTCTGTCGCGTCCCAGGAAGGCGGCCGAAGGAATGTGGGTGACAGTGTTCCCGGAACGCCTGAGACGGACGGAAAACGTCCAGGCCCCAGACCATATATTGTGCTCATCAAAGTTTTTCCGGGGGATGTCCGTCACCTCCCCGTACCTGCCCAGCCAGGTCATAATGTCATAACAAGAAAGTGACTCGTTACGGGTCAAAACGGTCACTTTCTTTACCATACTCTGGCGAGATACCGCTTTTACAGCGAAATCTCGCCATCCGGGCTCGTTTTTCACCAGCTCATAATTAGACCAGAAGAGATCTAGTCCCTCCGGCCTAACAAAGCTGACGTCAAACTCAGAGGAGCCGAAAGGGTGGATCAGGGCAAAGATGTCCCTAGCCATGAAACCCATCTGGAAGAGAAGCTCCACCACTTTGCCCCTTTGGGGGCACGCATCTTCGCCTTTCCAGACCAGACGGGCCACATTCCTGCGACCTACCTCCTGCCCGGGTGTCTGGAGGGACCATACAGTCTCCCCATTTCTCTGTCGGAATGCTCCCAGACCATGTCTCTCCACCCAGAAAGATAGGTCCATCTGCTTTCCCTCTACCTGGAGCGTCCTTTCTCCTCTCTTTAGTGCCTCCAGGAGGCGCCGTTGCAACTGACCGTCACCAGATACAGGAGGTAAAGATCCCACTGAACCCCTGGCCGCCACGCTGGCATAACTCCTGGCGACCGAGGGGGCAGCCGGACCAGACCCTGTCCCTACGGCCCCACCTAAACCACCTGCACTGCCACAAACGTCACTATTATACACACCACTACTACTCCTCTCATTCACTCCACTATCACCCCTCCCATCTGCACCACTCCCACTCATTCCACTACCACCCCGCCCATTCACTCCACTACCACTCCTCCCATCCGCACCACCACCACCACTCCTCCCATTCAATCCACCACCACCACTCACTCCACTACCACTCCTCCCATCTGCATCACTGCCACCCCGCCCATTCACTCCACTACCACTCCTCCCATCTGCACCACTACCACTCCTCCTATTCACTCCATTACCACTCCTCACATTCACTCCACCATCACTCCCACATACACTCCTTTCATCCACAGCACTACTACTCCCATCATTCACACACCTTGTAGTGACATTGCTTTTGGTTTTATTAGCAGTGTTTTTGGGATCAGCCGCTGCTTCACCCACTACCTCTGGGCTGGCCAGGACATGCTTTAGCTGGATCTCTGTCGGCGATGCTGATTCCTCCTCCATGTGGGATGTCACCGCAGACATCACATCCCGAGGCCGAGGCTGCCCCTCCAAGCGCACCTCTGCCCCTCCACCTGCCACTGACTTGCAGGGACCCTCCTCCCTCACAGGGGAAATCCCTACAGCGTCCATGCCACACACTGCGCCTGACTGCACGGGATCAGCAGCGGGTCCCGGTGCCTGGACACTCCCCCCCCCCCCTCTCAGGGGAGTGCCCTGCAGAGCTGATAACAATGCCAGGGACACCCACCATTAACCCATCCTGCTCTTCCCTACCAGCAGGATGCGTGACTGTAGCACCCACGGCCATGTTGGATGCAGCACTGTACCCCCAGTGCTGGTCCCGTTCCACAGCAGAAACTGGATCTGGCAGGGTGGGGGGCCCAGCAGTCTGAACCAACTTCTCAGGTGGCCCAGACTGCTGGATAGGGGAGAAAACAAACATGACTTGCTCCTCAGCCTTTTTCTTCCTCCTGTTCTTTTTCTTCTTCTGGCTCTCCTCAGGGCCCAGGTCCTGGCCAAAACTGAAATTTTCCAGACGGGTGGGTGACTCCTGCATCACTATGGCCCGCAGGAGCCCCCCACCGACTGGGCCGCTGTCACCACCATCACTACTGTCGCTTTCCTCTGAGGTGGTTGGTAAGGCGACTTGGGCAGGGTTAATATATTCTGCACTTGGGGTGACAGAGGTCTTAGGGGTACACGGGGTATCACACACATCCCCCTCACTCTCATCACCCTCACTGCCGCCATCTCCCTCACCACCTTCCTCCATCTTCTCCTCTGTATCACACAGGTGTTCTTCCTCCCCCTGGCTATCCTCTTCCTCCTTCACAGGGGTCCGCATGATTTTATAGCGGTCCTCGTTTTTTAATTTTTCTTTAAACATACCCGCTCCCTCTTTGATCTGCATTCGGGCTCTCACCACCTCCTGCTCCTCTGCCTTCAGCTCGCACACTGTAGCAGCAAACTTAGCCCTCATGGCCTTGGCAGAGTTATCTGTCTGGTAGCGGGCAAACTTCAGATCCTCCCTTAACACTTTCAGCTTCTTTCCCAGCTGTTCGTATTCCACCAACTTTGCCTGCATGCGGGATCCAAACGTGGCAAGCGACTCCCTGGGTCCCTTCACCCCCCATTGCTGGGGTTCCGTAACATTAGAAACAGTCCCTGAAGACACAACAGTTATCTTCCTATCATATGCCTTGCGGTTTCCAGCGATGGACGGGGGAGTGGGCTCCACATTACTGCGGAGCCTGCTGGATCTTCTGACCCCGTCCTTGGAATCGGCCGTAACTCTCTCACTCCCACCCCCCGCCGGCCTAGTACGGGAGGTGGAAGGCCGTGGGTCCATAGCAGGAGGCTCTTCCCAGGAGTCTGCCACCCTCCCAGGGAAAAGGTTGCTGGAAAAAACTCCTTCTCTCCTCTCTCTCTGGACAACTCTGGAAGTGAGACACACCCAACAGCTGCTGTGTTCCACAGGAAGTGCTCTCTGCTGACACCTCTGTCCATGTCAGGGACATAGGATTGCTATGTGGATTTGCTTTTTCTCTGGAGAGTACCTGACACAGAAACCTGCACAGAAGCTGGCCTGGGGACTCCCTTGGTAAAAAGCTCAACCGATTGAGGTCAAACCCAAGCCAATCAGATCAGAAGAGAAGAAAGAATAATTCTCTGCTGCCACCTCTGTCCATGTCAGGAACTGTCAAGAGCAAGAGATGTTCGCTATGGGTTTTTGCTCTGGACAGTTCCTGAAATGAACAGAGGTGTCAGTAGAGAGCACTGTGGTCAGACTGGAAAGCACTACATAACTTTCTCTGGAGCATACAGCAGCTGATAGGTACTGGAAGACTTAACTCCTTAATGACATAGGACATAAATGTACGTCCTGATGCCCTTGTACCTAACCCACCAGGATGTACATTTACGTCCTCTACATGACGCGAGCACCGGAATGGTGCTCCCATTATGCACGGCAGGTCCCGGCTATATTTTTTTTTCCTTTTCTGAGCAAAATTATTTTTATGCCATTAATTTTCCAACAGCAGTAATATTTTCATTTTTCGTCAGACACCATTAAGTAAGGGCTTATATTTTACTGGATGAGCTGTACTTTTTATTGGTATCATTTTTGCGATACCTGCTACCTTTTGATCTTTTTATTCCTCTATTTGTACCAAAATTGGTGAATTTTGCGCCTTTTCTTGTTGATTTTTTTTACGGCGTTCACCGTGCGGGATAATTTACATTATTATGGACGTGGCAATACCTATTATATGAAAATATAATGGTATGTACAGACCTCTAGGTATATATTACAAGGATGGGTATATAATAGAAATGGACTTCAAGGTATGTGTAAAAATGAGGTAAGCGTGTATGTGTAATAAAGTGACAGGCTAGTAGTATACGAATAAATAATTAGTTTAATATAGTAGTCCTAGCAGGGCCCTTGCTATGGATCTACTAAAACAATTTAAAATAATTGGTGCAAATTTTCAATATTTTTTGGTGATAATACAGGGTTTTTATTGGGAAAGGGGCATTTTTTGATTTTTTACACTTTTTACAGGTTATACTATGCTGCAATACATTTATACTGCAGCACAGTTTGACCCGATCAGCTGCCTCTTTTTAAAAACCCTCCCCGAAAAAGCATAAAAAAGAAAAGTTAATAAACATATTTGGTATCACCGTGTGCATAAATGTCTGAACTATCAAAATATAATGTTAACGATCCCGTACGGTGATCAGCTTAAATGCTAATAAAAAGTCCAAAATTGCAGCGTTTTTGTGACATCACATTACAAAAAATTTTATGAAAAGCTATTAAAAACTTAGATATATGCAAAAGTGGTACCGATAAAAAGTACAGATCACGGCGCAAAAATTAGTTATAGAGTGATTTTAAACATACTAATTTTGTTTAAAACTTGAGATTTTTTTTAAAGCCACACAATCATAGAAAAGCATATATCATGGGTATCATTTTAATCATATTGACCCACAGAAAAAAGAAAACCTGTAATTTTTACTGTAAAGTGTTCAGCGTGAAAAGAAAACCTTCCAAAATGTGCATAATTGCGTTTTTCTTTTCAATTTCTCCACATAAATTTATTACAGTAACATTATTGATGTTATTATGAAGGACAATTGGTCGCACAAAAAACAAGCCCTCCTATTGGTCTGTGGATGAAAATATAAACAAGTTATGATTTTTAAAAGGCGCAGAGGACAAAACAAAAATGCAAAAATGAAAGTGGTTGTGTCCTTAACCCCTAAACGATGCAGGATGTATATTTACGTCCTGCGCCGGCTCCCGTTATGTGAAGCGTGCTCAGTAACTGAGCATGCTTCATACCGGGCAGTTCCCGATTGCTATCAGCAACCAGGACCCACGGCTAATACCCAGCATCGCCGATGATGTCCGGTGTTAACCCTTTAGATGCCCCGATCAAAGTTGATTGCGGCTTCTAAACCGGGAGGCACCTTACCAAGCTCCTCGCTGTCCGATCGGCGTTTGATTGCTCCAATCCTGAGATCCAAGTTGGAGCCATTGAGCTAGGACATTGCATTGTTCAGTGTCTGCAATCAAAGGATTGTATGTAATAGTCCCCTATAGGGGCAAAAAAAAAGTTAAAAAAATAAATAAAGTGAATAAATGTGATTTAACCCCTTCCTGAGTAAAAGTTTGAATCACCCCCCTTTTCCCATTTAAAAAAAATATAAATGTAAACAAAAATAAAAATAAACATATGATGTGGTATAGCCATGTGCATAAATGTCTGAACTATAAAAATTATAATGTTAATTAAACCATACAGTCAATGGCGTACACATAAAAAAATTCCGAAGTCCAAAATTGCTTATTTTTGGTAACTTTGTATACCCTAAAAAAAATGTATAAAAAGCGATCAAAAAGTCCCATCAAAGCAAAAATGATAACGATAAAAACTTCAGAACACGGTGCCAAAAATTAGCCCTCATACATCCCTGTATATGGAAAAATAAAAAAAGTTATAGGGGTCACAAGAGGACAATTTTACACATACTAATTTTGGTGCATGTAGTTATAAAAAAATGTTAAGTACTAAAATAAAATAAAACCTATATAGATTGTGTATTCTTGTAACCGTATGGACTAAATAAATATGGTATATATATATATATATATATATATATATATATAGAATAAAGATATGGTGTCATTTTTACCAAAAAGTGCACTGCGTAGAATCGGAAGCCCCCAAATCTTTTTTCTCTGGCTCCTCCTTACATTTAGCTGTGAAATGATTGATGTCATTACAAGTACAATTGGTGGTGCAAAAAATAAGCCCTCATATGGCATTGCAGATGCAAAATTTAAAGCGTTATGATTTTTAGAAGGTGATGAGCAAAAACCGAAAGTGCAAAAACTGAAAAACCCTGAGTCCTTAAGGGGTTAAGGCCAAAATGGTCCGTGTCCTTAAGTGGTTAAAGGGGTACTCCACCCCTAGACATGTTATCCCCTACCGCAGGGATTCCGCCCGATGGGACGCCCCTGCGATCTCTCGTGTTTGTCACATCACGCCATGCCCCGTCTTCCATTTTCTAATAATTGCTCCCACAGTTGATTTCTTCTCACCATTCATGTCTATGGGGGCATGATGGCTATGTACTAGCCGTCACGCCCCCCCCCCCCCCCCCCATAGACATGAATGGAAGAAGCATGGCATGACATCACAAACATGGATGCCCCAAGCTTCTGTGTTCTTGATGCAATGGTTCAGGCCCAGAGGTCTCTCTAGAGTACTCCTTTAATGCAGTCGGCTTCAAACTTTGGATCTCTAAGGCTAGGTTCACACTGCGGAATCTCCGGGCAGAAAATTTCCGCGTGCGGCCAGCGCCCACTGAATCAGTCGGCGCTAGGACTGCGCGGACACTGAAGTCTCCAATAGACTGCAATGTGTTCCACGAGTATTTCCACCTGAAGAATGAGCAACGCCATTCTTCTGGCAGAAATTTTCAAGCGGATTTTCCATTCACAAATTCTGCTTCACAAATTGAATGGAAACCCATTCACTATACTATACTATACATTTTAGTAAGCAGAATTTCGGCCTGCAATTTCAAAGCGTAATTGCAGGTGTAAATTCTACAGTGTGAACCTAGCCTAACTGTTGCAAAACAATTCCCAGGTCCACAGTTTGGAGACCTAGGCCTTAAAGGGGTACTCTGGCACTGACATCTTATCCCTTATCAAAAGGATAGGCGGCTGGGGACCCCCGCAATCTAGCATGCAGCCCCCACCTGCTAGCACTTCAGGAAGCACTGCAGACTCTAAGTCTAATGTCTAATGCCTGCCGACCACGGGGACGGAGTATAATGACGTCACAACTCCGCCCCCGTAAGACGTCATGTCCCGAGAATCCTGACCCCTCAATGCAAGTCTATAGGAGGGGGGTGTGATGGCCGTCACGCCCCCTCCCATAGACTTGCATTGAGGGGGCGGGGCGTGACTTCACACGGGGGGCAGAGTCATGACATCACAATACTTCGTCCCCGTGGTCGGGAGGCATTAGACTTGGAGTCTCCAGTGCTTCCTACAGTGATAACAGGTGGGTGCTGCATGCTAGACTGTGGGGCTTCCCAGAGGCGGGACCCCCGCGATCAGACATCTTATCCCCTATCCTTTGGATAGGGGATAAGAAGTCTTAGTGCCAGAGTACCCCTTTAATATCTATCTATCTATTTATCTATCTAGTGCACACAAAATATTCTGCCAAACCACAGTAGCTAGATCTCACTGCCCTCTGCCTCCCAGTCATTGGCAGAGTTGGATTTGCCATTAGACACCCTTGAGCCCGCGCCTAGGGTAGCACATCAGTAAGGGGTGAATCTACACCAAAATCCCCATGGAGTGCATACAGTTTGTGTCACGTATCTGCATGAAAAAAATCTGACGCTTGTGGAATCACCCTATTGGGGCGTATTCATTCTGAATGCCTAGGGAAACACGAGTTTTAAACAAGGCCCTCAGCGTGCTGCATATGATTCAGGAGCGGACATATTTATAAGAATAATACCATAAATATCCCATAGGTTAGTAAATGATTGATTATTAAAGCATGATGGGAGTTGTTGTCTCCCAGCAGCGGGAGGGGTGAAACTTGCAGGCCACGAGTATACACATAGTACGATTCGTACTGCATCTAACAGGCACAAATCACCTCCTAATTCTTTAGACGTATTTGGTCAAATGTTTTTCAACAGTTTGAGGCCAATTTACACCTGCACGTTCCCAAAGCAGCACTTGTAGAGGAAATCCATAGCATCAACACTACCGCAGCCAAATCTAGTGACAACTAGGGTGCTGCGAAACTAAATTTAGGCCAGTCAGTACGCCTGATACTTCACTAGTATTAATCATTTTGTCAGATATATTCATTTTACTGTATCTAAAAATTTTCAGCATTTCAGTTATAATAATAATAATAATAATAATTCTTTATTTTCATAGCGCTGTACACTGTTCTCTTATATTGGGTTATCCAGGATTACAAAAACATAGCTACTTTTCTCCAGTTTGTGTGTGGTATTGCAATTCAGTCCCATTGAAGGGAATGGAGCCGAGATGTAATACCACACACAAACTGAGGACAGATGTGGAGCTGTTTTTGGGGGAAAGCAGCTATGGTAGATTGGTAAAGCCTGGAACCTTGTTAATGTAATTGAAGGGGTTATCAATGGATTACAAAACATAGGGGGAGATTTATTAAAATCTGTGCAGTGAAAAAGTTCACCAGTTGCCCATTGCAACCAATCAGATCGCTTCTTTCATTTTTGAAAAGCCTCTGAAAAATGAAAGAAGTGATCTGATTGGTTGCTATGGGCAACTGGTCAACTTTTCCTCTGCACAGGATTTGATTAATCTCTCCCATAATTTTTGGACTATCTAGCCCCATCTATGTACATACCTACACAGCTGTATGAACAGTGCAAACACTCATGTTGCTATGTCAGGAATAGGCTTGTAACTTGTGGGAATCTACAGTCCATCCTTTCCAATAAAATAGCAGTAATTACAAGAATAATAAAAATAGTAGTTTCACTTTTCCTGTAAAGTCTACATTTTGGATCTATTCTTCACCACAGATCAGTCAGCGTGGTGCCAGGTTAATGGCTAGGAACCTATTAAAATACTCCAAAATGCAATAAAACAGGACACAATTGCTTTTTCTACATAATACTTTAGGATAGATGCAGACGCATAATAAACCAACCACCAAATTACACAAGAAGCTAAATCTGCTTCTTTTTTTGTGCCTTCTTCCGTTAATCTTAGGATAGGAGCATTTTGGGAGTCTAGAACACATCTGCAAATTGCCAGGAAAACCATTGTATATTCTCTAGTTTACATTCGATGCTGTAAATTTCACCTTTCGTATTATTACAAAAATGTTAAAGAACAAGCCCACTCTCTGATCTGGTTGCTATATCCTGTGGATAGTTCATAAATGTATACATTAAATGGGCACTGTCAGAATAAAAAAACATTTTCTATTGTTTACATCTTGGCAAAACATTAACCTTTCTAATAACCTGCATAAACATTTTTTTTTATCTTTTTTTATAGTAATCTTGGCTTATAGAAAAGACTAGTAGGGGTCCGCATACCATCCAGAACATTATCCTGTCTGGCTACAGCATCATCTTTGTCCCAGATAAAGCACAGGCTGGGACAGTAAGTGAAGGTGAGACTTCTGTGCTAACTCCTGTCCTATCAGACTGCAGCCTGAAAACAGAGAGGAGGAGGTTACAGAGCAGCCTACAGTGATTGGATATAAAGACCCAGCACAGCACAGAAGACTTAGGGAGGACGTGAAATCATGGTATGTGAGAGTGGGCTCAGTTTTTACCTCTAACACGCCCCTTCCTGAGCAGTGGATGTCAGAATGAGTGAGCAGCAGAACGGAGGGATTTGTGAGACAAATACAGAAGATAGATAGACACCCAAAAAAAAGACATGTAAAGAATATGCATGACCTAATGAGTAACATATATAAGCATATTTATTTTTTATATGACAGGTACGCTTTAATAACAGTCACAAGGGGCAGGGAAACAAGTGATTCCTTTTGGCTTGGAAAAGGATGAATATCTTTTATGAAAGGGATCTGGCAGGTACACATTCTGGCCTTCTGCTTAGCACATTAGCCCATGTTTACTATGCCTGATGTGCCAAACAAGTCACATTTATTATGTTTTGGGCCCAAAAAAAACACAGCAATCTTGGTTCAACAAGTAGACGTGGCCTACTAAGAAAGCAGCGGTGTATGGACAGAAAGGGGGCGTTACCTAAAAGACCATACCATGCACCAAAATCCTTTTGCCTGAAGCAGATGTGCCAGATCAATCAGCTTGAGTCACTCTGATATATCTGTGGTGTATGAATTAGACAGTTTTAGTTAATTCCTCCCGCTGGGTGGTAGTTTCCATTAGATTAGGTAACTCATGACTGACTATTTATAAAAAGCTGTCCTAGGGACAGGAGCTTTTTTTGATAATGAAATACAGCCATTATATCTCTAACATATTGTATCAGTCAAGTCGTGTAGTGGAAAGGTGAAGGATGATATAAGGTTGTCAGACCAGTCAAGGTCTACGAAGCTCTATGAGCAATGGTCAAGGAAATGTAGTAAAATAAAAATATGTGAACCTCAACCACTGCTGTGATTAGTGATGAGTAAAACCCCAGAGATTCATTTTTGGAAGATCACACTAGAATCGGCAGTCATATTTGTTTTTGAATTGGCAGCTGATTTTGATTTGGCAATGCACAATACCATTCCGATCAAAATCCGAAGAGAAAAATCTTAGATTCTATCAAATCAATTTCTTTTTTGTAAAATTCTGAACAAATACAGTTCATTCAGATTTGCTCATCCCTAGCTGTGATCAATCAGATACATTACACTAAATAATTCAAGAAGATCAAATAAGATTTTTTTTTAATTGAATTAAAGGGGTACTCCAGTGATAGGATGTTTTTAACTTTCATTATGCCCATTCTGACAGGTGGGAAAGCACTGTGGACAATGATTGGCTGAGCTGAACTGTGATAGACTGACCAGGAAAAGGATTGCACTAGAGGTCGGGAGCAGGATATCGGAGGCACAAGGGGAGTGCGGGAGGTAAGTAAAGATAATATATATATATATATATATATATATATATATATATATATATATATATATGACAGAATAGGCATTGTAAAAACAAAAACAAAAATACTACCTACCGCCAGATAACCCCTTTTATTCTTTCAGCTTGGTAAAAAAAAAGAAATCCATGTAATGACTTAAAAAGTTTAAAAATTTCTAAACCCCAAATCTGTACTGCAGCTTCTTGAAGTCTTAAGTTCTGATAAATTAAACATCAGTATATGAGTTTATAATCCCAGTATGGTTTACAACTTTATTAATAATTTTTGTCCAGCATGAATCTTCCTGAAGAGCTGTCATTTTTTTCCTATTAATCCATTATTTAAAATTCTGTCTTGCAGCACCAATCACCCTTTGTTCATGGACTAATCAGAGAACACATCTCCAAAGCTTGCTCCCTCTCTTGTGTCTCACAAGACTCTTATTTGATTTTTTTTTTTTTTTAAGTCTCATTCCCTGCTGAATTTAAGGCTGATAACAAGCTGGGTGCTTTTTCTGACTCCTCAGGGGAAGGCTGCACCATGTAATTATATATAATGAATATAACATATAATTAAGTCATGAAATAATATTAATTATAGTGAAAGTTTAGAGAGAAAAAAGGAGGCAAGCACAAAGGAGCAGAAGGGTTATTTGCATGACATGAAAAGGGAAAAGATGCCTGGAGGCCATTGGGGATTCTAGTGGTTTGACAATTTTTATTACAATGTTGTAAATGGCTTTTATACTAAGTAACGAACATCATGGAATATGTAGACATGTGTTTTATTATAATATTTAAGTCAATATTTAAAGGGGTATTTCAGGATTTTTTTTTTATTTGACTATGCTACAGGGGCTATAAAGTTAGTGTCATTCATAATATAGTTTCTGTACCTATGTGTGACGGTTTTCTCACAATTCTTCTGTGATTTTCACCCCAATATTTATTTTTACCAGCATACAAAATGACTGTTGTCTCAGATTTTTCCAAGGTTGTAATGCGGCCAAGACCTGACTCACTAGTCAGCTGATGAAAGGGAGCCTGTCTGCTTCAATGGGTGGAGTGATTGCCTGGTGGGAGAGATATCAATCTGCAACTAATGCAACAGCTGTAGGCACCCAGATTGAAAACCACAGGTCTTTTGAATGGATGCAGCTCATTTATGTTTCAATGGGTGGAGTGGCTGAGGTGTAGTAGGGAGGAAAACGGAATTATGGGATTTGTAGGCAAAAAAGAAAAAAATTAAAACAGGAAATACCAGTTCACAAAAAGCTAGCCACAGTGTTTTGGTAATCTCTCAACATAGCCATTTAGCCCCAAGACAAGCGCAGATCCTTCCTAAGTATGTCCATTACTGTCTGGCAGGTAGGTACTAAAATCACTTTATGGTGGAGAACTCCTTTAACATTCAATATATTTGTTGTCTCTTACAGACCACTGTAAAGGAACAGCCTTAGGGATTACCATTGAAGGTAATCTCATTTTAGCAAAGCATCCATAGGGATGCCATAGATCACCATATGAATTGTACATCAGTAGTACTTCGTGTAGCGCTGTTATTAGATTATTCTATGTATGGAGGTGTTATTTTAACAGGTATTACATAGGCACTGTGTGTCAGTATTTACTGGGACTATAAATCATATAATACATTATTTTGTAATGTATGGTGGTGGGAGCACCATATATATCATAATATACCATTATTTAGACAAACAAATGGAAATGTTATTTGGCCAATATATATTGAGGCATGGTATGGTATTATTAGTACACTGTATCACAGTAGATCATATGGTGTGCTTCTTTCTTCTCTTATCAAGCTATTTGCATTCTGTTCCTCTCTCCTAAACTTTTACTCACTCTCATAAAGCAGCTTAATTGTGTACTGGGTGTACATGCTGCCAATACAAGTCTATGGGGGGGGGGGGTGAAAAGGGAGGGGGAATAAGTTCAGAGAGCAGATGTTGAGACAAAAAGAGACACAGAAACTGCAAGGAGAATATGCAAGTTAATTTTATTTGTCAAGTCTGAGCCCCAGGCTTGATTCACAGCTTAGACTTTTTACTACTGCCCTAAAATGCCTTGCTGCTTCTTAGGGTATGCTATAAACCCAAAGAAGAGCAGGACCCCTCTTCTCTGTGTGCAGTGTGTAGAAGACATCATAAAAGTTCGGTTCCACCCACTAGATCTCAAACTAAAAATTAGAGATGGATTCTGCAGATGGGAAAACGTTTTAATGCCCAGAAATGCTACTCCTCATGTACAGTGAAGAGGTACTTGGCAGGAGGGTAGACTGGCAGGGCTATCCTCACTGTCAGGTGGAAAATCCGACTTGGATGCTTGCTGGCCCTAACCCATGGAGTCTTAATGTATTTTTCAGTATTGTCTTTATTAACAGCATAAAGGCAATACAGTTTAGGACTCAACTGTATTGCCTTTAGCCTGTTAATAAAGACAATACTGAAAAATACATTAAGACTCTGTAGGTTTGCTACACCAAGCATCCAAGTCGGATTTTCCACCTGTCAGTGAGGATAGCCCTGCCAGGCTACCCTCCTGCCAAGTACCTCTTCACTGCCTCTACACCGCCTTCACAGTGGGACCAAAGGCTGGCTGCACCTCGACATCTACTATAAGAAAACGCTTTCCAGTGTTGTGCCTGCCCACACAACCAACCCAGGTGAGCAGGCATCAAGCCTCTAATACCTTCTCTCTACATCCAGCTGTTTATAACCCCTGGATTTACCGCATTATACGAGCGCCGCTCTTGTTCTCTTTTTTCCTCTCTATATAATCCTCCTGCACACACACACAAAAGTTACCCAAAATGACCGGTACACTTTAAGGAAAATTCTGGCACTATATACACTCATACACACTCACACACTTCACTCTTTTTAAATCATACTAAGAGAAGCTATTTAGGGAGGTGGCTATATTTTAACATGAAGATTTTTCTGTAAATGGGTGCAACAATGCTACATTATGTACATATTATTATCATGACAGTAAGATCCTCATCCAGCTTCATATTTTAATTTTTATTTTTTTGAAGGACACCCCAGCAAATCATATCATTAAAGCATAAGAACCTGTGATTTAATAGAGCATTTGGTGTGCAGGAGAATAGGGCATCACCTCGAAGCAGTTCCACAGTTCAGGCATTATCCCCAATAATAGTAAATAAAGTGAAGGAAAATGCATAGAAAAACTATGCCTGTTGATTCTCATTGATACAGTCATGTTTTATTATTTTTTTTAAATGTTGTAGTGGGACTCCTCCATACTACACCACATCTGAGTAAGCTCCAGCTTAACTCCATATGGCTCGGCTCATTTACAAAGCATATATTTGGATGTAAAAGATTGTCCTCAACTGTTAACCATAACCAAAATAAAATAACCATACAGTATTCACCAGGCATACCAACTGGGCTAGTGAATGGTGAGTCTTCTTCTCTGGCAGGTCTGTATACATCTGTATATGTTTACTGGGGCTTAGTTGTCCCCATATAGTAATTTCAAAGGCTAGACTAATCAGATGGAGCCTATAGGTCTCATATTCCAAATATGTTTCCATATTCCCCCAAAATATACAGGTAGATATGCAAATGTAATATATGTATGTGGAAATGCAGTATGGGTTCACATGAGAGCCTTAGGAGAAACATCCATTACATTGTCTAAGGATAATAAAGGGTAACTCTTGATTTTACCTAAAGGAGCAGGTGGTCCTGAGCTGCATAAAATAGCTTGATGTTAGTAGGACACCAAAAGATTCAAGAACAGCAAATTAACTGCTCAGAGACTCAGAAAAGATACACCTGTCTGCACTAGGTTATAACGTATTCTCAGAAGAGACAGTCATGACTGTCATAGTGAGTACGTAGGGGAAGAACCTTCAGCAAGATGAATCACTTTTGCTGCTCTATTCTAGCACAGACTGAAGCTCGGATGGCCTATGAAGGAGAACCCAATTAGTAGAGAGCTCCACCAGTCAAGTTGTAAGATGTAAAGAGTAAAGATTAGTATTCTGGTCAATCCATGTGATAAGAGTAGATGTACAGTATCTTAGACATGTTACAAAGATGATACTGACAAGATTCAGGAATGGAGACTGGGGAAACGGGATGAGGCACAGATGACAGATGCATAACTAGAATGAGCAGTGGGCGTGATGATAGCGCTCACAGTAATTGAGATGTCTGGAAAATATTGGGCATATGAAAGAAGTCATATAACCTCTTCTGTTTCCCAGAAACTTGATGGATCAGACTGGGGAAAGGGATTTGTATACAGTTATGGCCGTAAATGTTGGCACCCCTGAAATTTTCCAAGAAAATGAAGTATTTCTCACAGAAAAGGATTGCAGTAAAACATGTTTTGCTATACACATGTTTATTCCCTTTGTGTATATTGGAACTAAACCAAAAAAAAAGGAGGAAAAAAAGCAAATTGGACATAATGTCACCAAACTCCAAAAATGGGCTGGACAAAATTATTGGCACCCTTAACTTAATATTTGGAAAAAATAATGAAAATAACGGAAAACATTACGGAAATCAGTTGCTTCCTATAACCATCAATAAGCTTCTTACACCTCCCAGACGGAATGTTGGACCACTCTTCCTTTGCAAACTGCTCCATTTCTCTCTTATTGGAAGGGCGCCTTTTCCCAACAGCTTTGTGTGGTGGTCGACACGCCCCTTCCCGCAGACTGCTGGAACCCCGGTACAGGAGATTGTGGGGGGTCCCAGCAGTCAGACCCAATGCCCAACCGTCCCCCCTCCCCCCCTGCGCACAATCTGAAATGTATCTCCTATCCTTAGGATAGGGGGTACATTTTTCAATACTGGAATACTCCTTTAAAGAAGTATACAGAATGCTTGTTAGGGAAGGGTCACACATAGCACATAAGAAGCGTATTTTATACTATAAGCAAACACACAGGGCTTCTCCACCGCAGCCCTGCATGTGCAGTAAGGTTTGGAGGTGGTCCTAGTCAACAACATGGCTCCCCATCTAATTCCAAATCCATAATACTGCTCCCCATCTTATACCTAGTCCACAACATGGCTCCCTATCTCATTTCAAGTCCATAACACTGCTCTCCATCTTATTCCTGGTCCACAGCATGGCTCCCCATTTTAATCCTGGTCCACAGCACAGCTCCCCATCTTCTACCTAGTCTACAGCATGGCTCCCCATATTATACCTAGTCTACAGCATGGCTCCCCATATTATACCTAGTCTACAGCATGGCTCCCCAACTCATCCCTGGTCCACAGCATGGCTCCTCATCTTATACCTAGTCCACAGAATGGCTCCCCAACTTATTCCTGGTCCACAGCATGGCTCCCCATTTTATAACTAGTCCACAGCATGGCTCCCCATCTTATTCCTATTTCACAGTACAGTTACTGTTCCACATCACATTCCTAGTCCACAGTATGGTTAACTATCTTTCTCCTCGTCCCCAGCATGGCTCCCAGTCTCATTCCTTGTCCACAGCATGGCTTCCCATCTCATTTCTCATCCACAGCACAGCATCCCATCTTATTCCTTTTCCACAGCATGGCTCCCCAACCTTTTCATTGTTCCCAGCATGGCACCCCATCTTAATCCTAGTCCACAGCACAGTCACCCATCTCATTCCTAGTCCACAAAACAGCTCCCCGTCACATTCCAAGTTCATAGTATGACTGCCCATCTTACTCCTGGTTCTTAACATGGCTTTTCATCTTATTTCTGGTCCCTACTACAATGTGGGTTTACTAAAAGCTGGGTCTTTGCAAAGAGACTCAGTAGATTTAGGTGCCTTGATTTTACATCAAGGTCCAGTATGTTCCTTAATATTTCTTTATTGCTGTATTTACTTATTTTTTACCATATTGGTGTGCATGTCTTTGCGGTAATGCCTAAGTAAATCATTATGAAAGATTCTAAAAACATTTCAAGGATGGCCAAAGCAGGGTCCAGAATGCAGCTATCCCTAATTGAAACTAATTAACAATATATTATTCCGTAATGTATGGTATTTTTGACACATTGTTATGGTTAATGAAAATTCACACTGTATCACTTCAGCAGTTTTAGTGCCAGAAGTCATAGATACATCACAGTGAAAGTGGAAACCTTGAGAGGACAGCCTGCGAGACAGTCACAAATGTGCTATATCCTAAATCAATACAATAACTAAGGTCACAATAACATCTGTCTTATCTGGTAACTAGATAGGATTCGTTCCGTTCACTGATTTTTTATGCTGCTCAGTTAATGCGTTAAAAATAGATAACGTTAATAAAACAAATATCCTAGATGCTACGTTTTCTACTAGAAAACATGTGACCTTTATGGCTCCAAAATGAAACCCTATAGCTAATAATTATTCATTGCTGAGGGAGAGGATAGTACTAGTCTATCGTCCTAGGTAACAGATGGCGCTGTGAATGTACACACGATAACAGCCAAGTTACAGTAAAATAAAATTTTTGGAAAGCTTCATCCTATTAGTTTAGAGTGGGGGTTCACTGTAGAGGTAATGTATAGAGGAAAATCCCCTACAGAGATAGCCTATAAAGGTATGTCCAAAACAGGGTATACTGTCTCTATGGCAGTGGTCTCCAAACTGTTGCAAAAATACAACTTCTACATGCCCAGACAGCCGTTGGCTGTCTGGGCATGCTAGAAGTTGTAATTTTGCAATATCTGGAGGTCCACCACTGTTTGGGGACCACTGCTCTATGGTATTCAGACAGGTTTTACAATAGGATGACCATCTTTACCTACTGTGCCAGTCTTCCACATATAAAGAGATTGTTAAACATTTGCAACTAACTTCCAACCCTAAGGATTGGTCATTGGTGAACATTCAACCGTCATGGCTCCAACCAACTGATCACCGAAGTTCCCATGGAAAAGGACATTAAATGAGGAGTTGGTCATATGGTCATATCCATAGCCAATAATTAGCACACATAGGACAATGCTATATAATGATGATTTCACCAAAATAGAAATGGTACAGAATAGGCAGTTTTATGAACCAATTCCTCAATGGCTTGCTATTTTTTATTATTATTATTATTATTATTATTTTTTTATAATCCAAGATTTTACATTCATTGGCACAGACTTGAGTAGTTTTGTAGCTATATGGGGTACAGAATAGCACTAGCAATTAGACCCTTACTTTAGGCAGCCTATTTGTTTCAATGCATCATTTGGTATAGAATTAAAGGAAAACTGTCAGCCCGTTCACCCAAACTAAACCCAATACACTGGGTTAAAGTGTGGGTGAACTGGAGTCCAACAAGGGGTCATTTACTTAAATATATCCAGTAGGTCCTGAGATATGTCCCCCAGAATATCCTCTGCTTAATTCAGCGAATCACACGCAGGGGGCAGGGCTTTGCCAACTCTATTTACATATTCATTGTCTGTGACTCCACTTCACTAGGATGCGAAGTCACAGACCATGAATATATAAATTTAGTCGGTGAAGCCCCGCCCCAACTGCGCGATTCACTGAATTCAGCAGTGGATCTTCTAGGGGACATATCTCAGGACTTACTGGACATATTTAAGTAAGTGACCCCTCCTTTGACTCCTGTTTACCTACACTATAATTTCTTTTAAGCAGTGGTATAGCTCTATATCTATTTATACACAGCCTCAAAGTATTACATGACATTTACCTCTTCTTCATCTCTACAAATAAAGTGCAAAGTTAAAGAGGACCTGTGGTCAATCCGAAAAAATATAGTTTTTTGATACATCCTTCTGTTCTTGAGGCAATTTAGATAATCAGGCAGATGGGCGTGAACTTAATTTTATCAATGGGGGTGATGGTCAGGATTATACAGTCAGGGGGTGTGTATTAGGCAGACACACCCTTTTATTAAAATTAAGTTCATGCCCATCTGACTCATTCTGTGAATTGTCCAACAAACTATAAACCCTCAGGAACAGGAGGGTGTATTAATATACTGTAAAGGTGATCAGGGCACCCCAAGCTATGTAATGGCATCAAAATCTAAATTATTTGGGGTTGGTCAAAGATTCTTTTTAAGTTCAACACTAACATTCACCAATAATTTTATGAAGAAAAAAGTCATCACACATAACCCAGAATGTTAAAACATGTACAGCATGGATGTAGCCGAGCTGTGTTTGGTATTTAACACATTTAAGTCACAATATTACATTGGCTTAGCTATCATGTTGCATAGGGTGGCATTATCTTATTATAATAGACAAACAACACCCCCCGAGAAGGTTAAATTACATTCATCCCCGATAGACCTGTACTTCTTCAGCAGACAGAAGCTCAAACTACAAACAACAGAATACACGTCAAGATAAACAGGTACCCGCACTGACCGCGAAGTAACAGCAGACTGACTCTTATGGCATCTTGGTAAGACCCGGCTTCAGGCTGATAGCAGGGCGCTCAGAGTGGAAGCGACTGCCGGCAAAGTTTTGCGCAGATCGCGCTTCTTCCGGCCTCGTACGAGGCCGGAAGAAGCACGATCTGCGCAAAACTTTGCCGGCAGTCGCCTACACTCTGAGCACCCTGCTACCAGCCTGAAGCCGTGTCTTTCCGAGATGCCATAAGAGTCAGTCTGCTGTTACTTCGCGGTAAGTGCGGGTACCTGTTTATCTTGACATGTATTCTGTTGAGTGACTCTGGGTTTTCTTGGTTCCCAGCACCTCTGGACTCAAGGGCACTAGGACTCCGCGTTGCCACAGTGACAGAACGCTAGTCTCCATAGTATATGCTGACATACAGCGGTGATACAGGGGTCGGTCTCTTTCCACAGCAGTGCCCTCTTTCTTGTTTTAGTTAGTGAAACTACAAACAGCCTGTTGTCCCACTACCTGACTGCATTTTCTGGAGCAACTCGGATGACAGAGCTATATGATCTAGGAAATGCCCCGTGTAAAGAAATCCTAAAAGGAAAAAAAAAGATCTTTATGTGCATGGGAGGTTGTGTAATATCATGGAAAATCCTATATGGAGTATTTGTCATTGCAACTTGAAGTCCATTGATATATAATGCCCAAGGTATAATCGGGAATACATGCTTCAAACTAACAATCCATGTTGATAGAGGAAAACGCAGACACTAGGGACTTCTGGATGAATAATGTAAAAGTCCTTCGTGACTACAAATTCAGATGTTCCTTGACAAAAAGAAGTCGAGTAATTACAGGGTTCTGTAGGTTTTCCGTCAAGCACAGAGGAATCTTAACACAGCTAGTTGATTTTATTTAGCTTAATAAAAAAGAATTTGGGCTACTTTGTGTTAGCCCTTGTCGCACATTTATTTTTCTGGTCTCCTTACAATCAAGCCAACAGTGGTCTAGTGCCTTTCTCTTAGCCTTCTGCTTCTCATTACCATAGTAAACCTCCATAAGGTCTATGTGAACATCTTAATAGTAATAGTAACATATTGTTCTGTCCCAGAACTTTCCACACACCCAGAGCTACACAGTACATGATGTCTTAGCAATTTTGGCTTGCGTATACAGTCATACTAGTTAAGTGGCATCTCGCCATATCAGCTCCGCAAAATGTAACAGAAGAATTAAATCACCAATTTTCTAATTAGCTAATCACAGACTATTCCCATAATAGCATTATAATTGTTCATCATGTCACTGCTAGATGGAGTGTCTTACCTATTGCCGTTCACTTCCTAAACTTGATCATTTTGTCATCCGCATACATTACAAGAATCCCGCCACTGAGCTGATGAGAAAATCCTGTGTTCCCCCGAAAGACGCCTATTATTTACTTTGAATACTTTCGAGTTTTTATTTTTAATGGATGGTGTAATCTTGTGAGTGTCTAAATAAAAGTAATGGCTTAGTCCAAATAGCTTGCAAATGACAAATTATATAGTACTAGACAAACTGATGATAATACAAATGGTAACATCCTCTACTATTATGCATGCAGCTAAATGCAGCTAAAATGGGCAAAATGACAACTTGTATGCTGTCATAAAAATTGCTGTCTGCTTCGGGCAATCCCTTTTTTTAAATTTTTTTATTTAAGCCCATCAACAATAATGGTCAACCTGCAAGTGTTCAATTCCCTCTCAGTGCTTCCAGGTGGAAAATTAAAGAGGTAGTCTAGTATCAAAAACCTATCAAAAATTTCAGATTGCCGGGGTTAGACCACTGGGACCCCCCGCGATCTCCCACCCGGCACCCCGGCTCTCTGCATGAATGAAGTGTGTTGACCATGGCACGAAGCTGTGGCCGACATGCCCCCTTGCATGCATCTCTATGGAAGAGCTGGAGATACACGAATTTCCTCACATAGAGAAGCATGGAGGGGGAGGGGTAGGCCACTGTGTCATGCAGTGGTCGACACACCTCCATTCATGAGGAAAACGTGGGGCACCATAGGGATTCTTTTTTGGGGGGGGGGTCCCAGTGGTCGGACTCCCCACAATTAGACACTTATCCCCTACCATACCCATAGGGAATACGGTTTTTTTTATACTGTATAACTCCTTTATGTATTACATGATTACCAATAAAATCAATGGGCTGTGGAGGACTTACTGGGTCCCCCAGTTGAACTGATTACAATACAGATATTACAGTTGCCTACTTTTATGTAGAAATAAGGGGAATATTCACCTAAAATCAGGACCTTATTTTTTTTCTTCTGGAAATATTAACCTGATCACCATTAGGACCTCTAAGGCTCCAGTCACACGGAGGAATTTCCAGCCACATACCGGCTGAAAAATTTAAAAATTCGGAAATTCCATGGCAGCAGATTTCCATTGTGTTCAATGGGATTCTGCTGCACCGTGCACAGGGTTGAAATTCTAATTCCAGACTCTGTACAAAGAATGAAAATGTGAATTCTTTCTGCAGAATCCGCTTGTAAATGTATTGCTGTCTACGAAGACAGCACATTTCTGAGCAGTCCTAATGCCAGCCTGTTCTCCTGGCGCCTGCTGGTGTGTAAATGGGGCCTAACAATCAGCTGCATGCTTCCTTTACATATACTTTCTGCATAGTGGGTTTCTGTTTTCCCATAGAATACTCCTCAAAAAACTGCACCTTTTTGTCCTCTATAATGCTGTTTTTTGAGTACATGCATTTGTGTCATGTTATCATGTCAAGTTATGTGATTCTTTGATAATGTGATTCGAGGAATAATATTAAAAAATTTGATGAAAAAAGCCACACAGAAAATACATACGGTACATGCATTTTTTTTTCATTGTTTAACCTATTGAGACCTAGAAGAAAAAAATGCCAGGATGCTGGCAGTGACTTACTAAAGATCAAAAGCACAATAAAGTACCAATCTGGCACTGCGTAATCAGTCACTATTCACACCTAGTTAAACGGTCAGAAACCATTCTGGGTCTGCACCTATGTTCAGCTTCTAAGCTGTAGCTAACCTTAAATAGCAGCAATACGTTCAACAAAGAAAGATGAAAGGCAGCACTCACCGGTAACAGAAAGTTTGATATTAAAATCTCAATTTTGGTGCATGACAAACGCCCCTGCCATCTGTGTTACTTCCTGCTGTATTGTATCATGCACCAAAAATTAGATCAAATATCAAACTCTACTACCGGTGAGTGCCGCCTTTCATCTTTCTCTGATGAACCCACAAAAGGCCATTCAAGTGGCCAAATCGCAGGTTACAAGGCACATGCCACAATTTACCTCTATGCAAATGAAAGGCGCCTGCGACCTTATCAGCCATAACCTAACTTTAATAAAGTGTTGCAACAGCAAGTCCCACAAATATTTTGATCCCGCAACTTAGATACTTAGATGTGCTGTTGGATTTTTTTTTATATTTATGGGAGAGACACATTTCGTAATAATACATTTTAATACATAGGAGAAAAAAGGGGATTGCCAAAAAGTTTTCTTTGGCTTGTTCTTCAGGTGTGCAACCTGCGAAGGATACAAACCGATTGTCAAATTCCACTCATCTGTCAATGTTGTGGATTATTTCTTAAAAGAGTGAAATTGGCTGGCTAGGCTCAGCTTCCCATCAATCATACTCACATAGGGTATGGTGAAAGAGACTATAAGAGGCGCACTGAAGGGGGAGCCGTGCTGCTCCTAACCAGGTGATGAAGCAAATGTAAAAGCTTCACTCTGTCTATATCACAGCCTTGAGTGAAAGATATGTCATTTTTTACATTTCCCTAACACTTGGTATGCACTTGGCGTCGTACTGCTCCTGCTTCATAAAGGAGGTCATTTCTCAGGCTTAAGCAAATGCTGCTGAGATGCCCGTCTGCTTGTTTCCCCATCCTGCTCTGATATTACCACTTGTTTGGGTTGATTTTAACAAACTGGAAATTGTGTTGCCTGGTGGTTCTACAACGCTTATTTACATGGGTGAGATTTGAGGATCAGAAGATATTCAATCCAGATATGTTATGCTGTCTTTATCTGTGAAAACAAGGTCTTCCTTGGCAGGAGACCAAATATTTAGTATGTATATGGGTTCTGGTTGTCAGGTTTATTTTTGTTAAATAGGCACTTGGGCTTATGACCTTCCTTGCTTGAGACAAAATACTTGAGAACCCATTATACTGAAAACTTAGAGTTGAGTCTTATAAGAGTAAACCTATAAAGAGTGACATAGGAACGTTTCATAGTGATTACTTAGCATGTCACATGGCTTAAAGGGGTATTCCAGGATTTTTAGTCATCTGATTATGCTACAGTGGCTGCAAAGTTAGTGTAGTTCATAATAATGTGTCTGTACCAGTGTTTGATAGAGGTCTCCCAATTCTTATGTGATCTTTGCCCTGATGTTTATTTTTACCAGCATACAAAATGAGTGTCATCTCAGGTTTTCCCAGGTTGCAGTGCAGCCCGAGACATTACATCAAACAGGTGTTCAAAGGAGCCTGTATGCTTCAATGGGTGGAGCGACGGCTGAGTGGTGGGGAGATCATTCTGCAGGAAATTGTCCCAGGTGTGCTTCAATGAGTGGGGTGGCTAATGTGTGAAAGGAAAGAAAATTGAACTCACACTTACAAACAAGGGGTCCTGGGAGTTGTAGCTGGAGGAAGGGACCTCCAACAGGAAATAGCCGTTTCACAAAAAGAAAGCAGCAGCTTATGGTGGACTCACAACACAGATATTTAGCCCCATGACAAGCATGGATCCTTCCTAAGCATGTCCATTACTGTCTGGCAGGTAAGTATTAGTGTTGAGCGGCATAGGCCATATTCGAATTCGCGAATATTCGCGAATATATGGACGAATATTCGTCATATATTCGCGAATATTCGCATATTCGTTATATTCTCGTTTTATTTTCGCGTATGCGAAAATACGCGCATGCGAAAATTAGCATATGTGGAAATTCGCATATGCGAAAATTAGCATATGTTAATTTTCGCATATGCGAATTTTCGCACGCCAGTCTCACACAGTAGTATTACAGCCTTCTTTACACCACACAAACTGGAAGCAGAGAGGGGTGATCACTGTGATGTGTACTGTGAAGAAAAAAAAAAAAAAGAAAACGAATATTCGTAATTACGAATATATAGCGCTATATTCGCGAAATTCGCGAATTCGCGAATATGCGATATTCGCGAATAATATTCGAATTGCGAATATTCGCGAGCAACACTAGTAAGTATTAAAATCACCTTATAGTTGATAGCCCCTTTAAAGTCAAAGCCAATGTTCCTAGAACATTTACCTAAGGCCTTTTTGCTGTGCAAATAGACACTTGGAGATAATGGTGATGGTTAGCCTGCTGAGGTCAGCAATGACTGCTAAGCATGCAACCTTTACCCTGGTGTAAATCAGTAGTATACAACTTTGGATTCAAAGCCAATGACTGGAAAGGCTGGCTTGGAATTATAGCGCCCGACAATTAGAAAGCAACAGGTTGGAGACCATTGGTGTATAGTATACTTATTGGAGCGAAATGGATGGTGGACCTCATTGACAGTATTTCACAGCATCAACAATGGTAGATATGTAACAAGATCTATGGTCAAATTTGTTCAACAACAATATTATAGATGATATAGTCTAGTGTTTTCCAATAAGAGTGCCTCTGACTATTGCAAACCTACAACTCCCAGCATGCCCGGACAGCCTTTGGCTGTCCGGGCATGCTGGGAGTTGTAGGTTTGCAAAAGTTGGGATGCACCTTGGTTGGAAAACTCTGGACTACATCCTCTATAATATCCAAAAGATGAAGGCACCCTGGTTGGGGAACACTGATATACTCATTCACTTTGGGTTTCAACATTAAAGGGGTTATCCAGGAAAAAAAATGTTTTAATATATCAACTGGCTCCAGAAAGTTAAACAGATTTGTAAATTACTTCTATTAAAAAATCTTAATCCTTTCAGCACTTATGAGCTTCTGAAGTTAAGGTTGTTCTTTTCTGTCTAAGTGCTCTCTGATGACACGTTTCTCGGGAACCGCCCAGTTTAGAAGCAAGTCCCCATAGTAAACCTCATCTAAACTGGGCGATTCCCGAGACACGTGTCATATAAAAAAAAATTTTTTTCCTGGATAACCCCTTTAATGTTTATAGGATACCAGAGTATTTGGCATACAATGGCATAGGGAAGGACAAAGGCGAAGTTCTGTACATACTAGTAATAAGAACATTCTTATTTTAACAACAACAAATATTTCACTTAGTACTATAAAGATAGTTTTAATGGCACAAAACTCATAACCAGGCACAAAACTCATGCCAGATCCTCCTGATGCCTTAACATGCCCAGGTAATCTGGAAGCCAAATTATACATAGCAAGAATAAACAATAGCAAGAATAAAATAAATGCATCACAATACTTATATATTGGATCTTCTCAAACATCTAAGAATTCACCAATATCTATAGATGTGACCAAGTACTAAAGGACCATCATCAGGGGCTCAAGCAGGATCCCAGCAAAGTGGAAAACCAATGCAATAACGTATCTCATTAAGTAACATGACAGTTTTTGTCATTTGTCCGGTTGTGACGTGTTATCCAAGTTGTACCGCAGTTTTGGCACAGTATCAGCTCTGTATGTGTTAAAAGCTTAAAGGGGTACTTCGTTGAGGCCCATTCAAGGTAGCACCATGTGCCATACAAAACACTTAAGGGGTACCCTGGGGAAAAATATATATATTTTTTTTTTAAATCAACTGGTGCCAGAAAGTTAAACAGATTTGGAAATTACTTCTATTTTAAAATCTTAACCCTTCCAGTACTTATCGGCTGCTGTATACTACAGAGGAAGTTATTTTTCTTTTAAAATGTATTTTCTGTCTGACCACAGTGCTCTCTGCTGACACCTCTGTCTGTCTCAGGAACTGTCCAGAGTAGGAGCAAATCCCCATAGCAAACCTATCCTTCTCTAGACAGTTCCTGAGACAGACAGAGGTGTCAGCAGAGAGCACGGGGGTCAGACAGAAAGGACATTTAAAAAGAAAAGAACTTCCTGGGGAGCATACAGCAGCTGATAAGTACTGTAAGGGTTAAGATTTTTAATTAGAAGTAATTTACAAATCTGTTTAACTTTCTGGCACCAATTTAAAAAAAAATGTTTTCCCCAGAGTACCCCAGGGAACCCTGTCTTGTAGGGCACATGGTGCTACCTTGAATGGTCCTGAAAAGTAGTCCATTAGGTACAATGTCTACTTTATCACTGCAAACCCGCTTGAGTCTTCATTCTTAAAGGGGTACTCCAGTGGAAAACTTTTTTTTTTTTTTAAATGAACTGGTGCAAGTCAAACAGATTTGTAAATTTCTTCTATTAAAAAATATTAATCCTTTTAGTACTTTTTAGCAGCTGTATGCTACAGAGGAAATTCTTTACTTTTTTAATTTCTTTTTTGTGTTGTTCACAGTGCTCTCTGCTGACACCTCTGTCCGTGTCAGGAACTGTCCAGAGTAGCATAGGTTTGCTATGGGGATTTTCTCCTGCTCTGGACAGTTCCTGATACGGGCATCAGGTGTCAGCAGAAAGCACTGTGGACAAGACAAAAAAGAAATTCCCTCTGTAGCAAACAGCTGCTAAAAAGTACTTAAAGGATTAAGATTTTTTAATAGAAGGAATTTACAAATTTGTTTAACTTTCTGGCGGCACCAGTTCATTTAAAAAAAAAAAAAAAAAGTTTTCCACCGGAGTACCCCTTCAATACCAATTTACAATTAAGTGATTGGCATAATTTGTATTTCCTGGGAAAGTTAGAAAATGACATATACACTGAACCTATAGAAGTATATTTCCCTGCATATTATAAGTAGGATTCCCATTGGTTTTTCCTTGCGGACCACTGTAATGTAATCACCACCACAACAGTATTATAAGGTTATATGAACTGGTGCTGAAACTTTACCACACACCTTCACAAGACAGGGAATGATAGGTACTACATCGCCAGCCCTATTTACACCGCACAGTCCTTGTGTTTAACTTCAAATACATTTGACAGAAAAAGACGGATGTAGCAGAGCTAAGTTAGCGCAGCGTGAACACACAGCTGTCCTGGGTAAAGCCACATGCAAAACATTTTATAGTAAGTTGTATCCGATAACAAAATCCACTCTGCTGCATCTCTATGGGTATTTTATAATGCTTTTCACCAGTCTGTACAAATTGTTTCAAGTGTGTGTGTGTGTGCATATATATATATATATATATATATATATATATATATATATATAGTGTAACCTTCTCTTTAACGAAAACCAAATGCAACCCTATAAGACTATTGTTATTATTATTACACTAATAATAATAAAAATAATCATAATACATTATTGCAATACATCTGAGGTCTAAATCGTATGAGTCACATGTTACGTAGTGACCATAGCTGAGATTCTTTCCGACCTTCTGCCAGTCAATTCATTGAACACCACAACAGTCAGACTCCCCTCCTTCCTCCTGAAACGGCTGAAAACAGGGAGCAAAAGCTCACATTCACCTACCAACTCCTTAAGGGTGCGTTCACACGCTCTTTGCTTTTGCAGGTTTTCCACTGCGTATTTGAAAGGGGCGGGCTCTTCTCGGCTGTCCGTAGCAGATTTTCCGCTGCGGAATTTCCGCTGCGGAAAATCTGCCGCAGTCCCTACTGACTTCAATAGGGCTTGCGGCGGATTTTCCGCAGCGTAAATTCCTCCTTGGAAAATCTGCTGCGGATAGCCGAGAAGAGCCCGCAGCCTTTCAAATACTCAGCGGAAAACCCGCAAAAACAAACAGCGTGTGAATGCACCCTAAAGGGGTACTCCAGTGGAAAACTTTTTTTTTTTTTTAATCAACTGGTACCAGAAAGTTAAACAGATTTGTAAATTACTTCTAGTAAAAATTCTTAATCCTTCCAGTACTTATTAGCGGCTGTATACTACAGAAGAAATTATTTTCTTTTGGGATTTCTTTTCTGTCACCACCCCAGCGCTCTCTGCTGACACCTCTGTCCATTTTAGGAACTGTCCAGAGCAGCATATGTTTCTATGAGGATTTTCTCCTGCTCTGGACAGTTCCTGACATGGACAGAGGTGTCAGCAGAGAGCACTAGGTTGTGACAGAAAAAGAAATCCAAAAAGAAAAGAATTTCCTCTGTAGTATACAGCCGCTAAGAAGTAGTGGAAGGATTAAGATTTTTTTAATCGAAGTAATTTACAAATCTGTTTAACTTTCTGGCCTCGGTTGTATTAAAAATAAATAAAAATAAATAAAAAAGTTTTCCACCGGAGTAATTAAGGTAAGTATTAAAGGGGTACTCCGGTGAAAACCTTTTTTCTTTTAAATCAACTGGTGGCAGAAAGTTAAACATATTTGTAAATTACTTCTATTAAAAAATCTTAATCCTTCCAGTACTTATTAGCTGCTGAATGCTACAGAGGAATTTCCTTTCTTTTTGGAACGCTGATGACATCACAAGCACAGTGCCGTCTGCTGACATCTCTGTCCATTTTAGCAACCATGCATAGCAAATGTATGCTAAGGGCAGCATGGTGGCTCAGTGGTTAGCACTGCTGTCTTGCAGTGCTGGGGACTTGGGTTCAAATCCCACTAAGGACAACAATAAATAAATAAAGCATTATTATTATTATTATTATTATAATAATGTCAGCAGAGAGAACTGTGCTCATGATGTCATCAGAGAGCATTCCAAAAAGAAAAGAATTTCCTATGTAGTATTCAGCAGCTAATAAGTACAGGAAGGATTAAGATATTTTTAATAGAAGTAATTTACAAATATGTTTAACTTTCTGGCACCAGTTGATTTAAAAGAAAAAAGGTTTTCACCGGAGTACCCCTTTAAGATTTAATAGTATTCAATGGCCAATATGAATATCAATAAGCTAAGGCAAATGATAAAATAGTAAAACGGGAAGGCTTCTTACCTGACCGATGAAGATGATGTTGTTGAAAGCTCTGCTGATGGAGGGATCCCTGACAGAGTAACAGCACACAAGCACTTATCCACAAATATACGACCCAAGACATTGCACAGACCATCGCCATTCTCTAGATAGAACACAAAAGTTATTATTATTGACCTTTGACATCAGGGAGGATCCTCATAGTGACAATTGGAATATATGGAATGACCTAGAAGTCTTCCCTACTACTCCACATACAATTACTACATAAAGGTTAAGAGCATAAAGGCTGCCCAGGAAAAAGTCAAGCCAGCAGGGACAGATGAACCACTTACAAGTACAAATGGTTCCCTAATAAACTTACTGTCTGCAGTTCCATGTCATGACAAATTTACAACCTCCTAATAAATAAATAATAATGATACATTATGAAGGCACAGACGCTGAGATTGTCAATTAACTCTTTACGGCTGTGTATGAAAAAAAAAATGAAATAGTCGTATGTGAACCTACCAATGCCTGGGATACACTGAAAAAAAAATAAAATACAATCTCGGCTCTGCTACATCTGATAACCAAGCTCTGCTTCACCTGGTAATAACATCTTAAGACGTCCCCGGACGTCACTGGTTTTGTTTACGTGCAGGAGATTTGAACATTTCTGTGCCTGAAAATTTGTTTCCCTAATCTTGTTTCCATAGCCCTGCGTTTTCCAACCAGGGGTGCCTCCAGCTGTGGCAAAACTACAACTCCCAGCATGCCCGGACAGCCGTTGGCTGTCCGGGCATGCTAGGAGTTGTAGTTTTGCCACAGCTGGAGGCACCCTGGTTGGCAAACACTGCCATAGCCTGTGCACGGAATTCTGCTAATGGGACAGTCGAAGAAATGTCGGCAACAAATATGATGTGTGTGAACTAACAGATAGATATGAATTAGATAGATAGATAGATATGAGATAGATAGATATATATGAGATAGATAGAAATATGAGATAGATAGTTAGATAGATAGATAGATAGATAGATAGATATGAGATAGATAGATTTGAGATAGATAGATGTAAGATAGATAGATAGATAGATAGATAGATATGAGATAGATAGAGAGATATGAGATAGATAGATTGGAGATAGATAGATAGATATGAGATAGATAGATTTGAGATAGATAGATATGAGATAGATAGATAGATATGAGATAGATAGATAGATAGATAGATAGATATGAGATAGATAGATAGATAGATAGATAGATATGAGATAGATAGATAGATAGATATGAGATAGATAGATTGGAGATAGATAGATATGAGATAGATCGATTTGAGATAGATAGATAGATAGATATGAGATAGATAGATAGATAGATAGATATGAGATAGATAGATAGATAGATATGAGATAGATAGATAGATAGATATGAGATAGATATATAGATAGATATGAGATAAATATGAGATAGATATGAGATCCTTTGGTTATATAGATAGATAGATAGATATGAGATAGATAGATATGATAGATATGAGATAGATAGATAGATAAATATGAGATAAATATGAGATAGATATGAGATAAATAGATAGATATAATATAGATAGATATGATATAGATAGATATGACATTGATAGATATGAGATAGATAGATATGAGATAGATAGATATGATAGATATGAGATAGATAGATAAATATGAGATAAATATGAGATAGATATGAGATAAATAGATAGATATGAGATGGATATGAGATAGATAGATAGATAGATAGATATGAGATAGATAGATATGAGATAGATAGATATGAGATAGATAGATATGAGATAGATAGATATGAGATAGATAGATATGAGATAGATAGATATGAGATAGATAGATAGATAGATAGATATGACATTGATAGATATGAGATAGATAGAAATTCCTGTCGCATGTTGCAATACTGAATATAAAGAAACAATGTGTGAATTATGATTCTAATAAACAATATTATATTATTTTATATCACATCCTGACTCTGACTGACATTTGACCCCTGGGAGACGGGTCTGATCATCTGGAATATCTTAAAGCAATATTTATATAGCAGTGGCTTCTACTATGATCAGCACATGGGACTGACTAGTGACTATGTCCTCCAGCTCAGTCCATTCCTCTGTGCATTATCTGCTCTAATATTGCTTTATATCAGGGCTCAGACACTCTACATATTCAGCCAATCACAGTGTTATGGCCCTTTATTTAATAGTGCATTAGGCTGACGGAGGGATATGGCACGCCAGTCTGGGGGGACGTTTCTTCACACTGAAATGCTTATTCACTTGTAAGAAATGGTAAAACCTTTCCCTGACCCTGGAGGATTTGCTGGGCACGCAGTGTAACTCAGACGACGCTTGGAGACGTTATGTGACCAATGCAAAACATTGTTTTTCTGTACCTTTAAATTCATGTGTATAGAATTTTGAATGTGTGATTTTGGATGGATAGATAGATAGATAATAGGTGTGAGTTTACACATATAAATAAATCTACATTTAAAAAAATAGATATATACTACATATATATATATATATATATATATATATATATATATATATTTTTTTTTTTTTTTCTTTTTTTTTATTAACAATTTTTATTGATATGGACAGGAAAATGTACACCCATAGATAAAAAAAAAAAAAAAAAAAGAAGTTAATGTGTTTATTTCTGTCGTGCGCATAGATAAATATATGTGTATATGTGTGATTGTAAATATGTAAATACTTACAGTAAATATATGTGTATATGTGTAATTATATCAATACTAACAGTAAATATACTTGTATACATATACATACATTTGGTTATATTTACAAATATCGCATACATAAACGTAAATAGACGAATAAAATGAATGCAAAGACAGGTAAAGAGAGACAGATAGATAGAATGCACATACATTATATACCAGAAAATCCCAACCGGGGTGCCTCCAGCTGTTGCAAAACTAAAACTCCCAGCATGCCCCGACAGCCGTTGGCTGTCGGGGCATGCTGGGAGTTGTAGTTTTGCGACAGCTGGAGGCACCCCAGTTGGGAAACCCTCCTATATACACTCTATTTCTATGTGTTTATCTGTCTATCTACCCTTTCCATCTGTCCCAATATATCCATCCTGATTTGCTTATTTAATTCCACATACATTATTTATAGACAGAGCCTTATGCTTTCTCTGTACAGGACACATGGACAGGAGCAGTGTACAGCGTGAAGTTGGTCAATCGCATCAAACTTAACAATTCACACTGTAGACCAGACTTTTCCATTAATATATATATATATATATATATATATATATATATATATATATATATATATATAGCAGCTCAGCAGAGTTATTGTACCCAATATATAGACAAGTTTCTGATATTCCACAAACCAGAGTGTGGGATCACTAGTTACATGAAGCAAAGCTGGATGTATCCTTTCTCTATACCAGTGCTTCCCAACCAGGGTGCCTCCAGCTGTTGCAAAACTACAACTCCCAGCATGCCCGGACAGCCGAAGGCTGTCCGGGCATGCTGTGAGTTGTAGTTTTGCAACAGCTGGAGGCACCCTGGTTGGGAAGCACTGTTCTATACACTCTATCTACACATTAAGCAACATTATTGCCATGAGGTCTTCTTATCCATCAGCCTTCAGCTGTCTGGGCATGCTGGGAGTTGTAGTTTTGCAACAGCTGGAGGCACCCTGGTTGGGAAGCACTGCTCTATACACTCTACCTACACATTAAGCAACATTATTGCCATGAGGTCTTCTTATCCATCAGCCTTCGGCTGTCCGGGCATGCTGGGAGTTATAGTTTTGCAACAGCTGGAGGCACCCTGGTTGGGAAGCACTGTTCTATACCCTCTACCTACACATTAAGCAAGATTATTGCCATGAGGTCTTCTTATCCATCAACTTGTCCCAAATCTGCTGCTACCTGCTCCCCATTACCCCATAGATCACCTCTTACCACCTCTCCCAGACCCCATATCATTTCAGATCAATAAGTCATTCCCTAGCAGCTCTTCTCCCTCCATCATATCCCATGACTTTATATATATATATATTTTTGCCATCTGCATTGTGGCTCCTTCTTACCTGAATAATCCAGCCAGGGGCAGGGAGTTCCAGGGACATTCATTGGAATGATCTAACACTTTTTAAAATCCATTTGCACCAAAAGAAGCCTGGTTGAATTGAAGCAAGGTTTTTTTTTTTTTTTTAAATTTCTCCCAAATAATCTTCTTGCTGGGGATTAGTACAAGGTGCTGTGTGCTCTGCTGCTCACTCCTACAGGATTTGCACAAGAGGAAAGAGACATCACAGCTCTGACTGTGTTGTCAGGAAAAGTGGCCAAGATTTGGAGGGTGGTATCTTGCTCATTTTCCTCCCTTTAAATCGTTTTCCAGCATCACCTTGTTGTGCACACAAGCCTTAGTTGTAGCAGGACAGATCCTTTTCCTAGCAGTGCTGGATGAGCCTCAGTGTAGAGGAGGCAGCAGCTGTCTATGTGCTGCCTATACTGTGAATGCTTGCCTGTGACTACTCTGTGCATTCCTCCTCTTGGAGCCTATTCTATGTCTTAAAGGGGCACCACACCATTTCTCTTGCAGACTGCCCAGCCTTCTGTGACTGCCCACAAAACTTCCAGTCTTAGCTGAAGTGTCTCATTACCCAAATCGATTTCTTTTCCAGATCCACACAAATTCATTTGAAATATGGGCTCTATTACTAGGAAGTATGTAGTGAGGCTGGGGATGTGGAGGAGCAGATGGCAGATGAAGCTAATTGTGCATGTAGCTTTACAAGAATATACATGGCTGAATGTAGGAAATGTCACTGGCTTAGTGAGCACACAGACTTACAGGAGACACACATACTGTCTAGTGCAGTGCTTCCCAAATAGTGTGTCTCCAGCTGTTGCACTGCTGTCCACACTGGTCTAATGAGATAGATAGATAGATAGATATGAGATAGATAGATAGATAGATAGATAGATATGAGATAGATAGATATGAGATAGATAGATAGACAAATATGAGATAGATAGATGATAGAAAGATATGAAATAGATAGATAGATATCAGATAGATAGATGATAGATAGATAGATATGAAATAGATAGATATGAGATAGATAGATGATAGACATGAAATAGATAGATAGACAATAGATAGATATGAAATAGATAGATAGATAGATAGATAGATAGATAGACAGATGTGAGATGGATAGATATATAGATATGAGATAGATAGATGATAGATAGATATGAAATAGATAGATAGATAGACAGATATGAGGTAGATAGATAGATAGATAGATGATAGATATGAGATAGATAGATAGATGATAGATAGTTATGAAATAGATAGATAGATAGATAGATAGATATGAAATAGATAGATAGATAGATAGATGATAGATAGATATGAGATAGATAGATGATAGATATGAAATAGATAGATAGATGACAGATAGATATGAAATAGATAGATAGATAAATGTAGAAAAGCAGCAGCACTCAAGGGATCCGTGAAAGAATGTGTGGCTTTATTCAACCAAACATCAGGAGTAGCGACGTTTCAGCAACGTTTCAGCCGTCTCACACAAGCTTGACAAAGACCATGTGAGACGGCGGAAACTTTGCTACTCTTGATGTTTGGTTGACTAAAGCCACACATTCTTTCATGGATCCCTTGAGTGCTGCTGCTTTTCTACATTGATCTATTGGACCTGTGACCGGGTTATCCAGCTTGCACTACCTTCACTGTACTTGTGCTGCCCTTTTTTCTACAACTAGATAGATGGATAGATAGATAGATATAGATAGATAGATACACTTAAAATAGACACACATACTGTCTAGTGCTGTGTTTTCCAAACAGTGTGTCTCCTGCTGTTGCAAGACCACAACTCCCAGGGCATGCTGGGAGTTCTAGTTTTGCAACAGCTAGATACACGCTGTTTGGAAAACACAGGTCTAGTAAGATGCATAGATAGATATGGTAAGATATTTACACTTTTGTTTGCATTTGCATATACTTGATCATTCTATAAATAATGCATACATTTATGTAAATAGATATAAAACAGGTGCATAGATACAGTATGTAGATTGCATAGACTCACACTAAATGCTGGGAGTTGTATTTTTGCAACAGCTGGAGACACAACGTTTTGAAAGCACTGATCTAATGGGATAGATTGGTAGATAGATAGATAGATACCATGTAGAGAAACAGCAGCACTCCAATGAAGGTGAAAAAATGAATGGCTTTATTCAACCAAACATCAAGGATAGCGACGCTTAAGCCGTCTCACACGGCCATTGTCAAGCAGCAAATGGTACAAAGTATAGGGTATATATAATAAACAGGTGTCATATAATTAGTGAGGTTAATTAATTATAATAAAACAGAAAACAGGACCGTGATACTATGATCATATGTTGGAGGACGCAAAACACACAGCATATACATAAGACGCCTGCCGCACATGAAATACGTACAGTGTAAAAAAATAACAACTCAGCAGAAAAGTCCATATCTCAAAAAAGTCCATAATTATGATTCAGATGATAATCGTGATCAGTGAACCTTCTCAGGGTGGAGGAGGTGTGTTCTGGTGTATGGAATATATGCGTTGAAGCTCCTCCTCCACCCTTCTTTGCATTTGCATATACTTGATCATTCTATATATAGTGCATACATTTATGTAAATAGATATAAAAGAGGTGTAACCCCTCAATGACTGAGCCCTTTTTTGCAATTCTGACCACTGTCACTATATGCATTAGTATCTCTGGGATGCTTTTACCAATTATTCAGATTCCGAGATTATTTTTTTTTCATGACATATTCTACTTAGTGGTAAATTTTTGTTGTTACTTGCATCCTTTCTTTGTGAAAAATCACCAAATTTCAAGAAAAATTTGAAAATGTTGCATTTTTCTAACTTTGAAACTCTCTGCCTGTAAGGAAAATGGATATTCCAAATAAATTATATATTGATTCACATATACAATATGTCTACTTTATGTTGGCAATAGAGATGAGCAAACTTACAGTAAATTCGATTTGTCACAAACTTCTCGGCTCGGCAGTTGATGTCTTTTCCTGCATAAATTAGTTCAGCTTTCCGGTGCTCCGGTGGGCTGGAAAAGGTGGATACAGTCCTAGGAGACTCTTTCCTAGGAATGTATGCACCTTTTCCAGCCCACCGGAGCACCTGAAGGCTGAACTAATTTATGCAGGAAAAGTCATCAACTGCCGAGCCGAGAAGTTCGTGACGAATCGAATTTACTGTAAGTTTGCTCATCTCTAGTTGGCATCATAAAGTTGACATGTTTTTACTTTTGGAAGACATCAGAGGGCTTCAAAGTTCAGCAGCGATTTTCTAATTTTTCATAAATTTTAAAAATCGGAATTTTTCAGGGACCAGTTTAGATTTGAAGTGGATTTGAGGGGTCTTCATATTAGAAATACCCCATAAATGACCCCATTATAAAAACTACACACCCCAAAGTATTCTAAATAACATTCAGAAAGTGTGTTAACCCTTTAGATGTTTCACAGGAATATCAGGAAGTGAAGGAGAAAATTCAAAATCTTCATTTTTTACACTCGCATGTTCTTGTAGACCCAGTTTTTGAAATTTTACAAGGGGTAAAAGGAAAACAGCCCCCCAAAATTTGTAACACAATTTCTCTCGAGTAAGGAAATACCTCATATGTGGATGTCAAGTGCTCTGTGGATGCACTAGAGGGCTCAGAAGGGAAGGAGCGACAGTGGGATTTTGGAGAGTGAGCATGTCACATTTAGGAAGCCCCTATGGTGCCAGAACAGCAAAAAGACCCCAACATGGCATACTATTTTGGAAACTACACCCCTCAAGGAACGTAACAAGGGGTCCACTGAGCCTTAACACTTCACAGGTGTTTGATGACTTTTTGTTAAAGTCGGATGTGTAAATGAATTTCTTTTTTTCACTAAAATGCTGGTGTGCCCCCAAATTTTACATTTTACAAGGGGTTATAGGAGAAAATGCCCCCCAAAATTTGGAACCTCATCTCTTCTGAGTATGGAAATACCCCATGTGTGGATGTCAAGTGCACTTCAGGTGAACTACAATGCTCAGAAGAGGAGGAGTCACATTTGGCATTTGGAAAGCAAATTTTGCTGAAATGGTTTTTGGGGGTCATATCACATTTAGGAAGCCCCTATGGTGCCAGAACAAAAAAACATTTGGAATACTATTTTGGATACTACACCCCTCAAGGAACGTAACAAGGGGTACAGTGAGCCTTAACACCCCACAGGCACTTGACAAATTTCCGCTAAAGTTGGATGTGAAAGTGAAAAATTAGATTTTTTTCACTAAAATGCTGGTGTTACCCCAAATTTTTCATTTTCACAAGGGGTAATTGGAGAAAAAGCCTCAAAAAAATTGTGACCCCATTTCTTCTGAGTATGGAAATACCCCATATGTGGATGTAAAGTGCTCTGCGGGCAAACTACAATACTCAGAAGAGAATTGGAGCCATTGAGCTTTTGGTGAGAGAATTTGGTTAGAATAGAAGTGGGAGGCCATGTGTGTTTACAAAGCCCCCGTGGTGCTAGAACAGCGGACCCCCCACATGTGACCCCATTTTGGAAACGACACCCCTTAACGACGCAGGACGTATATTTACGTCCTGCGCCGGCTCCCGTGATATGAAGCGGGATCGCGCCGCGATCCCGCATCATATCGCGTGGGTCCCGGCGCTAATCAACGGCCGGGACCCGCGGCTAATACCACACATCGCCGATCGCGGCGATGTGCGGTATTAACCCTTTAGAAGCGGCGGTCAAAGCTGACCGCCGCTTCTAAAGTGAAACTGAAAGTATCCCGGCTGCTCAGTCGGGCTGTTCGGGACCGCCGCGGTGAAATCTCGGCGTCCCGAACGGCTGATCGGACACCGGGAGGGCTCTTACCTGCCTCCTCGGTGTCCGATCGACGAATGACTGCTCCGTGCCTGAGATCCAGGCAGGAGCAGTCAAGCGTCGATAATGCTGATCACAGGCGTGTTAATACACGCCTGTGATCAGGATGAGAGATCAGTGTGTGCAGTGTTATAGGTCCCTATGGGACCTATAACACTGCAAAAAAAAAGTTAAAAAAAAGTGTTAATAAAGGTCATTTAACCCCTTCCCTAATAAAAGTTTGAATCACCCACCTTTTCCCATAAGAAAAATAAAACAGTGTAAAAAAAATTTAAAATAAACATATGTGGTATCGCCGCGTGCGTAAATGTCCGAACTATAAAAATATATCATTAATTAAGCCGTACGGTCAATGGCGTACGCGCAAAAAAATTCCAAAGTCAAAAAAAGCGTATTTTGGAAACTTTTTATAACATTAAAAAATGAATAAAAAGTGATCAAAAAGTCAGATCAAAACAAAAATCATACCAATAAAAACTTCAGATCATGGCGCAAAAAATGAGTCCTCATACCGCCCCATACGTGGAAAAATAAAAAAGTTATAGGGGTCAGAAGATGACATTTTTAAACGTATAAATTTTCCTGCATGTAGTTATGATTTTTTCCAGAAGTGCGACAAAATCAAACCTATATAAGTAGGGTATCATTTTAACCGTATGGACCTACAGAATAATGATAAGGTGTAATTTTTACCGAACTATGCACTGCGTAGAAACGGAAGCCCCCAAAAGTTACAAAATGGCGTTTTTTTTTCGATTTTGTCGCACAATGATTTTTTTTTCCGTTTCGCCATGCATTTTTGGGTAAAATGACTAATGTCACTGCAAAGTAGAATTGGCGACGCAAAAAATAAGCCATAATATGGATTTTTAGGTGGAAAATTGAAAGGGTTATGATTTTTTAAAGGTAAGGAGGAAAAAACGAAAGTGCAAAAACGGAAAAACCCTGAGTCCTTAAGGGGTTAATAAGGGGTGCATTGAGTATTTACACCCATTTACACCCCACTGGCGTTTGACAGATCTTTGGAACAGTGGGCTGTTGAAATGAAAATTAAAATTTTTCATTTTCACAGACTACTGTTGCAAAAATCTGTCAGACACCTGTGGGGTGTAAATGCTCACTATACCCCTTATTACATTACATGAGGGGTATAGTTTGCAAAATTGGGTCACATGTGGGGGGGTCCACTGTTCCGCCACTACGGTGGCTTTGTAAACACACATGGCCTTCAATTTCGCACACAATCTCTTGCCAAAAGTCCAATGGCGCTTCTTCTCTTATGAGCATTGTAGTTCACCCGCAGAGCACTTTATATCCACATATGTGGTATGTTCTTACTCAGAAAAAATGGGGCAACAAATTTTGGGGGGATTTTTTCCTATTCTCCCTTGTGAAAATGAAAAATGTAGGGTAAAAATTTTCTTTTTTTTCATTTTCACATCAAACTTTAACAAACATTTGTCACCACCTGTGGGGTGTTAAGGCTCGCTATACCCCTTGTTACATTCCTTGAGGGGTTTAGTTTCCAAAATGGGGTGACATCAGGGTATTTATTGTTTTGCGTTTATGTCAGAACCGCTGTAAAATAAGCCACCCCTGTGTAAATCACCAATTTAGACCTCTAATGTACATGGCATGCTCTCACTCCTGAGCCATGTTGTGCACCCGCAGAGCACTTTACACCCACATATGGGGTAGTTCTGTACTCAGGAGAAATTCCGTAACAAATTTTGGGGGTCTTTTTTTCCTTTTACCGCTTGTGAAAATTAAAAGTATGGGGCAACACCAGCATGTTAGAGTAAAAATTATTTCTTTTTTTACACTAACATGCTGGTGTAGACCCCAACTTTACCTTTTCATAAGGGGTAAAAGGAGAAAAAGCCCCCCAAAATTTGTAAAACAATTTCTCCAGAGTATGGAGATACTCCATATGTGGCTCTAAACTGTTTCCTTGAAATACGACAGGGCTCTGAAGTGAGAGAGCACCATGCGCATTTGAGGCCTAAAGTGGGGATTTGAATCCACCACAAAAATACCCTACGGCAGTGTTTGCCAAACAAGGTGTATACAGCTGTTGCAAAACTCCAAGCATGCCTGGACAGTCAGTGGCTGTCCGGCAATACTCTGAGTTTTTTTTCAACAGCTAGAGGCTCCCTTTTGGAAACAGTGCCATACAAGACGTTGTTGTTGTTTTTTTTTTTTTTTTTTTTACTGTGTAGGGGTATGTATCTATGTAGTGTTTTACTTTTTATTTTGTGTAGTGTGGTGTAGTGTTTTTAGGGTACATTCACACGGGCGGGTTTACAATTAATTTCTCGCTGAGAGTTTGAGTTGCGACGGAAAATTTGCCACACCTCAAACTTGCAGCAGAAAACTTGCTGTAAACCCGCCCATGTGAATGTACACTGTACATTCACACGGGAGGGGGCAAACCTCCAGCTGTTGCAAAACTACAACTCCCAGCATGTACTGACAGACCATACATGCTGGGAGTTGTAGTCATGCAACAGCTGGAAGCACATTGGTTGCAAAACACTGAGAGTTTGTTAATTAACTCCTCCAGCTGTTGCAAAACTAGAACTCCCAGCATGTACAGTCTCTCAGTGCATGCTGGGAGTTGTAGTTTTGCAACAGCTGGAGGCACACTGGTTGCAAAACACTGAGTTAGGCAACAAACTCAATTTCACAACCAATGTGTCTCCAGCTGTTGCAAAACTCAGCAACAATTAGCATGCATTGACAGTAGAAGGGCATGCTGAGAGTTGTAGTTTTGCAACAGCTGGAGGCATACTGCTACAACTCCCAGCATGCCCTTTTGTAGTCTGTGCATGCTGGGAGTTGTAGTTATGCAACAGCTGGATGCACACTTTTTCATAGTAAAAATGTGCCTCCAGCTGTTGCAAAACTACAACTCCCAGCATGCCCTTTGGCTGTGCATGCTGCGAGTTGTTGCTAAGTAACAGCAGGAGGTGAACAGGCCTCACCTCCTGCTGTATCCTGCTGCCGGAATCACCGTGGCCGCTGCCACCGATCCTGCTGCTCCTGTCGCCGCTCCTGTCACAACCACTGACCGATCAATCACGTGATTCAATCGGGTGAATGGGGACCCGATTGACCCGGAATAGCCACAAATCACTGGTCTGACCCCCCCAGGGGTTTGCACGGGGTGCCTGCTGATAGATATCAGCAGTCATCCCTGTCCGGTCCCCGCCCGGCGAGTGGCTGGTTTCTTTGTGAGTTTTAATTCCCTACAATTTTTTCCCCTGGTATTTTCTAAGGTTTCCCTACCTTTTGCATTTTTCCCTACATTTTGCTTTTTTTTTTACACATGCTCTGATCTGTAGGGTTTTCCTCAGCACAAATCCACCACTTTTTTGTGGAAACCTTAGTAATGTGAAAATGTTTGGAACATGCCTTTTTCCGGTGACCACGCCCCTTTTCCCAACAGACAGGCCCCTTTTTCGCGTTTTCTTAGTAAAATGGAGAGTTAGTCAAGTTTTTTCTTTTTTTCAATTCTGGCGCAAATCCTGGCACAGACAGAATTTCTGGCGCAATGCACCAGAATCTGGCGCAAAACCCGAGAAAGCATATCGGGTTTCCAATAGTAAATGAGTGGCAGTATGTAGATTGCATAGACTCACACTAAATTCTGGGAGTTAGAAAGATAGATAGATATGAGATAAATAGATATGTGGTAACCACCGGTGTAAATGGTGGGACCACGGGTGTTGCGGTGTTATTAACTCCGGGGGTCGGATGGTGTTAACCCCTATGTGTTCGTGACGCTAGTGTGGTTTTTGAATTCTGGAACACCACACGCCTGGATTTTCAGCTATCCCACAGGCTAGCAGTGAATAAAGAGTCCACAACCAGTTCGGGTCAAACGGAGGCTTTACTGAGTAGAAGACAGGTGTAATTATCTTCTCAGCTAAGGCCAGATTTCCCAGAGAGGTGACCAGGACCCAGAGGACCTCACAGCTTGCTGGACCAATACTTGTAATAAACTTGACTTTGACTTGTAATTTTACTTGACTTGACTATGTGCAGGACTTGACTTTGTCATGCTAATTACATCCCAAAAATGAATAATTATGTTTTAACATGTTTCATAGTATAAGAGCATGATGTCGGCCATTTTGCGTATAATCAAAGTAGGCCACATTTTTGAAGTTTCATCTCCCAGTGCCAGTCTAGGAGTAGAATACTTCTTATCTCTTGATATTTATGGTGTTTAGACAAGAGACTGATAAGGGGTCTGGTTACATTCTCTAAAACATTCACACGTCTGTGAAAGAGACCTATATCAAACTCTTTATCTCTCTAATAAATTCAAATTTTAAATTGGAGACTCTATGTCTATGAGAATCCATGGTTTGATTACTTATAGGTGTCAGAAGTAAGACCTGTTTGATAATCTAGTGCTCCATATTTCAAAGTGTGGAATGTTGCTTTAAGACCGATTTTTGACAAGTTAACCCTTCATGGTAATGATGCTAATTGCTTATGCAATAGCAATCCCTAGTGTATGGGGAGTAGACATTACACCACAGGAAATGCATTATAGGTGATATGCTCAATACATTCTTGGTAGTATAGTGATGTCATAATCACTACCATATATACACACCCAACCTACATCCATTGGGGAATTCTAATTTAGGAGGGTGTGTCTAACTAATTAAAAGTCTGGTAAACCAGATGTTAGGACACTGAACACTAGAAACTGAATACTGAGAGCTGATACTGAACTGGAGGCTGAACTGCTCCAACTGAGAACACAAAGACAAAGGAAAGAGGTCCACAAGATGGATGCCATGAAAGCTATGTGAGATCCCAGATGCCGGACTGATTACATGGTACCGACCCAATGGCTGTCCCTGACGATGAGATGTGTTCCTCAGAGCAGAAGTAAGGTTATTACAAAGTTTTGGTAAGAGACACAAAAATAGTATTCCATTTCATTAAGACTAATTGGAAAATGTGGATGAAATTATACCATTTAGATTGGCGAATAAATTAATAAAATAAAATAATTAATTATCTCGAAATTGAGATTATAGTTTTAGGATACTGTGGGGCTTCATTCTACCTGCAGAAGAATCAAGACTCATAATCTATCAAAGCATTAAATATTTGCTTATACATATTGATAGAATTCCTACTTGCCAAGCTAAGTGTTATAAATATATTTCTCACACAGGAAACTTGTTTCAAGTTCTTCCTCCTAAAATATAGAGCAAGATCATATATCTCTGCAATTTGTCTTAATGTCTTACCAAGATAAAGTATAGGAAAATAGTCAAGAATGGGGGGAAGTATATCATAGTTCTTCCATGCATATATTCTTAGATGGATATCCCCATTCATGGAGTCATGTGATTTGTAGTGGTTAGAAGGGGGCAGGGAGTGAATTTAGCATTCCATATTGATGTCTATGGTTAGACATTGCCTATCTTAATATCATGAGGCTCCTCTGAATATAGTGATAGGTAACCTTTTTATATGATATTCCTAACCTAGTATCTTTTGTTTATTGTAACAAGTTACTAACTACTCACATGTATTGTTGTACTATATGTAGTCAATTAATAATCTTATGTTTACTAATATCTAATTGATATTAATTTGCATACATCATTGTGTTTGTGTCACGATGCCGGCTGGCAGGTAGTGGATCCTCTGTGCCAGAGAGGGATTGGCGTGGACCGTGCTAGTGGATCGGTTCTAAGTCACTACTGGTTTTCACCAGAGCCCGCCGCAAAGCGGGATGGTCTTGCTGCGGCGGTAGTGACCAGGTCGTATCCACTAGCAACGGCTCAACCTCTCTGGCTGCTGAAGATAGGCGCGGTACAAGGGAGTAGACAGAAGCAAAGTCGGACGTAGCAGAAGGTCGGGGCAGGCAGCAAGGATCGTAGTCAGGGGCAACGGCAGGAGGTCTGGAACACAGGCTAGGAACACACAAGGAAACGCTTTCACTGGCACGATGGCAACAAGATCCGGCAAGGAAGTGCAGGGGAAGTGAGGTGATATAGGGAAGTGCACAGGTGATCAGACTAATTGGAACCACTGCGCCAATCAGCGGCGCAGTGGCCCTTTAAATCGCAAAGACCCGGCGCGCGCGCGCCCTAGGGAGCGGGGCCGCGCGCGCAGGGACAGGACCGACGGAGAGCGAGTCAGGTACGGGAGCCGGGGTGCGCATCGCGAGCGGGCGCTACCCGCATCGCGAATCGCATCCCGGCTGGAGGCGGTATCGCAGCGCCCCGGGTCAGTGGATCTGACCGGAGCGCTGCAGTGAGGAGAGTGTAGCGAGCGCTCCGGGGAGGAGCGGGGACCCGGAGCGCTCGGCGTAACAGTACCCCCCCCCCCCTTGGGTCTCCCCCTCTTCTTAGAGCCTGAGAACCTGAGGAGCAGACTTTTGTCTAGGATATTGTCCTCAGGTTCCCAGGATCTCTCTTCTGGACCACAACCCTCCCAATCCACTAAAAAAAAGGTTTTCCCTCTGACCTTTTTGGATGCCAGAATCTCTTTGACGGAGAAGATGTCCGAGGAGCCGGAAACAGGAGTGGGAGGAACAGATTTGGGAGAGAAACGGTTGATGATAAGTGGTTTAAGAAGAGAAACGTGAAAGGCATTAGGAATACGAAGAGAAGGAGGAAGAAGAAGTTTGTAAGAGACAGGATTAATCTGGCACAAAATTTTGAAAGGACCAAGATAGCGTGGTCCCAACTTGTAGCTAGGGACACGGAAGCGGACATATTTAGCGGAGAGCCATACCTTGTCTCCAGGGGAAAAAATGGGAGGAGCTCTTCTTTTCTTATCCGCGAACTTCTTCATGCGTGATGAAGCCTGTAAGAGAGAATTTTGGGTCTCTCTCCATATGATGGAAAGGTCACGAGAAATTTCATCCACAGCGGGCAGACCAGAGGGCAAGGGGGTAGGGAGGGGGGGAAGAGGGTGACGGCCGTACACCACGAAAAATGGGGATTTGGAGGAAGATTCAGAGACTCTGAAGTTATACGAGAATTCGGCCCATGGTAGAAGATCTGCCCAGTCATCCTGGCGGGAGGAAACAAAATGTCGTAAATAATCACCCAAGACCTGGTTAATTCTTTCTACTTGTCCATTGGATTGGGGATGATATGCAGAAGAAAAATTTAATTTAATCTTGAGTTGTTTACAGAGAGCCCTCCAGAATTTAGACACGAATTGGACGCCTCTATCCGAGACGATCTGCGTAGGCAACCCGTGAAGACGAAAAATGTGTACAAAAAATTGTTTAGCCAACTGAGGCGCTGAAGGAAGACCAGGAAGAGGGATGAAATGTGCCATTTTGGAGAATCGATCAACGACCACCCAAATAACAGTGTTGCCACGGGAAGGGGGTAAGTCAGTAATAAAATCCATACCAATCAGAGACCAAGGCTGTTCGGGGACAGGCAGAGGATGAAGAAAACCAGCGGGCTTCTGGCGAGGAGTCTTATCCCGGGCACAGATAGTGCAGGCTCGCACAAAGTCCACAACATCCGTCTCCAGAGTCGGCCACCAATAGAAGCGAGAGATGAGTTGCACAGATTTCTTGATGCCCGCATGACCTGCGAGATGGGAGGAGTGACCCCATTTGAGGATTCCGAGGCGTTGGCGTGGAGAAACAAAGGTCTTTCCTGGAGGAGTTTGCCTGATGGAGACTGGAGAAGTGGAAATCAGGCAGTCAGGAGGAATGATGTGTTGCGGAGAGAGTTCAATTTCAGAAGCATCCGAGGAACGAGAGAGAGCATCGGCCCTAATGTTCTTATCGGCAGGCCGAAAGTGAATTTCAAAATTAAATCGGGCAAAGAACAGAGACCACCTGGCCTGGCGAGGATTCAGCCGTTGGGCAGACTGGAGGTAGGAGAGGTTCTTGTGATCGGTGTAAATAATAACTGGAAACCTTGATCCCTCCAGCAGATGCCTCCATTCCTCAAGTGCTAATTTAATGGCTAGAAGCTCTCGATCCCCGATGGAGTAGTTCCTCTCCGCCGGAGAGAAGGTCCTAGAAAAAAAACCACAAGTAACAGCATGCCCGGAAGAATTTTTTTGTAGAAGGACAGCTCCAGCTCCCACTGAGGAGGCATCAACCTCCAATAGGAAGGGTTTGGATGGGTCAGGTCTGGAGAGCACGGGAGCCGAAGAAAAGGCAGACTTGAGCCGTTTAAAGGCGTCTTCCGCTTGAGGAGGCCAAGACTTGGGATCGGCATTTTTTTTGGTTAAAGCCACGATAGGAGCCACAACGGTAGAAAAATGTGGAATAAATTGCCTGTAATAATTGGCGAACCCCAAAAAACGTTGGATAGCACGGAGTCCGGAGGGGCGTGGCCAATCTAAGACGGCAGAGAGTTTGTCTGGATCCATTTGTAGTCCCTGGCCAGAGACCAAGTATCCTAGGAAAGGAAGAGATTGGCATTCAAACAGACATTTCTCTATTTTGGCATAGAGTTGATTGTCACGAAGTCTCTGAAGAACCATACGGACATGCTGGCGGTGTTCTTCTAGATTGGCAGAAAAAATCAGGATATCGTCCAGATATACAACAACACAGGAGTATAAGAGATCACGAAAAATTTCATTAACAAAGTCTTGGAAGACGGCAGGGGCGTTGCACAGGCCAAAGGGCATGACCAGATACTCAAAGTGTCCATCTCTGGTGTTAAATGCCGTTTTCCATTCATCCCCCTCTCTGATGCGGATGAGATTATAAGCACCTCTTAAGTCCAGTTTGGTAAAGATGTGGGCACCTTGGAGGCGATCAAAGAGTTCAGAGATGAGGGGTAGGGGGTAGCGGTTCTTAACCGTGATTTTATTAAGACCGCGGTAGTCAATGCAAGGACGTAGGGAGCCATCTTTTTTGGACACAAAGAAAAATCCGGCTCCGGCAGGAGAGGAGGATTTACGGATAAAGCCCTTTTTTAAATTTTCCTGGACGTATTCAGACATGGCAAGAGTCTCTGGGGCGGACAGAGGATAAATTCTGCCCCGGGGTGGAGTAGTGCCCGGGAGGAGGTCGATAGGACAATCATAAGGCCTGTGAGGAGGTAGAGTCTCAGCTTGTTTTTTGCAAAAAACATCCGCAAAGTCCATATAGGCCTTAGGGAGGCCGGTTACAGGAGGAACCACAGAGTCACGGCAAGGGTTACTGGGAACCGGTTTTAGGCAGTCCTTGGAACAAGAGGGCCCCCAACTCTTGATCTCCCCAGTGGACCAATCCAGGGTTGGGGAATGAAGTTGAAGCCAGGGAAGTCCAAGGAGAATTTCAGAAGTGCAATTGGGGAGGACCAAAAGTTCAATCCTCTCGTGATGAGATCCGATGCACATTAGAAGGGGCTCCGTGCGGAAGCGTATGGTACAGTCCAATCTTTCATTGTTTACACAATTGATGTAGAGGGGTCTGGCGAGACTGGTCACTGGGATGTTGAACCTGTTGACGAGAGAGGCCAAAATAAAATTTCCTGCAGATCCGGAGTCCAAGAAGGCCATAGTGGAGAAGGAGAAGGCAGAGGCAGATATCCGCACAGGCACAGTAAGACGTGGAGAAGCAGAGTAGACATCAAGGACTGTCTCACCCTTGTGCGGAGTCAGCGTACGTCTTTCCAGGCGGGGAGGACGGATAGGACAATCCTTCAGGAAGTGTTCGGTACTAGCACAGTACAGGCAGAGATTCTCCATGCGGCGTCGTGTCCTCTCTTGAGGTGTCAGGCGAGACCGGTCGACCTGCATAGCCTCCACGGCGGGAGGCACAGGAACAGATTGCAGGGGACCAGAGGAGAGAGGAGCCGGGGAGAAGAAACGCCTCGTGCGAACAGAGTCCATATCCTGGCGGAGCTCCTGACGCCTTTCGGAAAAACGCATGTCAATGCGAGTGGCTAGGTGAATGAGTTCATGTAGATTAGCAGGGATTTCTCGTGCGGCCAGAACATCTTTAATGTTGCTGGATAGGCCTTTTTTAAAGGTCGCGCAGAGGGCCTCATTATTCCAGGATAATTCTGAAGCAAGAGTACGGAATTGTACGGCATACTCGCCAACGGAAGAATTACCCTGGACCAGGTTCAACAGGGCAGTCTCAGCAGAAGAGGCTCGGGCAGGTTCCTCAAAGACACTTCGGATTTCCGAGAAGAAGGAGTGTACAGAGGCAGTGACGGGGTCATTGCGGTCCCAGAGCGGTGTGGCCCAAGACAGGGCTTTTCCAGACAGAAGGCTGACTACGAAAGCCACCTTAGACCTTTCAGTGGGAAACTGGTCCGACATCATCTCCAAGTGCAGGGAACATTGGGAAAGAAAGCCACGGCAAAACTTAGAGTCCCCATCAAATTTATCCGGCAAGGATAGGCGTAGACCAGAAGCGGCCACTCGCTGCGGAGGAGGTGCAGGAGCTGGCGGAGGAGATGATTGCTGAAGCTGTGGTAGTAACTGCTGTAGCATAACGGTCAGTTGAGACAGCTGTTGGCCTTGTTGCGCTATCTGTTGTGACTGCTGGGCGACCACCGTGGTGAGGTCAGCGACAACTGGCAGAGGAACTTCAGCGGGATCCATGGCCGGATCTACTGTCACGATGCCGGCTGGCAGGTAGTGGATCCTCTGTGCCAGAGAGGGATTGGCGTGGACCGTGCTAGTGGATCGGTTCTAAGTCACTACTGGTTTTCACCAGAGCCCGCCGCAAAGCGGGATGGTCTTGCTGCGGCGGTAGTGACCAGGTCGTATCCACTAGCAACGGCTCAACCTCTCTGGCTGCTGAAGATAGGCGCGGTACAAGGGAGTAGACAGAAGCAAAGTCGGACGTAGCAGAAGGTCGGGGCAGGCAGCAAGGATCGTAGTCAGGGGCAACGGCAGGAGGTCTGGAACACAGGCTAGGAACACACAAGGAAACGCTTTCACTGGCACGATGGCAACAAGATCCGGCAAGGAAGTGCAGGGGAAGTGAGGTGATATAGGGAAGTGCACAGGTGATCAGACTAATTGGAACCACTGCGCCAATCAGCGGCGCAGTGGCCCTTTAAATCGCAAAGACCCGGCGCGCGCGCGCCCTAGGGAGCGGGGCCGCGCGCGCCGGGACAGGACCGACGGAGAGCGAGTCAGGTACGGGAGCCGGGGTGCGCATCGCGAGCGGGCGCTACCCGCATCGCGAATCGCATCCCGGCTGGAGGCGGTATCGCAGCGCCTCGGGTCAGTGGATCTGACCGGAGCGCTGCAGTGAGGAGAGTGTAGCGAGCGCTCCGGGGAGGAGCGGGGACCCGGAGCGCTCGGCGTAACAGTTTGTTAGTCATGTTTACAATCATATAACCAATTAATCTGCATACTTTACAATACCTGTGTATTATTGTATATTGCAAATAATGTCATCCCATCATGAAAATAACTTGTTAATATCTGAGGAAATAGTCGGACTCAGATGTGAATTGTATTGATTAGTTTTGTCTACAATTCACCAGGTCATAATTTTGAGATTTTTAATAATTTTAATAATTTTAAATTTGTCATAATTAATAATTTTTATGACCATAATACATAATTCATAATTGAGTTATTACCGTACGACAACTTGACTATGTGCAGGACTTGACTTGACTATGTGCAGGACTTGACTATTTGTAGTGATAGCAGACATAGCCTTAAGACTTACTGAATAAACTTTAGCTTTTAACACTTGTCCTCAGATCTCTGGTAGCTGCCTCAGCAAAGACTTAGATGTTACTCTCAGAAGAGTATGAGGAAAGAGAGCTAATTGCAATGGCCACCCCTTTATATAGTGAGTGGGGGGCTAGACTAAAGCCCATTGGTCAAGCTGTGGGTCATGGGTTAAACTGGTGCTCTCTGGGAGTACATGTGACAATAGATCATGTGACTGCATGACATAACATGTGACAGGCTTACTCACAGGTCCTTGAGACCTCCCACAGGTCCTGTATAGTATCTAGACATAGGGATCCTGTCTATGCATTAAAGTGATACACACACCATATAAAACAACAAGCACAAAACAAAGGGAGACCCCAGGTAACTGAGGGACTCAACTTGACATGGCCTACAGATAGTATTGGACCATGTACCTGTACTGGGACATTACACATAGATATAAGATAGATAGATAGATACTTACAATAGACATACATACTGTCTAGTGTTGTGTTTTCCAGCTGAAAACTGTCCACTAAGAGTGGAGTTTAGGTTTCTTTTTGGGTTTTGATTAGTTTTTTGGGGGTTTTAATTATTTACTTAGGTTTCCCTACATTTTCCAATTTCCTTACATTTTGCTTTCTTTACACATGATCTGATCTGTCAGGTTTTCCTCAGCTCAAATCTACTACATTTTCTGTGGAAACCTTAGTGAATATGTTGGGTTTTTGTGAAAATGTAGGGAACACGCCCCTTTTTGTGACCATGCCCCTTGGCCTGGCGGCCATGCCCCTTTTGGTGACCATGCCCCCCTTGTCCTGACAGCCATGCCCCTTTTTCAGATTTTCTTAGTAAAATGGAGAGTTAGCAGGTTTTTTTTTTTTATTCTGGCGCAGACAGAATTTATTGCGCCAGAATCTAGTGCACAACCCGACAAAACATGTTGGGTTTGCAATAGTAAATGAGGGCCACTGTTTGGAAAACACCAATCTAGTAAGATGCATAGATAGATAGATATGGTAAGATATTTACACTTTTGTTTGCATTTGCATATACTTGATCATTCTATAAATAGTGCATACATTTATGTAAATACATATAAAACAGGTGCATAGATACAGTATCTAGATTGCATAAACTCACACTAAATGCTGGGAGTTGTAGATATATATATAGATGTGAGATAGATAGATAGATAGATAGATATAGAGAGATATGAGATAGATAGGATACATAGATGATAGATAATAGATAGATAGATATGGGATTGATAGATAATAGATAGATAGATACAGTGCATAGTGAAATTATTCGGCCCCCTTGAACTTTTCACCTTTTGCCACATTTCAGGCTTCAAACATAAATATATAAAACTGTAATTTTTTTTGTGAAGAATCAACAACAAGTGGGACACAATCATGAAGTGGAACAAAATGTATTCAATATTTCAAACTTTGTTAACAAATTAAAAACTGAAAAATTGGGCGTGCACAATTATTCAGCCCCTTTACTTTCAGTGCAGCAAACTCTCTCCAGAAGTTGAGTGAGGATCTCTGAATGATCCAATGTTGACCTAAATGACGATAAATAGAATCCACCTGTGTGTAATCAAGTCTCCGTATAAATGCATCTGCACTGTGATATTCTCAGAGGTCTGTTTAAAGCGCAGAGAGCATTATGAAGAACAAGGAACACACCAAGCAGGTCCGAGATACTGTTGTGGAGAAGTTTAAAGCCAGATTTGGAAACAAAAAGATTTCCCAAGCTTTAAACATCCCAAGGAGCACTGTGCAAGCGATAATATTGAAATGGAAGGAGTATCAGACCACTGCAAATCTACGAAGACCTGGCCGTCCCTCTAAACTTCCAGCTCATACAAGGAGAAGACAGATCAGAGATGCAGCCAAGAGGCCCAAGATCATTCTGGATGAACTGTAGAGATTTACAGCTAAGGTGGGAGACTGTGTCCATAGGACAACAATCAGTCATATACTGCACAAATCTGGCCTTTATGTAAGAATGGCAAGAAGAAAGCCATTTCTTAAAGATATCCATAAAAAGTGTTGTTTAATGTTTGCCACAAGCCACCTGGGAGACAACAAACATGTGGAAGAAGGTGCTCTGGTCAGATGAAACCTAAATCAAACTTTTTGGCAATAATTCAAAACGTTATGTTTGGCTTAAAAGCAACACAGCTCATCACCCTGAACACACCATCCCCACTGTCAAACATGGTGGTGGCAGCATCATGGCTTGGGCCTGCTTTTCTTCAGCAGGGTTAGGGAAGATGGTTAAAATTGATGGGGAGATGGATGGAGCCAAATACACGACCATTCTGGAAGAATACCTGATGGAGTCTGCAAAAGACCTGAGACTGGGACGGAGATTTGTCTTCCAACAAGACAATGATCCAAAACATAAAGCAAAATCTACAATGGAATGGTTCACAAATAAACATATCCAGGTGTTAGAATGGCCAAGTCAAAGTCCAGACCTGAATCCAATCGAGAATCTGTGGAAAGAACTGAAAACTGCTTTTCACAAACGCTCTCCATCCAACATCACTGAGCTCCAGCTGTTTTGCAAGGAGGAATGGGAAAAAATTTTGGTCTCTCGATGTGCAAAACTGATAGAGACATATCCCAAGCGACTTACAGCTGTAATCGCAGCAAAAGGTGGTGCTACAAAGTATTAACTTAAGGGGGATGAATAATTTTGCACGCCCAATTTTTCAGTTTTTTATTTGTTAACAAAGTTTGAAATATCCAATAAATTTCGTTCCACTTCATGATTGCGTCCCACTTGTTGTTGATTCTTGTTACGCCGAGCGCTCCGGGTCCCCGCTCTTCCCCGGAGCGCTCGCTTCACTCTCCCCGCGGCAGCGCTCCGGTCACGTCCTCTGACCCGGGGCGCTGCGATTCCGCTGCCAGCCGGGATGCGATTCGCGATGCGGGTAGCGCCCGCTCGCGATGCGCACCCCGGCTCCCCTACCTGACTCGCTCTCCGTCTGTTCTGTCCCGGCGCGCGCGGCCCCGCTCCCTAGGGCGCGCGCGCGCCGGGTCTCTGCGATTTAAAGGGCCACTGCGCCGCTGATTGGCGCAGTGGTCCCAATTAGTGTGTTCACCTGTGCACTTCCCTATATCACCTCACTTCCCCTGCACTCCCTTGCCGGATCTTGTTGCCTTAGTGCCAGTGAAAGCGTTCCTTGTGTGTTCCTTGCCTGTGTTTCCAGACCTTCTGCCGTTGCCCCTGACTACGATCCTTGCTGCCTGCCCCGACCTTCTGCTACGTCCGACCTTGCTTTTGCCTACTCCCTTGTACCGCGCCTATCTTCAGCAGCCAGAGAGGTGAGCCGTTGCTAGTGGATACGACCTGGTCACTACCGCCGCAGCAAGACCATCCCGCTTTGCGGCGGGCTCTGGTGAAAACCAGTAGTGGCTTAGAACCGGTCCACTAGCACGGTCCACGCCAATCCCTCTCTGGCACAGAGGATCCACTACCTGCCAGCCGGCATCGTGACAGTAGATCCGGCCATGGATCCCGCTGAAGTTCCTCTGCCAGTTGTCGCTGACCTCACCACGGTGGTCGCCCAGCAGTCACAACAGATAGCGCAACAAGGCCAACAGCTGTCTCAACTGACCGTTATGCTACAACAGTTACTACCACAGCTTCAGCAGTCATCTCCTCCGCCAGCTCCTGCACCTCCTCCGCAGCGAGTGGCCGCTCCTGGGATACGCTTATCCTTGCCGGATAAATTTGATGGGGACTCTAAGTTTTGCCGTGGCTTTCTTTCCCAATGTTCCCTGCATCTGGAGATGATGTCGGACCTGTTTCCCACTGAAAGGTCTAAGGTGGCTTTCGTAGTCAGCCTTCTGTCCGGAAAAGCCCTGTCATGGGCCACACCGCTCTGGGACCGCAATGACCCCGTCACTGCCTCTGTACACTCCTTCTTCTCGGAAATCCGAAGTGTCTTTGAGGAACCTGCCCGAGCCTCTTCTGCTGAGACTGCCCTGTTGAACCTGGTCCAGGGTAATTCTTCCGTTGGCGAGTATGCCGTACAATTCCGTACTCTTGCTTCAGAATTGTCCTGGAATAATGAGGCCCTCTGCGCGACCTTCAAAAAAGGCCTATCCAGCAACATTAAAGATGTTCTGGCCGCACGAGAAATTCCTGCTAATCTACATGAACTTATTCACCTAGCCACTCGCATTGACATGCGTTTTTCCGAAAGGCGTCAGGAACTCCGCCAAGATATGGACTCTGTTCGCACGAGGCGTTTCTTCTCCTCGGCTCCTCTCTCCTCTGGTCCCCTGCAATCTGTTCCTGTGCCTCCCGCCGTGGAGGCTATGCAGGTCGACCGGTCTCGCCTGACACCTCAAGAGAGGACACGACGCCGTATGGAGAACCTCTGCCTGTACTGTGCTAGTACCGAACACTTCCTAAGAGATTGTCCTATCCATCCTCCCCGCCTGGAAAGACGTACGCTGACTCCGCACAAAGGTGAGACAGTCCTTGATGTCTACTCTGCTTCTCCACGTCTTACTGTGCCTGTGCGGATGTCTGCCTCTGCCTTCTCCTTCTCTACAGTGGCCTTCTTGGACTCTTTATTTTGGCCTCTCTCGTCAACAGGTTCAACATCCCGGTGACCAGTCTCGCCAGACCCCTCTACATCAATTGTGTAAATAATGAAAGATTGGACTGTACCATACGTTTCCGCACGGAGCCCCTTCTTATGAGCATCGGATCTCATC